>NC_042965.1:30230901-30564540 GCF_901001165.1 Salmo trutta
AGTCTGGGCTCTGGCTGGGGCACTCAAGGACATTCTTAGACTTGTCCTGAAGCGACTCCTGCGTTGTCTTGGCTGTGTGATTAGGGTCGTTGTCCTGTTGGAAGGTGAACCTTCGCCCCAGTCTGAGGTCCTGAGCGCTGTGGAGCAGGTTTTCATCAAGGATCTCTCTGTACTTTGTTCTGTTTATCTTTCCCTCGATCCTGACTAGTCACCCTGTCTCTGCCGCTGAAAAACCTCCCCACAGCAGGATGCTGCCACCACCATGCTTCACAGTAGGGATGGTGCCAGGTTTCCTCCAGATGTGACCCTTGGCATTCATGCAAAATAGTTAAAACTTGGCTTCATCAGACTAGAGAATCTTGTTTCTCATGGTCTGACAGTCCTTTAGGTGTCTTTTGGAAAACTCCAAGCGGGCTGTGATGCGCCTTTTATTGAGGGCTGACTTCCATCTGGCCACTCTACCATAAATGCCTGATTGATGGAGTGCTGGAGAGATGGTTGTCCTTCTGGAAGGTTCTCCCATCTCCACAGAGGAACTCTGTAGCTCTGTCAGAGTGACCATCGGGTTCTTGGTCACCTCCCTGACCAAGGCCCTTCTCCCCCGATTGCTCAGTTTGGCTGAGTCTTGGTGGTTCCAAACTTCTTCCATTTAAGAATGATGGAGGCCACTGTGTTCTTGGGGACCTTCAATGCAGCAGACATTAACCCTAACCCTAACCCTAACCCTAACCCAGATCTGTGCCTCGACACAACCCTGTCTCGGAGCTCTACAGACAATTCCTTCGAACTCATGGCTTGGTGTTTGCTCTGACATGCACTGTCAACTGTGGGCCCTTACTTAGACAGGTGTGTGCCTTTCCAAACCATATCCAATCAATTGAATTTACCACAGATGGACTCCAATCAAGTTGTAAAACATCTCAAGGATGATCAATGGAAACAAGATTCACCTGAGCTTAATTTCGAGCAAAAGGCATGAATAAGCTATTTCAGTTTTTTTTTATTAAATGTGCATAAATGTCTAAAAAACAGTTTTTGCTTTGTCATCATGGGGTATTGTGTGTAGATTGATGAGGGGGAAAAAATTATTTAATCCATTTTAGAATAAGGCTGTAACGTAACTAAATGTGGAAAAAGGGAAGGGGTTTGAATACTTTCCGAATGCACAGTACACAGTGGACATCTGAAGCGTACTATAAAATTCACAGCTGGTGATGCCTCATCGCCATTGGTTTTTTCCCCATTTGCAAAAATGTCAATGAGCGTCATCACTAGATTTCCTTTGCGGTACCTCAAACTGTCGTGATTACCAGCTGAGAAACTTTTATGAGTTGCTTTTACTCCTGGCTCAGAGTGTGTTTGAGCAGTATTTTAACATCATCCTTTAACCTACTCTGAGCTGGGAGGTTTTGTAGCCTTAAAACAGGTTTTAACAGGATTCCTTGGACTTTTTTCTGAGATGCTTTGTGGATACGGGCCCTGATCCTAGATCAGCAATCCTACTCAGACGCTTGATACATACGGCCCCTGATCTGCTAAGGCTCCTGCTGGTCAGACCCATTTGATCTATAAATCATTTTGAGACATATAACATGTTTATGTCCCGTGTCCAGCTCCTCTGTTCTCCTGCTTTTAGTTAGTGCCCTGTGGGGTTTTGTAGGCTAGGCGCCGAACACGTCAAGAAGTGCCGCTGATGACTCCAATGCACTCTTCACTGATCTGGTCTTTATCCTCTGTTGAACTGTCACACTTGAGAGCAGAAACTGGTTTGAAAAACAGGATTTGGTAATAGTCCAGGGAATGGAGTGAAGCAGGTCCATGAGGATAAACACTTCTGCTCTATGCCCACATTAAAGAATGTGCAGCTAGCTAAATGGTTAGAGCAGAGTTCACAGGACAAAAACATATTTTTTTTGCCATGCATGTGCCACATGAAAAGGGTAGCTTTACAACGCAGCTTTGTGGCACTTCCCTCTTGATTGGGTGGTCTCTCTTTAGCACACTTTTTCCCCTGTAGGATGCACTACACATACCACTGCTG
Source organism: Salmo trutta (assembly GCF_901001165.1). NCBI lineage: Eukaryota > Metazoa > Chordata > Actinopteri > Salmoniformes > Salmonidae > Salmo > Salmo trutta. The sequence continues at coordinate 30,232,943 of NC_042965.1, forward strand.
AAGAAATACAGCGTGCTACTCCTCAGGGAGTCCATCCACAGCTACAGTGCCTCATCATAAAACCTTTCCAACATTTCTCCCATCCCCTTGCTAGCTGTATATCATACGAATTGTACTGCCAAACTTTTTAAGTGAGCTTGTCATTTTTTTATACAGTCATATTTATTTCACCAGATTTTCTTTTTTCCTTTTTTTCAGATGTCCAAGTGACAAAATACCAAATGCATAAATTCATAAAATACTTTATTTTATTCAACTTTGGATCCATGTTGGTCTTTTATCTGAAATAGATCATGGGGCAGCACATTTTGTTGATGATTTCCACCTCTATTGAAGAATTTTGACTTATTGTTAAATGTTATTTTCTTTTCCAAGGTTTAGTACAAGAACATGTCTGGCGAAGCGCTAAGCATTCAGTGTATTTGGCAGGTAGCGAGCCAGACCAGCCAAGGACAATAAAATAAATTGGTAATGCTGTCAAATTTTCTCCACATCCCCTTTCCCTTTCATTTTCCTTATTCACATATCTACAGTAGATCGCTTGACACAAAGTAGGCTAAATAACTTGTTTAAGATGGTATCTATCCTCAGAAACTCCTATCGTAGCACACTCTTATCCTAAAGCCTGTGTGCCATACACTTTTTAATGTTCAAATTACTGCATCCAACGTAATGGAAATATGTTCAGACGAAGGAGAAATGTGGTTTGAATCCCAGCCTTTAGATGGGAAATTAGAGGGAGAACAAAGACTCCTCACGGCGGGCACCAAACATGCCTAAGACAACTGATCTGTTGGCGCTTGTTGTTACATTCCTTGGGCAGTGGGTGCATGGGAACATAACTTGGAGGCTGTTCAGAGGCCCGAAAGGCCTGGCTGCTCTCCTCATCTGGTCTGGTTTGCAGGACACTGCAAGTCCGCTCTCTTATTTGTGTCCCAAATGGCACCCTATTCCCTATATAGTGCACTACTTTTGCCCAGAGACCTATGGGCCCTGGGCAAAAGGAATGCACGATATGGACAAAATATCTAATAGCGGGGAAAAAACTATTGGGATATTGTGACTATGAATTGCGATTTTTCAAACATTTCTGTGAAAACATGGTAATTCCAGCAGACAAGGTTAAAATAAGTGTCAGGGTAGAGAACATCACTTCTAAAATGAGATCATTTGAATTAATACATACTGTGCTAACTGAATACAAAACCAAATGAATCAAATATTTTCCACAATTGTTCTACATATGATAATAGGATTACTACACCTACTTATTAACAAACATAACTTTTTAACATGATCATCTAAATATATAAGCGCAGCATTTGTAACACGTTTCGTCGGAAGGAGTGGACCAAAGCGCAGCGTGGTAAGTGTTCATGATTTTTATTCTCAAAAAACACTCAAACAAAATAACATACGGGAAAAACGAAAGCACACAGTTCTGTCAGGTACAGATAACAAAACAGAAAACAACTACCCACAAACACAGGTGGGAAAAGGCTGCCTAAGTATGATTCCCAATCAGAGATAACGATAGACAGCTGCCTCTGATTGGGAACCCTACTCGGCAAAAACAAAGAAATAGATAACATAGAATGCCCACCCCACATCACACCCTGACCTAACCAAATAGAGAAATAAAGCGGCTCTCTAAGGTCAGGGCGTGACAGCATTAACTAATAAATCCCCTCCTCTCTTCTCCAGACCATTTCCGGAGACCTTCTCCCTTACCTCACCTCGCTCATCAACTCATCCTTGACCGCTGGCTACGTCCCTTCCGTCTTCAAGAGAGCGAGAGTTGCACCCCTTCTGAAAAAACCTACACTCGATCCCTCTGATGTCAACAACTACAGACCAGTATCCCTTCTTTCTTTTCTCTCCAAAACTCTTGAACGTGCCGTCCTTGGCCAGCTCTCCTGCTATCTCTCTCAGAATGACCTTCTTGATCCTAATCAGTCAGGTTTCAAGACTGGGCATTCAACTGAGACTGCTCTTCTCTGTGTCACGGAGGCTCTCCGCACTGCTAAAGCTAACTCTCTCTCCTCTGCTCTCATCCTTCTAGACCTATCTGCTGCCTTTGATACTGTGAACCATCAGATCCTCCTCTCCACCCTCTCCGAGTTGGGCTTCTCCGGCGCGGCCCACGCTTGGATTGCGTCCTACCTGACAGGTCGTTCCTACCAGGTGGCGTGGTGAGAATCTGTCTCCGCACCACGCGCTCTCACCACTGGTGTCCCCCAGGGCTCTGTTCTAGGCCCTCTCCTATTCTCGCTATACACCAAGTCACTTGGCTCTGTCATATCCTCACATGGTCTCTCCTATCATTGCTATGCAGACGACACACAATTAATCTTCTCCTTTCCCCCCTCTGATAACCAGGCGGCGAATCGCATCTCTGCATGTCTGGCAGACATATCAGTGTGGATGACGGATCACCACCTCAAGCTGAACCTCGGCAAGACGGAGCTGCTCTTCCTCCTGGGGAAGGACTGCCCGTTCCATGATCTCGCCATCACGGTTGACAACTCCCTTGTGTCCTCCTCCCAGAGTGCTAAGAACCTTGGCGTGATCCTGGACAACACCCTGTCGTTCTCCACTAACATCAAGGCGGTGACCCGATCCTGTAGGTTCATGCTCTACAACATTCGCAGAGTACGACCCTGCCTCACACAGGAAGCGGCGCAGGTCCTAATCCAGGCACTTGTCATCTCCCGTCTGGATTACTGCAACTCGCTGTTGGCTGGGCTCCCTGCCTGTGCCATTAAACCCCTACAACTCATCCAGAACGCCGCAGCCCGTCTGGTGTTCAACCTTCCCAAGTTCTCTCACGTCACCCTGCTCCTCCGCTTTCTCCACTGGCTTCCAGTTGAAGCTCGCATCCGCTACAAGACCATGGTGCTTGCCTACGGAGCTGTGAGGGGAACGGCACCTCCGTACCTTCAGGCTCTGATCAGGCCCTACACCCAAACAAGGGCACTGCGTTCATCCACCTCTGGCCTGCTCGCCTCCCTACCTCTGAGGAAGCACAGTTCTCGCTCAGCCCAGTCAAAACTGTTCGCTGCTCTGGCACCCCAATGGTGGAACAAGCTCCCTCACAACACCAGGATAGCGGAGTCAATCACCACCTTCCGGAGACACCTGAAACCCCACCTCTTTAAGGAATACCTGGGATAGGATAAAGTAATCCTTCTAACCCCCCCCTCCTTAAAAGATTTAGATGCACTATTGTAAAGAGGATGTTCCACTGGATATCATAAGGTGAATGCACCAATTTGTAAGTCGCTCTGGATAAGAGCGTCTGCTAAATGACTTGAAGATGGAAGGGACGTAGCCAGCGGTCAAGGATGAGTTGATGAGCGAGGTGAGGTAAGGGAGAAGGTCTCCGGAAATGGTCTGGAGAATAGAGGGGATAGGGTCAAGCGGGCAGGTTGTTGGGCGGCCGGCCGTCACAAGTCGCAAGATTCCATCTGGAGAGAGAGGGGAGAAAGGGGTCAAAGCATAGGGTAAGGCAATGTGAGCAGGACCAGCGGTGTCGTTTGACTTAACAAACAAGGATCGGATGTCGTCAACCTTCTTTTCAAAATGGTTGACAAAGTCATCCGCAGAGAGGGAGGAGGGGGCGGGGGGAGGAGGATTCAGGAGGGAGGAGACGGTGGCAAAGAGCTTCCTAAGGTTAGAGGCAGATGCTTGGAATTTAGAGTGGTAGAAAGTGGCTTTAGCAGCAGAAACAGAGAATAAGAAAATGTGGAGAGGAGGGAGTGAAAAGATGCCAGGTCCGCAGGGTATGCCCATACACTTCCAGTCCTTGTGCTAGTGATAGTCAGCAATTGCTCTCGCGCTAGTAAGCAACTTCCTTCAAACTGCACACAGAGACATAAAAATGGTATCCACGACTTCATCTGACTCTGGGGAAGAAGATAAAGGGCATCCTTGCCAAAATCCCTAAGTATTCTTCTGATTTGGTTATACAGTGTTGGGATGGCGACTTGGGAGAAATGTGTATCTCCTGTCTAGCTTGTTAATTGTTATCCGGGTCATTGGGACGTCCCTACCCTAAAACCTAAACATTAAATTTTTAACTCAGTATTACTATTATTTTATTATAAAATTGTCACATGCTTCGTAAACAATAGGTGTAGACTAACAGTGAAATGCCAACAACGCAAAGAGAAAAATACAGAAATAATTGAAAAAGAATAACACGAGGAATAAATACACAATGAGTAATGATAACTTAGCTACTGTATATACATGGGGTAAGTACCGAATTGATGTGCAGGGGTACAAGGTAATTGAAGTGGATATGTACATATAGGTACAGTAGGGATAAAGTGATAGGCAGCAGGATAGATAATAAAAAGTAACAGCAGTTAGTGCAAAAATGTCAATGCAGATAGTCCGGGTAGCTATTTGGTTAACTATTTAACTGAATATTTAGCAGTCTGGAGTCTTTCACCATTTTAGGGCTTTCCTCTGAAACCGCCTGGTATAGAGGTCCGGGATGGCAGGGAGCTCGGCTCCAGTAATGTACGGGGCCATCCGTACTACCCTCTGTAGCGCCTTGCAGTCTGATACCAAGTGGTTACCATCGAGAGCATCCTGACTGGTTGCATCACTGCCTGGTATGGCAACTGCTCGGCCTCCGACCGCAAGGGACTACAGAGAGTAGTGCTTACGGCCCAGTACATCACTGGGGCCAAGCTTCTTGCCATCCAGGACCTCTATACCAGGCGGTGTCAGAGGAAGGCTCTAAAAATGGTCAAATACTCCAGCCACCCTAGTCATAGACTGTTCTCTCTGTTACCGCACGGCAAGCGGTACGGGAGCGCCAAGTCTAGGTCCAAGAGGCTTCTAAATACACTAAGGGAAAAAAGTATTTGATCCCCTGCTGATTTTGTACGTTTGCCCACTGACAAAGAAATGATCAGTCTATAATTTTAATGGTAGATTTATTTGAACAGTGAGAGACAGAATAACAACAAAAAAATCCAGAAAAATGCTAAATTTTATAAAATGATTTGCATTTTAATGAGGGAAATAAGTATTTGACCCCTCTGCAAAACATAACTTAGTACTTGGTGGCAAAACCCTTGTTAGCAATCACAGAGGTCAGACGTTTCTTGTAGTTGGCCACCAGGTTTGCACACATCTCAGGAGGGATTTTGTCCCACTCCTCTTTGCAGATCTTCTCCAAGTCATTAAGGTTTCGAGGCTGACGTTTGGCAACTCGAACCTTCAGCTCCCTCCACAGATTTTCTATGGATTAAGGTCTGGAGACTGGCTAGGCCACTCCAGGACCTTAATGTGCTTCTTCTTGAGCCACTCCTTTGTTGCCTTGGCCGTGTGTTTTGGGTCATTGTCATGCTGGAATACCCATCCACGACCCATTTTCAATGCCCTGGCTGAGGGAAGGAGGTTCTCACCCTAGATTTGACGGTACATGGCCCCGTCCATCGTCCCTTTGATGCGGTGAAGTTGTCCTGTCCCCTTAGCAGAAAACCCCCCCCAAAGCATAATGTTTCCACCTCCATGTTTGACGGTGGGGATGGTGTTCTTGGGGTCATAGGCAGCATTCCTCCTCCTCCAAACACGGCGAGTTGAGTTGATGCCAAAGAGCTCCATTTTGGTCTCATCTGACCACAACACTTTCAACCAGTTGTCCTCTGAATCATTCAGATGTTCATTGGCAAACTTCAGATGGGCATGTATATGTGCTTTCTTGAGCAGGGGGACCTTGCGGGCGCTGCAGGATTTCAGTCCTTCACGTGGTAGTGTGTTATCAATAGTTTTCTTGGTGACTATGGTCCCAGCTGCCTTGAGATCATTGACAAGATCCTTCCGTATAGTTCTGGGCTGATTCCTCACCGTTCTCATCATCATTGCAACTCCACGAGATGAGATCTTGCATGGAGCCCCAGGCCGAGGGAGATTTACAGTTCTTTTGTGTTTCTTCCATTTGCGAATAATCGCACCAACTGTTGTCACCTTCTCACCAAGCTGCTTGGCGATGGTCTTGTAGCCCATTCCAGCCTTGTGTAGGTCTACAATCTTGTCCCTGACATCCTTGAAGAGGTCTTTGGTCTTGGCCATGGTGGAGAGTTTGGAATCTGATTGATTGCTTCTGTGGACAGGTGTCTTTTATACAGGTAACAAGCTGAGATTAGGAGCACTCCCTTTAAGAGTGTGCTCCTAATCTTAGCTCGTTACCTGTATAAAAGACACCTGGGAGCCAGAAATCTTTCTGATTGAGAGGGGGTGAAATACTTATTTCCCTCATTAAAATGCAAATCAATTCATAACATTTTTGACATGCGTTTTTCTGGATTTTTTTGTTGTTATTCTGTCTCTCACTGTTCAAATAAACCTACCATTAAAATTATAGACTGATCATTTCTTTGTCAGTGGGATCAAATACTTTTTTCCCTCACTGTAGCTTCTACCCCCAAGCTATAAGACTCCTGAACAGCTAATCAAATGGCTACCCAGACTATTTGCATTGCCCCCCCCAAACCACCCTTCTATGCTGCTGCTACTCTCTGTTAGCGAATATGCATCGTCACTTTAATAACTATGCCAACATGTACATATTACCTCAATTACCTCAACACCGGTGCCCCCGTACATTGACTCTGTACCGGTCCCCCCTGTATATAGCCCCGCTATTGTTATTTACTGCTGCTCTTTAATAATTTGTTATTCTTATCTCTTACTTTTTTTGTTAGTATTTTCTTAAAACAGCATTGTTGGTTAAGGGCTTGTAAGTAAGCATTTCACTGTAAGGTCTACACTTGTCTTATTCGGTACATGTGACAAATACAATTCGATTTGATTTGATGCAGCCATTTAAGATGCTCTCAATGGTGCAGCTGTATAACTTTTTGAGGATCTGAGGGCCCATGACAAATCTTTTCAGCCTCCTGAGGGGGAAGAGGGGTTGTCATGCCTTCTACATGACTGTGTTGGTGTGTGTGCACCATGATAAATCCTTAGTGATGTAGACACCTAGGAACTTTGACCTGCTCCATTACAGCCCCGTGGATGTGGATGAGGGAGTGCTTGTCCCTCCGCTTCCTGTAGTCCATGATCATCTCCTTTGTCTTGCTGAAATTGAGGGGTAAGTTGTTGTTCTGGCACCACATTGCCAGGTCACTGATCACATCCCAATAGACTGTCTCATCGTTGTCTGTGATCAGGCCAACTACCATCGTGTCATCAGCAAACTTAATGAGGGTGTTGGAGTTGTCTGCAGAAACGCAGTCGTGGGTGAACAGTGAGTACAGGAGGGGACTAAGCACGCACTCCTGAGGGGCCTCGGTGTTGACGATCAGTATGGCGGATTTGTTGTTGCCTACCCTTACCACCAGGGGGTGGCCTGTCAGGAAGTCCAGGATCCAGTTGCAGATGGAGGTGTTCAGTCCCAGGTTCCTGAGCTAAGCGATGAGCTTGGAGGCCACTATGGTGTTGAACAATGAACAGCATTCTCACATAGGTGTTCCTCTTGTCCAGGTGGGAGAGGGCAGTGTGGAGTGCATTAGAGATTGCGTCATATGTGGATCTGTTGGGGCTGAATTCGAATTGGGATGGCTCTGGGATGATGGTGTTGATGTGAGCCATGACCTTTCCAAGCATTTCATGGCTACAGAACTGAGTGCTACAGGGTGATAGTCATTTAGACAGGTTACCTTGGCGTTCTTGAGCACAAAGACTATGGTAGTCTGCGGTCTTCTGAATGTTAACCCTCTTTAAAGGCCTTAATCACATCGGCTACGAGGAATGAGATCAAACAATCATCCGGAAAAGCTGGTGCTCTCATGCATGGTTCAGTGTTGCTTTCCTCGAAGCGAGCATAGAAGGCATTTAGCTCGTTTGGTAGGCTCACATCACTGGGAAGCTTGCGGCTGGGTTTCGTTTTGAAATCTGTGAAAGTTTGCACGCCCTGCCACATCCGTTGAGCATCAGACCCGGCATAGTAGGATTCAATCTTAGTCCTGTTTTGACTTTTTGATGGATTGTTGGAGGTTGTAGTGGGATTTCTTATAAATGTCCGGATTAGTGTCCCCCTACCTTGAAAGCAGCAGCTCTAGCCTTTAGCTCAGTGTGGATGTTGCCTATAATCCATGGCTTTTGGTTGGGATATGTACGTACTGTCACCGTGGGGACGATGCAATGCATTTATTAATGAAGCTGGTGACTGATGTGTTAAACTCCTCAATGCTATCAGATGAATCACGGAACATATTCCAGTCCGCTAGCAAAACAATCCTGTAGCTTAGCATTGGCTTCATTAGATCACTTCTGTGTTGAGTGTCACTGTACTTCCTGTTTGAGTTTTGCTAGTAAGCAAAAATTGGGAGGATAGAGTTATGGTCAGATTTGCCAAATGGAGGGCGAGGGAGAGCTTTGTATGAGTTTTTGTGTGTGGAGTAATGGTGATCTAGAATTTCGTCGCCACCTAAAACAGATTTCAGTTTCCCTACATTAAAATCACTGGCCACTAGGAGCGTTATCAAGGATAACGCTCTTGATAAATAGTATGGTCTGCAGCTTATCATGTGGCATTCCAAAACCTCAATACTTCCTTAACATTAGAGATCGCGCACCAGCTGATAACAAAGAGACCACAAACCTCCTCCTTAACCTTACCCGAAGCTGCCGTTTGGTCTTGACGGGCCTGGTCCGGAGCTGGCCCAGAGCTTCCGACTCGTTGAAATCAAAATCATAATCCAAATCAAGGTTAGTGATCGCTGTTTTGATGTCCAGAAGCTGTTTTTTTGGTTATAGGAAATGAGGGTGGAAATATTTTGTAAAACAAAAGTTAAGATCAGCGTAAAAAAAAGACACAAAATGGCCAGGAGCCCATAAGACGGCAGCTATCCACTGCAGCGCCATCTTCATCGCGTTACAACATTTTTACGTTTGATGTCAATGTCGTAGTTGTACATTTTCGGTGAAAATCACTACAATAAATGTTCTTTAGCTGTCACCCTGGCATGATGTTGGCTACACTATTTAGCTACTTCCCTTTCCTTAGTGCTGCCAGTGGGAGCAAAGGACACTGTCCAGTGTTGTAGTGTTGTTGGCTTGCAGCGCAAACTCTCCCCATTGAGCAGTGTAGACTGTATCACAGTGACAACAGATGGTTACTACCAATATTACAAGTTATTTTTCGTGAAGGCTGCTTTCCTACTAAAAATAAAATCAAGTGGGATGGAACAATTTGGAGATGGTGACCAAATCCAGATGGTGATCAATACTACAAGTTATTTCTCCCTCATCATAAAATAAACATCACATTCTGGTGCAAGTTTCAATGAGCACCATGCATTTGCCAGCTAGCCAGCATAAACTAGCTGGAAAGGGCAGCAAGGGCTTATCAGGACCGAATCCATTTGTTTCTACACTCGTCTGCAGGCATGTCCGTATAGCCTCTCCCCACCAGCGTCTAACTGCGGGCTCTAAGCAGGGATGCTTGTGATTGACCAGCATGTGCATGCTATGCAAAGAATGAGAGAGCTTGCTTGTGATTGGTCTGCATCCTCTGTGCATGTACAGAGTGAATGAACAGAGTCTAGCACATCTCATTGGAGGAGGTACTGTATAGTTTTTGTTGTATTTTCATTTATCAGACACTCTTATCCTGAGTGATTTACAGTAGTGAGCACATAGATTTTCATATTTTTCATACTGGTCCCCTGTGGGAATCAAACCCACAAACCTGGCATTGCAAGTGCCATGGTCTACCATCTGAGCCACATTGGACCCTGGTATAAATTTAAAATAGCCCCCTTTATTAAATTCTCACCTAAAATGACAACAGATGGTTACTACCTGTAGCTAACTGCCTGTAGCTCAGGCCCTGAAGCAAGGGTATGCATATTCTTGATATCATTTGAAAGGAAACACTTTGACGTTTGTGGAAATGTGAACTGAATGTATGAGAATATAACACAATAGATTTGGTAGAAGAAAATACAAAGAAAAAAACAATATTTTTTTCTACCACCGTCCTTGAAATGCAACAGGTCCCAACTCTAGCCATCACTCTGGTTGTAAGTCCGATGGTGTCCACAAGATGGCAGCAGTGTATGTGCAAAGTGTCAGACGGATAACTTGAAGTATGAGCAAACTACATGACATTTAGTGTGAAGACACCCAGGTACATTTGGGCAAATCGTGAAGGAGATATTTACATTCACATTACATTTTTCTGCAAGAATATCATCAAATCTGTATACTTGGACTGATTTAGCTTTCCAGTATTAGTAGTCATATTATAAGTTCAACATTTGCAAAACACCCAGTTTTCATAACTTCATAACTCTGCATATTCTTAGAATTTTTGTCCAAAAGGAAACGGCTTGCTGTCGCACAAGGTTAGCAGCAACATTTTGCGACAGATACGGGGTCTACGGGGTAAAGCCCAGCTCTTGGCTATCTAGCTATCGTTGTTTGACCCTGATTGGTGCTTATTTGACAAAGTTACAGTCAATCAAGTGAAGACCGCCCGCGTCATCGGCATGCTATGAAGGCGTCGCTCTCTGACCAAATTTGGTGTCCTATAGGATATACTACACTCCTAATGATATAGTGAAGTCTGGTTACGTTCTAGGATCTCTGAGAAATAAATACGAACGTGATTTGACTGGTTGAAACAACATTTAGGGTTAGATTTTCACAGATTCTTTTCTTTGCAAATTGAATAAGTGGTAATACAAAATCGATCGTGCATGCTATATGGACCTTTTTAGGATATGAAAAAGGATTTTATCTAACAAAACGAGTCTTAATGTTATCTCTGGGACTCTTTGTATGATAAATCAGAGCAAGATTTCAGAATGTAAGTATACATTTCACTTTCAGAGGTGAATTAATTTGTCACGGCTATCATTGTAGCAGGAAGGGTCAGAGTCAAGGGCAGAAGACGGAGGTCCAAAAACACAGATGTTTATTAACACTGTTTGGAAAAATAGGCCGCCGCAATACTGGGTGCGCCTAAACACCCGACAGGAGCACAGCTCCAAAACAATAAAGAGAACGGGGCGCAGCCCGGCAATAATAATAGACAGCTCCACAGAACGCTGAACTAACAGGCAGCGTCAAAATACGATCAGCCCTTCGAAATGACACAAAACAATCCCACACGAATACCTGAACAAAAAGGACAAACTAAATACCCCCCCCCCCACACTAATTACAAACAAGGAACAGGTGCAGACCTAGACAGACAAAACCAAACAACACAGAAACATAGATCGGTGGCAGCTAGTAGGCCGGCGACGACGACCGCCGAGCGCCGCCCGACCGGGGAGGGGCGCCACCTTCTATGGATACTGTGACATTATTGTTGTTAGGAGCACTCCTCTCCGCATGGCATTTGTTTGCAGTAATAGCTACTGTAAATTGGACAGTGCAGGTACATTAACAAGAATTTAAGCTTTCAGCTGATATGAGACACATATGTACTGAGATTTGTTTTTTCTCTAAAATCTGCGATCGTGACAAACGGCGCTGCATGATTTACAACTGTCCCATTGATGGGACGCCTATCCCTAATTAACAGGGATAGGCGTGTGTCAAAAAAATGAGAAAATCGCAGCCTCTTGCGAAATGGCTATTGCACATGTCAATATAGCAATTTCGATCTGAATTCTATTAATCCTTTAGCCCTAGTGCACAATATAGGCGATAGGGTGCTATTTGGGACGCAAGCTCAGTCTCTTCAATGGGCCTGCTCAGGAGACCAGATTGGAGACTCGCACCGACAGTCTTTACTACTTCCAGTGGTCCAACACCCCTTGGCCTAACCTGGCATGATGAGTTAATGTTAGCCTCCCCTTATTTCCACTCTGTACGTAATTAGGGAGTGTGATTGCTTGAACTCTGTCAGAGCCACATTGCATCTCTCATATCAGCAACACCTATCATCACTGGTTTGATGGAAACCTTGGGAAAGTTTTTTTACTATGCTAGTCTGCCAGTAGATAAGGAGAGATTCCTCACTAGAGGTTTTGGTGTGTCCTGCAGGGGTATGAAGTGAAAACATGTGGTGAGCACAAGGCCAAGGCATCCTAATTATTTTGGGAGGCTTGGCCAATAGTGTAGAGGGATTGCAGCATTCTCTGATTCAATAGAGTCTGGGAATCAAGCCACTTATTTATCCCAAGGATGAAAATAATGGAAAAATTGTACTTGCCATTTGTTAGATAACTAAAACTCCATTTCATCATTTAAAATAAAAAAAAGACATAACTTGGTTACTAGCTTGATTGCCTTCCCTTAGAGCTCACCATATGTATCATCTTCAAGGGTACAGATTTTGATTTAACATGGGTTGGGTTACTTCCCAAATGGCTCCCTATACAGTGCCTTTGAAAAGTAGACCCCTTGACTTTTTCCACATTTTGTTATGTTACAGCCTTATTCTAAAATGGATTAAATAAAATTTTTCCTCATCAAACTACACAGAATACCTCATAATAACAAAGCAAAAACTGTTTTTTAGATATTGTTTTAAATGTAGAAATTTGCAACTGTATTAACAAGAAAAAACAGAAATACCTTATTTACATAGTATTCAAACCCTTGAGACTCGAATGAGACTCGAAATTGAGACTCGAAATTGAGATCAGGTGATCCTGTTTCCATTGAGATGTTTCTACAACTTGATTGGAGTCCACCTGAGGTAAATTCAATCGATTGGACATGATTTGGAAAGGCACACACCTGTCTATATAAGGTCCCAGAGTTGACAGTGCATGTCAGAGCAAAAACCAAGCCATGAGGTCAAAGGAATTGCCTGTAGAGCTCCGAGACAGGATTGAGTCGAGGCACAGATCTGGGGAAGGGTACTAAAAACTTTATGCAGCATTGAAGGTTCTCCAAGAACACAGTGGCCTCCATTCTTAAAAGGAAGAAGTTTGGAATCGCCAATATTCTTCCTAGAGCTGGCCTCCCTGCCAAACTGAGCAATCGGGGGAGAAGGGACTTGGTCAGGGAGGTGGCCAAGAACATGATGGTCACTCATAGAGTTCCAGAGTTCCTCTGTGGAGATGGGAGAACCTTCCAGAAGGACAACTATCCCTGCAGCACTCCACCAATAAGGCCTTTATGGTAGAGTGGCCAGACGGAAGTCACTCCTCAGTAAAAGGCACATGACAGCCCGCTTGGAGTTTGCCAAAAGGCACCTAAAGACTCTCAGACCATGAGAAACAAGATTCTCTGGTCTGATGAAACTAAGATTCAACTCTTTGCTCTGAATGCCAAGTAGCACGTCAGGAGGAAACCTGGCACCATCCCTACTGTGAAGCATGGTGGTAGCAGCATCATGCTGTGGAGATGTTTTTCAGAGGCAGGGACTGGGAGACTAGTCAGGATCGAGGCAAAGATGACCGGAGCAAAGTACAGAGATCCTTGTTGAAAACCTGCTCCAGAGTGCTCAGAACCTCAGACTGGGGTGAAGGTTCACCTTCCAACAGGACCATGACCGTTAGCACACAGCCAAGACAATGCAGGAGTGGCTTCGGGAAAAGTCTCTGAAAGTCCTTGAGTGGCCCAGCCAAAGCCCGAACTTGAACCCGATCGAATATCTCTGGAGAGATCTGAAAATAGCTGTGCAGTGACACTCCCCATCCAACCTAACAGAGCTTGAGAGGCTCTGCAGAGAAAAATGGGAGAAGCTCCCCAAACACAGGTGCGCCAAGCTTGTAGCGTCATACCCAAGAAGACTCAAGGCTCTAATCACTGCCAAAGTTGCTTCCACAAAGTACTGAATACGTAAATATACTATTTCCTTCTCTTTTTTTGCAAAAATGTCTAAAAACCTGTTTTTACTTTGTCGGTATGGCGTATTGTGTGTAGGTTGATAAGGGGGAAAAAACTCTAATACATTTTACAATAAGGCTGTAACGTAACAAAAGGTACAGTACAGTGCACTACTAACTACTAGCTGGTCAAAGTAGTGCACTACATTATGAATAGGGTGCTATTTGAGAAACAACTTTTTTTCAATTGTGGTTGGTGTTTCAGATTGATAAGCAGCAGTTTGATGAGACTGTGAGGACATTGAACAACCTGTATGCTGTGGCAGAGATGCTGGGAGGCTCGTCGTATCTGGAGAGCTGTCTGGCCTGCCTCACAGCTTACACCATCTTCCTCTGTATGGAGACACAGTACAAGAAGGTGGGAGACCCTCACCCATCCACACAACTTGGGTTTCCAGATATCGAGATTGGAAGTACAAAAAAAAAAGTATGAATGTATGTAAGATTTGTAAGTCGGTCTGGATAAGAGTGTCAGCTAAATGACATAGTGTCAGCTAACCATTTAGCAGATGCTTTTATCCAAAGCGACTCAGTCATTGCGTGCCTACATTTTATGTTTGGATGGTCCCAGGAATCTAACCCACTATCCTGGCATTGCAAGCACCGTGCTCTACCAACTGAGCTACTGATTGTTTCTATTGTGACACCGCATACATTTTTTGGTGCAACCAAATCATGGGCTGGTGCCACCATGTGAAAAACCAGGTGAAAATGTTAGTTTGGAACCCTGGGCTAGCTAGAGGGAATGTCCATATGCCAGTAATTTTCTTTCAAATCCATGAAGTGAACAAGTGCACACTTTGGGAGAACAGTGAGATTATTAGGAAGCAACCCGTGGGCTCTCGTATATTGGTGAAATATTGTTATGTATGACCCAGCATTAAGGTTAGGAAAAGGGTTAGTGTTAGCTAAAATAAAAAAAATACATAATAATAATCAACTTATGATGTACATTTTGTCAAATTTACTGTAGTTCATCTTTTGGGTGTGCTCAGTTGAGAAGTCATTTCAAATCATTCATCTTGACTTCAATCTTTATGAGTCCTCATAAAATATAAAATCAAGCCAATGGTTCAAATCATCCCATATCAAACCTGTCTGGTCGAATAGAAAGCCAGATGAGATTGGAACACCAATGACACTGTCACAAACGTCGTATTGAGTGGGCCAAAATGCAGCGGGTATGTGAATGCTCATCTTCTTATTTATTAAGAGGATACAAAACACTGAAGCAAACCAACGACGAAAAACAGTCCTGTAAGGTACAATGACTATACATGGAAACAACCACCCACAAAACACAAGCTGAAAACCCCTACTTAAATATGGCCTCCAATTAGAGGAAATGAAGAACCGCTGCCTCCAATTGAAGGCCAAACCAAAACCCTGAACATAGAAATAGAAATACAAACATAGAAATACATGACATAGAACAGTACCCAAAAATCCCAACAACACAAAACAAACACACCCCTGCCACGTCCTGACCATACTACAATAACAAAATGACCCCTTTACTGGTCAGGACGTGACAGACACACTTATTCCTGTACATAGCGTACTATAACTTTTCTATGGTACCAGATTCATATAAATCATTCAAACTTTGTCAAATGTCAATTTACACCCAAGCCGCATAGATGTTCTCCATTACAACTCCTTTTCCGTCTATGAAAACAGTGATGGACGATTTCACAAAGTCCCTGACACTTTATTTTCATCAGGGGATGATACAGTCTCTAATATCATGAGCCTTATTGGGCCTTTTTGGGATGTAGGCTGTACTCTGTAGGCCTATGCAACCAGCTATCTGATAGGTCATAAAGGAGTCTTAACTTGATTCTCTTAACCTGCTATGTTATTTATCCTAACCTGCTGCGTAAGTTCTCCTAAACCTGCTCCAAAAAGTAAAGTCTCACAAAAGCTTGATACAGTACCTTCTAGCCATGAACCTCCTTCCAGTCCACTTAGAACATGAGGGGAAGAGGTCAAGGTTGAGAGAGACACAAGTCTACTCTCCTTATTGGTGAAAGGAAATTCTCCAGCTTGAAAGTAAAGTTGGCAATCTTCCAACATGGAATAATTGAACTTAAACTATGTATAGCAAGGAGAGTTGTAAAATTTAAAATGTTTTATTTTTTCCCTTTTCAGCTTTTGAAGAAGATTTCCAAGTTCATCCAGGAGCAGAATGATAAGATCTATGCCCCACGAGGTCTTCTCCTCATCGACCCTAATGAGAGATGCCTCAGAGGTGTATCCTTCTACACCAAGCAGTTTTATAGACATTAAAGCAACATGTCTATTTTTGAAAGGAGACTCAGACTCAGTGTCCCAAATGTCACCCTACTGTATTAAAACTACTACTTTGTAAGGTAGTGCATTATATAGGAAATGGTGACATTTGGGATGCAGTCTCAACATGTGCTAGGGACACAGGGTAAACCAGTTACTCTTAGCCAATAGCACTTAGAAAAACCTCTATTTAGAATTAGTATTCCGCTTTTTTTCAGTACCCACAGCAAACTTGGCCATTTGAAGGCATTTGAAAACGCCTTCAATGCGTTTTTTAAGCCTTCATTAAGTCTATCAGAAATGGTTTACCTTGCAGATGTAAACACAGAAATACAAGCTGCTTGTATTAAAATAACAGCACAATGAGTTGCGTGATGCTGTTACGTCCTGACCCTAGTAAGATGTCATTGTCTATAGTAGAGTAGGTCAGGGCGTGACAGGGGGTGTTTTTGGGTTGTTCTATGTTTTCTATTTCTATGTTTAAGTTCTAGTTTTTCTATTTCTATGTTGGGATTGTTTGGGTTGATCTCTCATTGGAGGCAGCTGATCCTCGTTGCCTCTGATTAGAGTTCATATTTAAGTAGGGGTTTTTCTTCCCGGGTTTTGTGGGTAGTTGTTTTATGTTTAGTGTATGTCACCTGACGGAACTGTTATCGGTCATTGTGTTGTTTAAGTATATTCATTAAAAGGAAATATGAGCACTTCACACGCCGCGCCTTGGTCCCCTTTATACGACCCGCGTTACAGATGCAGCCTGATATTAGATATTAAAGTCAGGGCTGGGCTAGCTCCATATTGATGTGCTGTGCCGTGCTAGCTAGAACAATGAAGTTTCACAGTGACCTGCTGCTGATGTGCGACCGAGTGGTTATATGGTATTACCACGGATGCATCCCAAATAGCACCCTATTCTCTTTACAGTGCTCTACTTTTGACCAGAGCCCCATAAGGAATAGGGTGCCATTTGGGACACATACCCAGAGCACTGTGTGGTATGCTCCCCTCCAGAACACCTTCCTGCCTGTCTGTAAATGGAAACCAGGAGTCTGAACAGCTCACATGAAACCTAGTGGTACCCTGTAATAACACCAGATAAAAGTTATATTTAATCCATTTCATCTGCATTAAATCATAGGGTGCAGAAACAGTCTCTGTTCTCCAAGTGTGTGGGGTGCAGCCTGAGTGACTGACTCAACATCCAAATTAATTGTACAGAGGGCTGGGGCATTCAGTGAAATATGACTGAAATTGTTTGCAGCTGAGGACCTCCTCCTCTTGTATGATTTCATTATCTGCGTCCTAAAGGAACCCTAATCCCTATATAGTGCACTACTTTTGACAAGAGCACCATAGACTCTGGTCGAAAGTAGTGAACTATAGGATATGGTGTCATTTGGGAAATAGACCTTGGCTTTATGGAGACCTCCTGGATTATTTCTCCAGCACTGCAGAGCATCTGATTTTGGCCTGGGAGTGGCAGGGATAGCAGAGTGGAGATGGACAGGAATGTCACACCTGCCTGGTTTCCATCCATGCCCTCTCAATGCACCCAAACAAATTAGATGTATGCATATTCTAATATCTGATATGAAGTCTTGACTATTGCTGCCCAAATGCTTTACTCATAGCAGTATGTGTCTGTTGATGTACATTTTTAGAGGAATTTTGCATTGCCTTTAAACATTGTACTTTAACTGAACATAAGTAACCATCTTTGAAGACAGGAGCCTGGACAGATAAAATCTACAGTACTATGGTGAGTTTCTATGGAAGCATTTAGCTGCCCAAACTCAATTGGAAATTAAATGGGAAAATCACAAATCAATATCATGTTGGCAATTCCTTTTCCTAAATGTGTATGCATTTTCTGTGACAAAATTGTAATTGAAATGCAAAAGAAGATATCGCATGATCATTTTCATGATTGGGCATAGCGTCTGTTAATTTTGTTTGATATTTAATTTCCATTGTATTATCCAGTACAACACTGACACAATTAAAAATTAGATGTAAATGCTTAAATGACAAATAATTTCTCATGTTTGCCATTTCATTTCCCTGTTGTGATTGCATGAATAGTTATACAAATAATATATTTTCCCTTCCCTACTACTGTGGTTTAAGACTGTCAATATTCAAATGATCAATTAAATGTTTTATATGCCATTTAGTTTCCTAATTTCCTCGTTCAACCTGTGTTGATTGTCAATCGAACACTGTGGGTGGCGTTTCGGTAATGTGAGGCGGAAGAGGTTGCCTGTGTTGCTGGCAACAGTCACTTTCGGTCATAGCTGTTTTGATGTGATGCATTTTTTGGCTGTCCCGGCAACAACAGCCAGTGTGAAACCCCACAGAAGAAGAAGAAGACCAGACCGTGCGTGCAAAGAGTTTGTGGGAGGAGACTATAAAGCTCAGTGGAGGGGACACGGGAGATACTAATAGTTAGTTAATATGGCTAATTGGCTATTATAGGTAGCTAGCTTCCGATAGGTTAGATAGCTTGCTATTAGCCTAGGAGCATCCAGACACAGATAGAACAGTGAGCCAGATATTTCACCGGATGTATGAGTGTGAAGCATCCGGTTGGCGTTTCCACTCTACCAAATATGGTGATGAGAGGAAGCCCAGTTGCCGGCAGTGGGAGAATATGGTGTGAGATGGATTTTGGCAGACGTGCTAATTTTCACATCAAATTAACATTTGATCTCAATACAGTTTTCTGTTCCCAAAAGTAGAATCTGTTACTAACAGAGTGGACTAAGTTTTGTGGATCTTACCCTTTCCAAAGTAAAAAACAATTGTGTTCTTTAGAAGGAGTGCAAGGGCGAATTGAGTTATTGCATATGCTCACTTCACAGAGTAGGCGTTCCCTAATAGAAATATGAAAATACATGATAGATGCGCCAGTAGGAACTCACTAGCTCGTGCTTGGCTCTGCCACCCTCCTTGCTTGTTCTGCCCACTGTGACACATTTTTCCCATTGGAAACGTCAGGCTTTGGTCTATCTTGGTTCGTTATTAAAAAAAATCTTTGATACAGAGAAGGAACTACCAGATGCGTCATAATAGCCTGGAAGTAAATTGAGCTCAGGTGCATCCTGTTTCTATTGATCATCCTTGAGATGTGTCCACAACTTGATTGGAGTCCACCTGTGGTAAATTAAATTGATTGGACATGATTTGGAAAGGCACAGACCTGTCTATATAAGGTCCCACAGTTGACAGTGCATGTCTGAGCAAAAAAAAAGCCATGAGGTCGAAAGAATTGTCCATAGAGTGCCGAGACAGGATTGTGTCGAGGGACAGATCGGGGGAAGGGAACCAAAACCTTTCTGCAGCATTGACGGTCCCCAAAACACAGTGGCTTCCATCATTCTGAAATGGAAGCTGTTTGGAACCACCAATACTTTTCCTTGAGCTTGCCACCCTGCCAAACTGAGCAATCGGGGGAGAAGGGCTTTGGTCAGGGAGGTAACCAATAACCTGATGGTCACTCTGACAGAGCTCTAGAGTTCCTCTGTGGAGATGCAAGAATCTTCCAGAAGGACAATCATCTCTACAGCATTCCACCAGACAGACGGAAGCCACTCCTTAGTAAAAGGCACATGACAGTCCGCTTGGATTTAGCCAAAAGGCACCTAAAGGACTCTCAGACCATGAGATTCTCTGGTCTGATGAATCCAAGATCGAATTCTTTGGCCTGAATGCCCAGCATCACATCTGGAGGAAACCTGGCACCATCCCTATGGTGAAGCATGGTGGTGGCAGCATCATGCTGTGGGGATGTTTTTTAGCAGCAGGGACTGGGAGACTAGTCAGGATCAAGGCAAAGATGACCGGAGCAAAGTACAGAAAGATCCTTGATAAAAACCTGCTCCAGAGCTCTCAGGACCTCAGACTGGGGTGAAGGTTCACCTTCCAACAGGACAATGACCCTTAGCACACAGCCAAGACAACGCAGGAGTGGCTTCGGTACAAGTCTCTGAATGTGCTTGAGTGGCCCAGCCATAGACATGAACCCGATCGAACATCCCTGAAAATAGCTGTGCAGCGACACTCCCCATACAACCTGACAGAGCTTGAGAGGATCTGCAGAGAAGAATGGGAGAAACTCCCAAAATACAAGTGTGCCAAGCTTGTAGCGTCATGAAGACTCGAATGTAACCGCTGCCAAAAGGTGCTTCAACAAAGTACTGGGGAAAGGGTCTGAACACTTATGTAAATGTGATACCATTTCTTTTTTTTACATATATAAATTTGTAAACATTTCTAAATAATTTTTTTCTATGTCATTATGGGGTATTGTGTGTAGATTGAGTGAATAAAAAAACCTCACGTCTGTGCCGTTTGGGAGCGATGTTAGGCTACATGTCATTGTTTCCTCTTCAGAGCGCACTGTGCACAAGTAATATATTGTAGAATTTCGCTTGAACATGAGTTCCACAAGTTCTGTTCCACAAGTATTTTTTGACAAAAGTGATGTGTGTGTATATACAGGATCAGGGATGGGCAACTTTGATGGGGTTGGGGCCACAATTTTTTTTTATCTCATCATGAGATCTACTCATCATGCAGTGGCTCATGGGTCTGCGTACGAGGAGTGACAGCACATAAACTGAAGAGAATTTATAAGATTGATTTGGCTTCATCCTCTCGTTGATACATTTCACACCTTCCCAATCCGACCAAAACACATTTGAGTTACACACACGAGGACTCAGAAAATTGTAAAGGAATAACATTAGGAAACAAGAATATCAACCTACAGCGGTCAAATTATTTATAAGTAGAAGCAAGCACAAACAGCTTAGTAAAATGTGTGAAACACACATGTGAAAACAGAATTATGATAATAATATTGGGAATATATCTATGATAAAAAAAACAGAATGGAATATAATTGGATAAATATCCAAAAAGACAAGTTGAGTTGCAGCCACCAATTGTGTGTGGATCGTTATTTCTAAAATCAATATGGACAGCGCCCGGTGCTGAAAGTTAAATTGGCAAATTTACTAACAAGGCTTTGTTGGCACACTAAGAAATAAGAGGTAGGCTTACCTGTTTGACAGACACAATTATGCCTTCCTAAAATTGAGTTGCACCCCTTTTTGCCCTCAAAACACCCTCAACTCGTCGGGGCATGAACAATACAAGGTGTCGAAAGCGTTCCACAGGGATACTGGCACATGTTGACCCCAATGCTTCCCACAGTTCTATCCAGTTGGCTGGATGTCCTTTGGGTGGTTGATCATTCTTGATACACACGGGAAACAATTGAGCGTGAAAAACCCAAGCAACGTTGCAGTTCTTGACACAAACCGGTGCCCATTCACCCTCTGAATGGCACACACACAATCCATGTCTCAATTGTCACAATCCATGTCTCCTCCCCTTCATCTACACTGACTGAAGTGGATTTAACAAGTGACATCAATAAGGGATCATTGCTTTCACCTGGATTCACCTGGTCGGTCTATGTCATGGAAATATGTTTTGTACACTCAGTGTGTATAGTGAGTTGTTCAGTATATAGTACAGCTTTGCTTCTCCGTCACTGATCCATAAATACTTTAGAAATTAAGAGTATTTCTGTCTGAGCATAGCTAGCAAGACCAGGCAACCTCTTCTGCCTCACGTTACCAAAACCCAGCCCACCGTGTATGATTGACAGGTCAAACGCAGAGGAGCAATGAGGAAGCTAAATAGCAAATTAATCATTACGATTGATTTATCTAATTTGATTGATCATTAGAATTTGGACAGTCTTAAACCACACAGAGTGTGGAAAATCATTTTCAATTGCAGTTGAGAATTCATTTTCTTTTTGCCACTATCCATGGTGTCACAACAAGGAAATGAAATGGCAAACATGAGAAATGTATGTGCTGTACTGGATAGTACCATGGAAATTACATTTTTGGGCATTTCAATCAGAATTTTGTCACAAATGCATACCCATTTAGAAAAAGGAATTGCAAAAATGATATTGATTTATCATTTAACCATTACAATTTAAGATTGAATTATGTCCCTCATAGGCATCCATAAGTTTCAAGACACAGTCATGCCACACAGGATGTGTACAAGAGATTCCATATGGGCAATTCTACGGGTAATAGAGGGATGCTGAGACTCAGATTCTTCACTTTAAAATGTTTGTCAAACAAAAAACAATGATTGCAAAGTTAAATAAACCATACAACTCTATGCACAAGGACTACTTTTAAAAATGTACACTGACATTTGTTATAAAAAACACATTACTTGAAGAACTGCAGATGAAAATTGTGCCTTCACTCTGTTACCAAACTTTGCAGCTGCGCTGTTCCTCAAGTAAATGTGTTCTTTGTACTATTTTCTGTGGAAATTCTTAGAAGTAGTCATTGTGCATAGAATTGCCCATATGCCTGTCCTCATAGTCTTTCTGTACTGCGTACCAAATTACTCTGTAACAATCGAATACCATCAAAAACTGCTCAATGGGTGAAATCTAAAAGTATCTGTGAGTAGTGAGACTGCGTGAGAGCAATTTCTGTAATCTAATGATGGATAGAAATATGTGGCATGTTATTGAATTGAAATATGGCTGGTCTTGCTTTCCAAGACTGACATTATATTTTTCCTCGTTCACCCCATGCTGTAACTAAATCCTGAAAATCTTTGAGACCATGTCATTGCTCCAGAGCAATTTGTATTTACTCTCCTGCTGTGCAGTTCCCATCTACTCTGTTTTATATTGGTGGAATCATATGACAGTATTACAGCCACTCTGACAGCACAGTGTTTTTGTCCCAAGATTTTCAAGAGCACTAAAAATCATGTCTTGAATCTATTTGCCTCACTCAAGCACATCTTTACGCCTTGTGTAAGTTATTGCATATGACAAAGAACATAATTTTTCCAATGAGATCCCAACCCATTTTCATCAACAAGTGTCATGCTGTGAAATGGTTTACTAACTCTTAATGACAACGTCTCAACTTAGTGTTTTTCAACACTCAGTCAGGCCTAACCCAAACTGTCTCTGTGAATTTTCTGCCTGTAGAGAGAGCCACCATTTTTAATAGATCGGCTGAAGAACATACAGTAAACAGTGCTTTCGGAGAGTATTCAGACCCCTTTACTTTTTACACATTTTGTTACACACGGGAAACAGGCACTGTACGCCATTTAGCAGACATTTTTGTCCATACGTATGGGTGGCTCTGGGAATTGAACCCACAATCCTGGCGTTTCAAGCACATGCCCTACCAACTGAGCCATACAAGACCACATAGCCCTATTTGTTCATCGGGTGCTGGTGCAGCCCTTGTCCTGGTGGAACAAAGTGCATACACAGATAATTTTTTTTCATTCGAAATTCCTGCCAGGCACCTCTGTACATATACATGTCTTTGTAAAGGAATGTAAACTGCTCTTTTATAAGTAGCTGTTGAAAGGGGTGTCCGTTGGATCGTTGCCATGTTCAAAGAAAGTATAAACAGCTCTTAGCAAAGGGAATGTGTTCGTGCTGTTTCAGTCATACAGTCTTTTATGACCACTGGACAGTGTTGCAATAGCATCGTCCTGCTGCTCTGCTGCATGCTTGTTCCTGCTTCTCTAGCAGAGCAGAAGGCCCTCAGTGGACCTGCCGTGGAATTTCACAGTTCAGGGGGAAGTGTGTGATGAACAGTCCTCTGGCGTAATTGCTCCAGACCGCAGTGTAGGAAAACAGACGTTGAGCAGTTAATGGTTGAGAAATGTGTAATTAACAGACGACCGTGCCATGTCTATTTCTCCATGCTGCTTCTCCTGTTCCACCACACTATTGTCTAGGAGCAAGACCAATGCCCTGGGTGTTTTCCTGGTGTCAACCTGCCAACACGCTGATCGCTTTAGAAAGCTGTCAGATGTGAATATGGTATGTAAAATAAAGATACATGTAATGAAATACATGATAGCTGAGGAGTTTTCTCAGAACAGCTTTAAAATAACCGAATGGCTTTGATATAACCAACATTTATTTTGCTCTTTTGCACCCCAGTATCTCTACTTGCACATCATCATCTGCACATCTATCATGTCACAGGCGTCGAAAGGATTAGACCAAGGCGCAGCGTGGATAGTGCTCGTTCTTAAATCTTTAATGAGTAACACTTACAAAATAACAAACACGACCAACAGTTCCGTCAGGTACAACAACTAAACGGAAAATAACCACCCACAAAACCCAAAGGAAAACAGGCTGCCTAAGTATGGCTTCCAATCAGAGACAACGAAAGACACCTGCCTCTGATTGGAAACCACACTCGGCCAAACATGGAAAACAAAACATAGAAATAGAAAACTAGAACAAATTCCCCTAGAACCAAAAACCCCCCAAAACACACAAAACAACCCCCCTGCCACACCCTGACCATTCTACTATGGCAAATGACCCTTTTCACTGGTCAGGACGTGATATATCACTCCAGTGTTAATGCTAAATTGTAATTATTTCACCTCTATGGCCTATTTATTGCCTTACCTCCCTACTATTCTACATTTGCACACACTGTACATAGATTATTTCTATTGTGTTATTGACTGTACGTTTGTTTATGTGTAACTCTGTGTTGTTGTTTTTGTCGCACTGCTTTGCTTTATCTTGACCAGGTCGCATAAAATAAAAAAATCAGAAGTAGAATAGAGTCAGGTAATAAATAGTGGTTGAGCACGGTGATGTGTGAGGTATAGTTGTGTGATGGTGAAGTCAATAGTGTGTGTTTAGAGCCATAGAGTTAAGAGTATCTAGCTAACTGACATTTGTTTGACAGATCCCCAAAAAGATAGAAAGGTTTCACTACCTGCTGTTTAGGGGACTTTTTTTTCACTGAGCTTTTCTTACATTTAGCAGATCCCAGGCTGTCTGGACTGGAGCTATGAGGAGGCCGGGGCTGGTTTCATCTGGTTCTGTCACAGAATCACCTGGTTTTGGGTGGGTGGGTCCACCTCCACACCTCCAGACTGAGGACCACCTGAACCTTCAGCCGGCTGAACATTATACCAGCCCTCCTGGCTCCCATTCTGACTACTGTGTCTCTACAATCTCCCCTGTACTCTTCTCTCTTGTACTGTTCTATACTCCACTTTACTAACTCAGCTAGAGTAAATGATGCTGGGGACATAGTGCAGAACAACATTTAAATCCCATCTTAAAGTGAGAGAAAATAGGATTTGACAATTAGGATGTTTCTGTAATGCATCCCCTTACTCCTATTCCTCTAGTTTTAAAATCGGTTTCCTATCATGTACGGTATACTGTATTATGCTGGGGCCGTATTACCGAACAAAATCTTAAATTATGTCCTAAAGTGAAATAAGATAAGCTAGAATATGACAGTTAGGATATTTTCTGTAATATGTCCCCTGACTCCTAATCCTCTAAAAGGTATTTTCTCTCTCTGTATTCATGCATTCTACTTGCATGTTGCATCAATGCTCAGATGGTAATTTTGTAAAATGTACCTGTGCCATGCATAGTGTTTGTTTTACATTTACATTTTAGTCATTTAGCAGACGCTCTTATCCAGAGCGACTTACATTTCATTTCATACATTTTTATTTTGTACTGGCCCCCCGTGGGAATCGAACCCACAACCCTGGCGTTGCAAACACCATGCGTTGCAAACACCATGCTCTACCAACTGAGCTACAGGGAAGGCCTTTTTGTGACTGCTGTTCAGTTTGCCATGCATTAATTGACTTGTTGTGTATGTGTGTGGGTAGGCTATGTATGCACATTTGATTCCCTCAGCGTTAGGCTCAGAAGTGCTCTTGGTTGTCTCCAATGCCTGTAGTTGCTGTGCAGATTGCCTCAGTCAGTTCAGTGGGTTCAGGGCAGGTGCATCTTAGCATCACAGGTGGCTGGTGGCACCTTAATTGGGGAGGATGGGCTCATAGTAATGGCTGGAACAGAATTAATAGAATGGTATCAAGAATGGTTTCCATGTGCTTGATACCATTCCATTCACTCCATTCCAGCCATTATTATGAGCCATCCTCCCCTCACCAGCCTCCTGTGCTTAGCATACTATCCTAGCAGCCATCTTATTTAGATTATTCTAATTTGTGCTCACTTTACTCTATAAAATTGACAGCAAGCAAGTTAAAAACCTAAGATGATTGTTAACATCCCCAACTTCTTGATTTTTTTGTTCTTGTATTGATCAAGTGTATGAAAGATGGACATTAGACTGATAATATTTTTGCTGATGATATAGAGATGCAATCACCGTAGGACGGTTGAATATGACATTGCTCAGTGGAACTACATCCATTTCATAGCGATTCCCATAGAATGTTAAATGCTGAGGTTATTTAGTCAGACTGAAATCTCAATGTTTCCCTGTTAGTACTATATTATTGATAATCTAACACTACAAAATTCTTTAACTATAGATTTTATGGAATGTTTTGAGGATAGGTAAGAATGAAAGTCATAACTAAGTCATTCACATTAAATATCCTCATTTATTGCAAATATTATTCATTGCATTCTGAAAATGACGATGTTGACCAAAATGAAAATGTATTAAATTTGTCCTTTTTAACTTTTCTGTTTAGTTTGATAAATTAGTATACCTTATATATGTTATTTTTTAAAGTTGAAATGCAAACTGTTTCTTAACTTGTGAATTGTATCACAATAAATCAAACGTGTACGTCTTCTACACCTGGATGCTGCAGAAGTTCATCTGGATTTTTTTTGCTTCAAGAAAACAAACCGTTCACAAACTGTAATCTGTAATAGAAATGTTATCTGTAAATTGACATCACGTTGGTAAATAGATTTTGGGATAGGATATTGGTCTGCGATCAGCCCTCCTCTTCATCCATACACTAATAGCATAGATGGACTAACATTTGGTTTCATTCAGACTGTGTGTACTGATGTCTGGTCAGAGTGTAATTTAGAGAGGAAAAGTTGCAACCTAGGGATGGAAAAACATCAGGACTTTCCAGAGAGCTGTTTTCATCAGGACTTTCCAGAGAGCTGTTTTCATCAGGACTTTCCAGAGAGCTGTTTTCATCAGGACTTTCCAGAGAGCTGTTTTCAGTTCCAGGTAATATTTTCTCTTGTCCACAAGAGTTATAGGAGAGCACCAGCACTAATAAATCTCACTGAAAATAGTAGTATTTCACTCTGTTAAACTAAACATTCACAGAAAAGTCCTTCTGGGTATAACTAAGGAGGTGGAGAGAGATTTCTAGTAAGATTTGACAAAGGGATACAGCTACGGCTCTGGTCAAAAGTAGTGCACTACATAGGGAATAGGGTGCAATTTGGGACATAAACACAGAACTTTCCCATGAGCTCTGCGGTAACTCTTCACTAAGAGAAATAAGAGCCCATCACCTGTTCTGGTTCCCAGTCCTCTCCCAAGCCGAGCCAGAGAAAGAGACTGCTGAACCATATCCCCTCTAGTTTTAGCTCGCACATCCTCTATTGAGCCATGCCTCAAACATAATTGGATCTCCCTTCAACCTTTAATCACATGAATGCAGCTCTTTGTTACCTCATAGAGTAGAAGATTTTCCCTTGCCCAAGCATGTCTAGTCAAACGAATGTCTGTCGTTAGCCACTGAACTCAGTCTCAAGTTACCCGTGACATTCCCCTCCTGGTGGCACAGCATAGTAGGTGGTCTTCCCTCCC
This sequence comes from Salmo trutta, assembly GCF_901001165.1. NCBI lineage: Eukaryota > Metazoa > Chordata > Actinopteri > Salmoniformes > Salmonidae > Salmo > Salmo trutta. The sequence goes on from NC_042965.1 coordinate 30,260,733, forward strand.
CGGCCACAAAACAAGACCCTCAGCCATGTGAGGAGTGTGGTTAGTCTGTGTGTCTTGTTGGACATGTGTGTGTCTGTGTGGACTACAGTATATCAGGGGAATGGGTGGTCTTGGTAGTTGGAAGCGGATTAGACAAACAGTTGGATACTAAAAACAAAAACAGTCAGAGGTTGATAGGTGTGGAGTTTATGGTCCTGGATGAATCACATCTTCCATGTTAGTAGGCTATGCATGGCTGGGTATAAATGCTGTATATATATATCTGCATCCCAAATGGCACCCTATTCCCTTTTTACTGCACAAGGCTTTTGACATGCAGGGCCCATGGGGCTCTAGTCCAGGGCCCATGGGGCTCTAGTCAAAAGTAGTTCATTATATAGGGAATAGGGTGCCATTTGGGGCACACCTATGCTTGAGACCTGGAGCATTTGTCTTAACCTGACAAGCTGCTTCACAGTTTTCTTAACAGCCCTGTTCCTGGGGGTGCTGGAGATAAACCTAACTAGACCTGAGTAGTGCAGGGCTGCTTACATTTGCACAGGAGACAGTCCTAACAAAGAGTAATGAGGCCTGGATTTACTCCGACCAATGTCAACGGGACGTCCATCTCTCTAGTTTTCCCTGAAAGCAGTCACCCTGTGAACAGCTCCAAACACAATGCATACCATGCTCCTACAAAGCTTGTCATTTGGAGTAGCTTGCTGCAGAAAGTCCAGAACTTTTGTAGTACGTCAAACTCATTCTGTCATTTGCTTTATGGACTATGACAGCGTGTAATATAACTGTATTCCTCTCCTCTTTAGGTGTGGCACAATGCTCACATAACTCTCTAACAAATGGCAAGGAAGCATAAATGAAAGAGTTAAACTAGTTGTGAGAATGTTGCTGATGCCACACTAAAGCAAAGTCACTCCCGTTGAAGTAATTCAGAGTGCAGATGTTAAAGGACATCCCTTGGTCATACTGTAGAAATGATAGGAAAGTCAACAGAGCAGTGAAGAACAAACTGTAATGACTATAAATGACCAGAGGGTGGAGATCATATATCATCAACGAGAATGATAGAGGCCTCTAGTGGCCAAAAGGCCACATTAGTCCTCTCTATCTCTGTATACACCAAACTGTCGTAGACGACTGCTTTATCGTACATTGTCAAATCATTACCCTAAAGTAAAACAACCAGAAGATGGCAGCAAATTCAAGGACTGAGGAAATCAGCACAGCGTGTGATCATGAGGATGGTGGCATTAGGCATAATTTATATCTGGGTGGCAGATAGCAGTTAAGAGCGCTGAGCCAGTAACGGAAAGGTAACTGGTTCGAATCCCTGAGCCGACTAGGTAAAAAATCTGTCTGTGCCCTTGAGCAAAGCACTTAACCCTCATTGCTCCTGTAAATTGCTCTGGATAACAGCATCTGCTAAATGACCAAATTGTAAATATCTGAATATCCAACCAACAACTTAGATTTGTTTGCTTTAATATAGTTATCAAACAAAGGACATTATGGATTTTTACACTCCATTCAAGTATACAGTTAGCATAACATACTGTAGCCATTCAGCTGTCACTGTACTGTACCCTCATAAAACAGAGGATGACAGTTTGGTAGCACCATTATTCTTTTAAAGTACAATAAAATAATGAGACACATTATTGTACAAAAAAACTGAAAGGAAAAAGTAAAAAAAATGCAATTAAAATCCCTGACTTTTACAACAATAAGTTACTAATATGATGTTTGCTGGAAAAGATGAGATTGTTTGTGAATGTTGAAAAGGAAGCATATGCATGAGAAAATAAAAATGACTTTATTTCTCTCAATATAAGGCACTGAGGGGCATTAGTTGTATCCCTCCATTTTAACTACCGTACTACCGCCACTACTGTTGTGGCGTGGAGTAGACTAATGTCTGCCATTTGGTCACAGTTTTTACATTGGAAAAGGAACTTCTCAGGCACTTGGGACGGGTACTGTGGCTGAATACAGATGTCAGAATGGGAAACATGACAGAATAACTTAAAGATAGAGCGTGTTGACCATAGAAATCTACACCACAGACTGAAAGATTGGTAAGGGTAACAACCTTGTACTTCAAAATAATGTCGTCTAAATTTCCAAAGAAAAAGAAAATAGAAGACAGGTGAAATTATTACATCACAGGATATCTGTTTGTTAAACACTTCACAACAACAATGCACTTACTGGCAGTTAGTTATTGGATCCTATTGTATTGCATTGTACTATACTGTGTCCTCAATAGTCATCTTCATTAAGCTACTTAGAGAGTAGCCTATATGAGGCCCTTACTTTATAAAGCCATACAAATCTATTATTAGATAATGATCAATGAAGTCTGTAGTATTCCTAAATATGCCTTTGTTCATAGTTCAAGAAAGATTTCTTTGTCAGGAAATTACCTTTGAATGTTTATCATTAAAAAAAATAAGAAAGTGCAGCAGGATTCACTTTCATTACTGTACATCAGAGAATTTACACAGCACCCAAAAGTAGTGCACAATATAGGGAATAAGGTGCTATTTGGTCTCATCATCACCTCTAGCGGGGAGCGTTGGGAATGTATATTTCATGTCTCTAACCCAGGGGTGTGGGAAACTGCATCAGTCCCTTCTTGATCTCATCCAGAGAGCTGGGAGAGACTGCCTGCTTTTGGGATGAACTAATGAGAGGGGATTGAATTTGAGATGACAGAAGGATACATTAAATTATCTTCCTAGGAAGGAGAGGGAATGTCTGAAAGAGGCGGGCAGTGGCCGGTGGGCTGCTTGTCCAAATAGCATTCCTAACTAGGAGGGGGATTCTTAACAGTTGTAGTCTTATTGGTGACAAGATAAAAGAGTTCACCCTGGACTGCTGACTGGGGAACAGAGAGAGAGAGGGGGATGTCTAGTGGTTGGGGACATGTTGGCAGTTTCTCTGTGGTGGTGATGGTTGCTCTGTTCTTCTCTTCCATCCTTTTACCTGTGGGTCACCTGGTTGTTCAGTAGCCCAGGGAAGGACTCCTCAGTCTCAGTGCTTAACGATCCACCTGAACACAGGAAAGGGACAAATGGTCAAACATTGTTACAATTCAACATTTAAAAACGTCTCAAGGCTTTACACTTTCAAATCAAAGTTTGTCAGACGTTTTTTCAATTACTAAAGTAGTGTAATGTCAAGATGAAACCAAGTCCCACAACATCAGTTTTTTAAGGGCAACTCCGCCACTTTTCAACCTCATTAATTATCTCCAGTACCAAACCAGTGTCTAAATATGTGAAGAGTGTATTTCTATGATCTGTAGTAAAATTATAAGAAGATTGGTCCTAAAAAATGCTTGTCTGTGACATCATAGGGTAAGATTAAAAGTAAGAAAAGCAGTGATTTTCAAAACCTTCAACAAGTTTCTTGCCAGAGGGAGGGTATTTTCTTGCTCCCCAAGTCACCGCGAATCTCATAGGGTTTGAAAATCACTCAAATGTTGTAATTTTTGATGATGTCATCTGGTAGAACTTACTTTTTTTCTACAACACCGTTTTCACATATGTAGACACTGGTTTGGTGCTGGAGATAATGAATTTGAAGTTGCCCTTTAACATCCAGCAACTGTATATACCTCCAGCACAAATGAATGGCTGGATCTATACATCTTAATTAACATTCGTCTACTTGTGAAGTCTGCAAACATCCAACTTTCATTTATGAAAGGGGTTGCGGAACAATGCAGTAACACAGAATTTCTGAGGTAAAACAGTCACACAAATTGTGGCACACCATTGTCTTACCATTATGACAGCTGTACATCCATATACGGTGGCCATCGTATCTACATCTACACTTCATTAAGTTGTTGGAGTAGTCAGACTCAGGCACCTCATAGTTAGGGTTAATAAAAACCTGTTGGAGAGAGCAAAATGCTGTGAATCATTATCCAACACAAAGAATGGAAATCAACATTGATAATCATAGTTTAGGGTTAGGGTTGTATTTTTTGCTCAGTTGAATGAAAAAACTCTATATGCATTTTACATTTGTCCAATAAAATGTATTAATTAATTCACTTCATTAGACCTCAATCGATAACATAGGATAATAGTGTAGAGGAATGACCTTGGTTGCGTCCCCAAAGGCACTACTTTTGACCAGAGCCTTATGGGCCCTGGGATTTATAGGGAATAGGGTGCCATTTAGGATGCACTCCTTCACTGGAAAGACCTTACGTAAGCAGAAAGGTAATGTACCTGGAATATGTAATCTCCGGGCTTGATGTCTGTGATGTCGATCCACTGGCAGTCAATATCATGTCTGTACGTATCCCAGCAGCCAACAGTGATGCCTTGCTCTCCAAAGTTGGCACACTCGTATCTTTTCTCAATACCTGTCAAGATGACAATAAATCGAAGTTAATCAAAGTACATACATTGGCACATAATCTTTTGTGAGTGAAAGAGCATGTTGAGCTATTGCTCAGGCTGTATTAAATATGTGCTATGCAAGGAGTGAGGAACACTAGGTAGACAAGATAGTATAAGTAGCTAGTCTGTCTGTGTCCCAAATGGAACCCTATTCATTATAGAGTGGACTACTTTTGACCAGGGCCTTATGGGCTCTATGTAAGGGATAAGGTGCCATTTGGGACACACTTTTATTTCTCCAGGCTTTTACCCTCTTCACAGTCAGTGTCCTCCAGACAGAAGCTTGCCTTGTGTCCCTCAGCCACCTTGGTGCCGTTGAGGCTGAGCAGGTCATAGTGGGTGAATACCTCCATGCTGTGGTAGTGCCTGGGCACAGTGAGAAAGAGAGAGACACTGCATTTATAAATAGACCTGCCATCTACTGTAGAGTCTATTATATTCTCTCTGAAGCAGTTTTTATACAAGAGCTAGGGACTGTTGAAACATATGGCACTAAGGCAGACACTAAGAAACCCCAAATAAACATTTGCTTTCAAAATTGTATATGTTTAGCGATTCAGATTATATGCATAATCCCACAGGCACTGAGGGTTTTATTTGTGTAAAACTGTGTGAAGCTGCCACATTGCACAGTTCACCCAATGCCTTGACAAAAAACATTTGAGACGTTTCAGTCCGTGGCCAATTACAGGGCAGAGAATGTATGGAAATGGAAAATTAGGAGTTATCTAGAGAGTTCAGTAGAACGTTCCCTTAACGTCAGTCTCTTATAAAAAGACAACTAGGTAGTCATGGTGACCGACACAACTATGAGGTAAAATACACTCAGTGACCAGTTTATTAGGTACACCACCCAGTTCACGAAAATGGATCGCTCTTACAGACAGTGAGTCACGTAGCCGTGGCTTGCTTTATAAAGCAAGCAGACAGGCATCGAGGCCAAGCAAGCAGACAGGCATCGAGGCATTCAGTTACTGTTTGATTAAACGATAGAATGGGCAAAACAAGTGATCTAAGTGACTTTAAGCGTGGTATGATCATTGATGCCAGGCGTGCCGGATCCAGTATCTCAGAAACAGGTGGCCTCCTGGGATTTTCACACACAACAGTGTCTAGGATTTACAGAGAATGGTGCAACAAACAAAAAACATCAGGTCAGCGGCAGTCCTGCGGGCAACAACAGCTCGTTGAAGAGAGAGGTCGAAGGAGAATGGCAAGAATGGTGCAAGCTAACAAGCGGGCCACAAACACACAAATAACAGCGTAGTACAACAGTGGTGTGCAGAATGGCATCTCAGAACACACAACTCGTCAATGCTTGTCACAGATGGGTTATTGCAGCAGATGACCACACCGGGTTACACTCCTATCAGCTAAAAACAAGAAGCGGCTCCAGTGGGCAAGCGATCACCAACACTGGACAATTGATGAGTGGAAAAACATTGCCTGATCCGACGAAACCCAGTTCCTGTTGAGTCAGGATTTGGTGTAAATAGCATGAGTCCATGGATCCATCCCACCTGGTGTCCATGGTACTGGTGTGGGAAATGTTTTCCTGGAACGCTTTAAGTCCCTTGATACCAATTGAGCAACGAACATTTACGACACCTTGTATTCCTGAAGAATTGTGTCTGTTCTGGAGGCAAAGGGGGGTCCGACCCGGTACTAGATGTGTGTACCTAATAAACTGCAAACTGTGTGTATATCACCATATTAAACAAATAATACAATTCTAGCCTGGATAACGTTGTGCATAGCCCTGGGCTAACAACATGCTGTGTGAACAAAGCATATCTTTCAATTTCACAAACAAACAGGAAGGGCCATGGAGCAACTTGCCTATGGCAGTCATGCCACACCCAGGAGTGGCGTCCAGCCTTGGGTCTGAAGTCTGACTGTCCGTTGTTGTGGATCTGGGAGGAGAAGCGCAGCAGGCGGCGGTAGGAGTTGGCAGGGGTCTTGCTGGAGGTGGTGGATAGGCAGTTCTCTTCATAAGCACACTGCAGCATGAACATGGGCCTGTCCTCCATATAGGTGGTCTGCTCCACTACCTGGGGGTTCAGGACCAGGTCAGGAGCCGCTGAGGGGGAGAGCAGGGAGGGAAGAGGGAGAGAGAGAGACAGTGGTTAAAAATGTGAGCATACTTCATCAATACAATGTTACAGTTATTATAGTTAATATGTTATAAAAAGGCCAGGACAGACAAATACATGTTTTGGTATTCAACCATTATTATCAGCAATCAATGTAAGGCATCTAGTACTGGTAGACGACTGAGAGGAAAGCTGCAAGGCATCTAGTACTGGTTGACTACTGAGAGGGAAAGGCAATAGGAGTGCTCTTACGCAGCATGAATGAGGTTTTGGCCACCCCACATCCAAGGCTAATTATAAAGATAGTGTTAACAGAAAAGTAGCAAATCTGATGTTGAAGAAAGGTAGATATTACTTCACATATTTTGTTAGTGTAACAAGTCCCTTACTCTCTGAGCAGGAGACTCCGGCGGCGTTGCGTCCTCCTCCTTTAGGACAGGTGAGGTGAGCTCCGTGGTGCAGGCAGTGGGATAGGGACATCTCCGTGCCAGAACATCTCACCCCACTCATCACCACAGGGTCAGCACTCACCTCTCCAGGCCAGTACCATGTCTCCTAAAGGACAGGGGCACAACATGACAGAGATCAGGGATGCTTTTTATCAGACGGAGAATTTGCGGAATTTGTCCTAGGTTATGTGTTTGTTACGCAATTGTTTTATTATATTTTATCATTATACAGTGCCTTCGGAAAGTATTCAGATCCCTTGACTTTTTACACATGTTGTTACATTACAGCCTTACTCTAAAATTGATTAAATTAAATGTTTTTTCTTATCAATCTACACACAATACCACTTAATGAAAGCAAAAAACAGGTTTTTGGACATTTTTGCAAATGCATAAAAAACAGAAATACCTTATTTACTTAATAAGTATTCAGGTCCTTTGCTGTGAGACTCAAAATTGAGCTCAGGTGCATCCTGTTTCCATTGATCATCCTTGAGATGTTTCTACAACTTGATTGGAGTCCACCTGTGGTAAATCCAATTGATTGGCAATGATTTGGAAAGGCACACACCTGTCTATTTATGGTCCCACAGTTGACAGTGCATGTCAAAGCAAAAACCAAGACGTGAGGTTGAAGGAATTCTTCGTAGACAGGGTTGTGTAGAGAAAAAGGGGAAGGGTACCAAAACATTTCTGCAGCATTGAAGGTCCCCAAGAACACAGCGGCCTCTACCATTCTTAAATGGAAGAAGTTTGGAACCACCAAGATTCTTCCTAGAACTGACCGACCGTCCAAACTGAAAAATTGGAGGAGAATGTCCTTGGTTAGGGAGGTGACCAAGAACCTGATGGTCACCCTGACAGAGCTCCAGAGTTCCTCTGTGGAGATGGGAGAAGCTTCCAGAAGGACAACTATCTTTGCAGCACTCCACCAATCAGGCCTTTATGGTAGAGTGGCCAGACAGAAGCCACTCCTCAGTAAAAGGCACATGACAGCCCGCTTGGAGTTTGTCAAATGGCACCGAAAGGACTCTCAGACCAAGATTCTCTGGTCTGATGAAATCAAGATTGAACTCTTTGGCCTGAAGGCCAAGCGTCATGTCTAGAAGAAACCTGGTACCATCCCTACGGTGAAGCACCATCCCTACGGTGAACATCATGCTGTGGGGATGTTTTTTAGCGGCAGGTTCTGGGGAAGATGAACGGAACAAAGTACAGAGAGATCCTTGATGAAAACCTGCTCCAGAGCGCTCAGGACCTCAGACTGGGGCGAAGTTTCACCTTCCAACAGGACAACGGCCTTAAGTACACAGCGACGACAAAGCAGGAGTGGCTTCAGGACAATTCTCTGAATGTCCATAAGTGGCCCAGAAAGAGCCCGGACTAGAACCAGATCGAACATCTCTGGAGAGACCTGAAAATAGTTGTGCAGCGACACTTCCCATCCAACCTGATAAAGCTTGAGAGGATCTGCAGAGAGGAATGGGAGAAACTCTAAATACAGGTGTTCCAAGCTTGTAGCGCCATCCCCAAGAAGTCTCGCGGCTGTAATCGCTGCCAAAGGTGTTTCAATAAGGGGTCTGAATATTAATGTAAATGTGATTATTTAATTCATTCAAATGTTTTATATAAATTTGCAAACATTTCTAAAAACCTGTTTTTGCTTCGTCATTATAGGGTATTGTGTGTAGATTGATGGGGGGGGACAATTTAATCAATTTTAGAATAAGGCTGTAACGTAACAAAATGTGGAAAAAGGGAAGGGGTATGAATATTTTCAGAATGCACTGTATAATGGGGTTAGAACAATGTACTGGTAGGATTCACATTCACAATGGATTCAAGGGGAATAGCAGCAAATATAAGCAAAACAATTTTTCTACTAACCACAAGAGGGGGCAGCCTGTTCATTATCTCTCTAGCTGTATTTAGTACTGTCACTATTACTTTATTTTGTCGTCATGCCCATCGGGGGCACAGATGTCCTGTTTAATTGATACTGTTTATATTATATATATTTATTATACTGAGTGTACCAAAAATGAAGAACACCTGCTCCTTCCATGACTGACCAGGTGAATCCTGGTGAAAGCTATTATCCCTTAAACATTGAACAAAAAAATATACACGTAACATGTGTTGGTCCCATGTTTCATGAGCTGAAATGAAAGATCCCAGAAAATGTTCATATACACAAGAGGCGTATTTCTCTCAAATTGTGTGCACAAATTAGTTTACTTCCCGGTTAGTGAGCATTTCTCCTTTGCCAAGATAATCCATCCACCTGACAGGTGTGAGATATCAATAAGCTTATTAAACAGCATGATCATTATACAGGTGCACCTTGTGCTGGGGACAATAAAAGGCCCCAGCACAAATGTGAAGTTTTGTCACACAACACAATGCCACAGTCTCAAGTTTTGAGGGAGCGTGCAGTTGGCATGTTGACTGCAGGAATGTCCACCAGAGCTGTTGCCAGATAATTGAATGTTAATTTCTCTACCATAAGCCACCTTCAATGTTGTTTCAGAGAATTTGGCAGTACGTCCAACCGGCTTCACAACCGCAGACCACGTGTATGGCGTCGTGTGGGTGAGCTATTTGCGAAGAATGCCCCATGGGGGTGGTGGGGTTATGGTATGGCAGGCAGGCATAAGCTACGGACAATGAACACAATTGCATGTATTGATGGCAATTTGAATGCACAGAGATCCTGAGGCCCATTGTGAGGCCCATATTTCTAAAGGTATCTCTGACCAACAGATGCATATCTGTATTCCCAGTCATGTGAAATCAATAGATCAGGGCCTAATGAATGTATTTCAATTGACTGGATTCCCTTATATGAACTGTAACTGTAAAATATTTGAAATTGTTGCATGTTGCATTTATATCATTGTTCAGTATATACAGTACTAGTCAAAGGTTTGGACACACCTACTCATTTCAATGGTTTTGCTTAATTTTTACTATTTTCTACATTATAGAATAACAGTGGAGACATCAAAACTATGAAATAACACATATGGAATCATGTAGAAACCAAAAAAAAGTGTTAAACAAATCAAAATATATTTTAGTTTCTTCAAAGTAGCCACTCTTTGCCTTTGCACACTCTTGGCATTCTCTCAACCAGCTTAATGAGGAAAGCTTTTCCAACAGTCTTGAAGGAGTTCCCACATATGCTGAGCACTTGTTGGCCTCTTTTCCTTCACTCTCCGGTCCAACTTGGGGAGGCAGCACTCCATCACTCTCCTTCATGGTTAAATAGCCCTTACACAGCCTGGAGGTGTGCTTTGGGTCATTGTCCTGTTTAAAAACAAATGATGGGGCATCCCGAGTGGCACAGTGGTCTAAGGTACTGCATTGCAGTTGCTAGCTGTGCCACTAGATATCCTGATTTGAGTCCAGGCTCCCGGCCGGCTGCAACCGGTGAGACCCATGGGGCGGCGCACATTTGGCCCAGCGTTGTCCGGGTTAGAGGAGGGTTTGGCCGGCAGGGATGTCCTTGTCCCATCCCGCTCTAGCAACTCCTGTGGCGGGCCGGGCGCATGCACTCTGACACAGTCGCCATGTGTACGGTGTTTCCTTCGACACATTGGTGTGGTTGGCTTCCGGGTTAAGCAGGCATTGTGTCAAGAAGCAGTGCGGCTTGGTTGGGTCGTGTTTCGGAAGACGCATGGCTCTCAACCTTCGCCTCTCCCGAGTCAGTACGGGAGTTGCAGCAATGAGACAAGAATGTAACTACCAATTGGATACCACAAAATTGGGGAGAAAAAGGGGTAAAAGTAAAAAAATAATAATAATTAAAAAAAGATAGTCCCACAAAGCGCAAATCAGATGGGATGGCATAATGCTACAAAATGCTGTGGTATCCATGCTGGTTAAGTGTGTCTTGAATTCTAAATAAATCACAGACAGTGTCACCAGCAAAGCACCCCCACACCATCACAACTCCTCCTCCGCGCTTCACGGTGGGAGCCACACATGCAGAGATAATCTGTTCACCTACTCTGCATCTCACAAAGACATAGAGGTTGAAACCAAAAATCGCAGATCTGGACTCATCAGACCAAAGGACAGATTCCCACCGGTCTAATGTCCATTGCTTATGTTTCTTGGCACAAGAAAGTCTCTTCTTCTTATTAGTCACCTTTAGTAGTGTTTTTTTCAGCAATTATACCATGAAGGCCTGATTCACACAGTCTCCACTGAACAGTTGATGTTGAGATGTATCTGTTACTTGAAGCTGTTACTTGATTTATTTGGGCTGCAATCTGAGGTGAAGTTAACTCTAATGAACGTATCCTCTGCAGCAGAGATAACTCTGGGGCTTCTTTTCCTGTGGCGGTCCTCATGAGAGCCAGTTTCATCATAGCACTTGATGGTTTTTGCGACTGCACTTGAAGAAACTTTCAAAGTTCTTGAAATGTTCCGCATTGACTGACCTTCATGTCTTAAGGTAATGATGGACGTGTCGTTTCTCTTCACATATTTGAGCTGTTCTTCACATAATATGGACTTGGTCTTTTACCAAATAGGGCTATCTTCTGTATACCTTGTCACAACACAACTGATTGGCTCAAACACATTAAGAAGTTAAGAAACTCCACAAATTAACTTTTAACAAGGCACACCTGTTAATTGAAATGCATTCCAGGTGACTAATTCATTAAGCTGGTTGAGAGAATGTCATCAAGGCAAATGGTGTTATCTTTGAAGAATCTCAAATATAAAATATATTTTGATTAGTTTAACATTTTTGGTTCCTACATGATTCCATATTTGTTATGTCATAGTTTTGATGTCTTCACTATTATTCTACAAGGTAGAAAATACTAAAAATAAAGGAAAACCCTGGGATGAGTAGGTATGTCCAAACTTTTGACTAGAACTGTATATATAGAAGGTCAGCATCCCAGAGTCGCCTCTTACATTTTTACATTTACATTTTAGTCATTTAGCAGACGCTCTTATCCAGAGCGACTTACAGTAGTGAACGCATACATTTCATACAATTTCATACATATCATACATTTTTTTTCTGTGCTGGCCCCCCGTGGGAATCGAACCCACAACCCTGGTGTTGCAAACACCATGCTCTACCAACTGAGCTACAGGGAAGGCTCTTCACTGTTGATGTTGAGACTGGTGTTTTGCGGGTACTATTTAATGAAGCTGCCAGTTGAGGACTTGTGAGGCATCTGTTTCTCAAACTAGACACTCTAATGTACTTGTCGTCTTGCTCGGTTGTGCACCGGGGCCTCCCACTCCTCTTTCTATTCTGGTTAGAGCCAGTTTGCTCTGTTCTGTGAAGGGAGTAAAACACAGCGTTGTACAAGATCTTCAGTTTCTTGGAAATTTCTCGCATGGAATAGCTTTCATTTCTCATAACAAGAATAGACTGATGAGTTTCAGAAGAAAGGTCTTTGTTTCTGGCCATTTTGAGCCTGTAATCAAACCCACAAATGCTGATGCTCCAGATACTCAGCTAGTCTAAAGAAGGCCAGTTTTATTGCTTCTTTAATCAGGACAACAGTTTTCAGCTGTGCTATCATAGTTGCAAAGGGGTTTTCTAATGATCAATTAGCCTTTTAAAATTATAAACTTGGATTAACTAACACAACATGGCATTGGAACACAGGAGTGATGGCTGCTGATAATGGGCCTCTGTACGCCAATGTAGATATTCCATAAAATAAACTGCCGTTTCCAGCTACAATAGTAATTTACAACATTAACAATGTCTACACTGTATTTCTGATCGATTTGATGTTATTTTAATTTTACAAAAAATGAGCTTTTCTTTCAAAAAGAAGGACATTTCTAAGTAACCCCAAACTTTTGAACGGTAGTGAATATATTAAAACATTTTGTTGATATTGTTTCTCTGTAATACTACTAGCAACCTAGCAATTTTATGAAGTTGGCTTTAGCTAGCCCAGTTAGGTTCCCAATGAGGTACTAGAGTCACTATCAGCTGTGTCACTACTACCTCATAACTAGCTACCAAGAAGCCATTTCAGACTATCATCAAGTTAGAGTAGCTAGCTTGTCTAACTATCTTAGCTGGCATGCCTGCTGGTATGGTTGGTAGACTTTAGAAAAGCAAGCAATAACTAAATGTACTGAATAAGACTCACATTCCTTTCAATCTTTTTCCCAGAGGCATATAATCATATTTAGTTTATTTAATAAAAAAAAGAACCACCAGTCATCCTCACGTACTTTGTGCACCCTCAGATTTTTTTGGTGCATGACACCCCTGCCCTCAGATATAGTTGTAGTGTAGCCATCACAAATATTAAACAAGCTACAGTCTATGAAATAGATAAGCTTTAAATGTATTCATATTAAGCTGTTTTATTATGTTGCTATTCGGTAGTCATTCCTCTGCTTCGAGGTAAACTAGACAGCCTACAATAACACATTATCCCTACATTGCAATTTCCACTCATAAATCTCTGGTTTGAAAGCAACATAATTTCTACTACTCCAAGGTTTACAGATATTTTCCAAACCAACTATTACTGTTATCAAGCAGTCTTGTAAAATCCATTTGCTCCAACAAATACTCTTCTGTCTGACTGGAAGGTCTCCTTACTGCTTTGCAGGTGGAAACAGTTCACAGAAAGAGTTCACAGAAAGAGTTCACAGTCCTACATCAGTGAGAGTTAGTGTATATTTCACCCTTGGCAACTACAGACACACACAGACACACACTAACACACTAAGATTTACAGCACTGACTGAAGGCCCTAATTTGGGAAAGCTCTAATTTGGAATGGCAATGACGTAAAAAAGACCATGGAAAAGTTTAGACTCACAACAGCCATAAATATTACCTCCTTGGCTATTATAATTGTCAGTACACAGAATTTTTTAAATTCCAAAATCTAATTCCAACCAAACTACTAAAAACACACTTTTTACAGAGTGAAGACCCACACTTCAATATCTTCCCAGTCTGATGTGACTCTGCTCAGAGCAGTCGGTAGAGTTTGCGAGGTTGGTGGTGTCAATAAAACATCAAGGAGCCAAGGAACATCATTAAAGGATCAATGATTCCTCTTATTATACGAGACTATAACGAACAACACGGGAACGTTCTGCACTTAATCAAAGCAGATTTTTATTTGAGTCTGTTTCTGGTAGGTAGTTGTGTGATCTTATTTTGACACGCAGTTCTGGAACTAGGCTTTCTAAGAACAGTAATCTCTGCCTGTAACACTCCAAGATACTTCACCCCTGAACAACCACTTCCACCTCTGTTACGTCATAGTCTGGAATAGTATAGAAACACATAAACCTTTTTTCCCTTAGGGCCCAAACTTGTATGTACTGTAAACAGCAGTCATTGTTTTGCCTGCTACAACCTGTATGTCTGTAGATCATACACGTAAGAGAGAGAGGCCTCCCATTCCATCCATTAATTAAATATCAATGTGTAACTGTACTGTAATGCTGCTGAGAGACCTACTGCATGTTTGGACAAGTCGTAAAAGCAGGAATTTGTTCTTAATTGACTTACCTGTATAAATACCGGTTAAATAAATAAAGAAATGTTTCTCACCTGGAAGGCATTACTGGCGAAGCCCAGGCCTAGCTGTCTGCATACCACCATGGCCTCCATGGTTCCCCAGCCATCACTGCACACCGTGCCCCACACCAAGGAGCCGTTCCTCTCCACCAACGCCTCCACGCGCCCCTCGTATGGGTTACGCCCCCCACTCAGACGCAGCTGCACAGAGAGAGACACAACACGGGAGAGATCTTTAGCTACTATCACACATGGAGCAATAGGAATAGTATAAGATTCTATATCATTATTCATCAACCAATGCCTTTGAGACAAAAAAAGAAGAATAATGCTTATTGTTGATGATTTATGGTTTATCAAGTTGAGCACTCACCCTCTCCTGGAAGCCCATGGCTGGGACATTACACGTGACGGCTGCATCTTCCTCATGGCTACAACCCAAAGACTCCTTGTTGAAGAAACACTCTGTGACGGACTTCTCAAACCCAGAGCACTTCACCTCATTCATATGGACTGGGCCCATACCTGGGAAACAGGAACAGAGGAAGAATAATGGTAAGAGCTGGGCCGAGTAGGGTTAGGTTGCATTTACAACACATTTAGCATATTCTGTCTAGTTACATTCATCTGTCTAATTCATAATGGAGCATGTTAACAGGGAATAAATGGAACTGAAGAAAACCTAAGTCAGAGATTCAGTGTGTCAGTTCACAACCTTGTTACATGATGTTTTCATCTGTGTTCCATGATAGAACTTCTATCTGTGACTTATTTTCCTGGAAGCCTTAGTTACGGGGACAGTGTTCTTTCCTCCTTGACAGTAAATCATGATGGAAAATGATGATTTTTCCAAAAGGAAAAACCAGTCCAGAATTCCTGCTACCTGCGTCCCAAAAAGGCACCCTATATAGTGCACTACTTTTGACCAGACGCACCATAGGGCTCTGGTCAAAAGTAGTGCACTACGTGGGGGAATGGGGTGCCATTTGAGACAGCCTCTGTCTGCTGTTTCCAAGTTCCATAATGTGCCATTATCCTGGAATTTACTACTCCTTTCCAGTCTCACGCCTGGGTGAACTAGCTTGCAGATGAAACGATTAATAGCTGTACCTATTTGGAAAACAGCAGTGTGCAATTCCTTTCAACCCTGTTATAGAGGTATATTATGGGAAACACAGTTACAAGAAAACATACCATCTACTTCAGCACATCAGACACTTCGATCTCACTCAAAACAGGTAAATTATTTAAAGACAGTTACTGTAACCTACATGCAGATCTGCTGACTACATAGTTTTGACTAGAAGAGAGTCAGTGATACATATATGGGGGGGGGGGGGGGGGGGGGGGGTAAATGCCTCTGTGCCTCAGTTATTGGTTAAGCCCCCCATTTAGTTCTGCAGTAAAAGAAGAAACACCATGGTAACCAATATCCCCGTAGGTAACACTGTGAGTTAGAGGACATTTTACAGTCACACCCACAAACCAGGACTTATAGGGATGCACCCCATAATTAGGGAAACTGGTCAATAAAGTGCAGGTCCTCTTTTGGGCAGGGCCCATGTCCCTCGAGGGGAAGGCGAGGCCTTCCAAACTGATAAGGGAGTTGATACATTATGTACTCTTTAAATATAGTATTTCTCTCCACTACAGCCTTTCAATTACAGTACTGGAATATAGCAAGTATGGGCTTGCATTGTTCATCTCACTGTGACTCTGGGCCTTTATTCAGAAAGCGTCAGAGTAGGAATGCTGATCTAGGAGCAGGTCCCCCTTTTCCATGTTATCTTAGTCATTATGATCTCAAAGGCCAGACTGATCCTAGATCAACACTCCTACTCTGTGAAGCTTTATGAATATATTACATATCAATATCCCAGCCAGTTCCGGTTCTCCAGGGGACTTCCTATTGTTCAAGTCAAGGTGAATTAGTGTGGAGCTTAAAGAGTCTGCAAAGAAGGGATAGTATTACACACTATGAGATATTTTGGACATGTTCCCTTTGTAACATTTGGTGAGCAGATGTAGCTCTACACTACACAATTGAGCTGCTCATGTTCATTTTTCTTTGTATTTCAGGAATTCAAGTGGTTATCCTATTGGTACTCAAGCTTTGTGCAGTTAGGCCCATGTTTCTTGATTAACTGTTGATTGATAATGGTGAATCAAATCCAATATTTCTCATACAACTGCTCGAAAAGAAGAGACCAGAAAAACCTCCTTGACCTCAGTCAATCCGATTTTGATTACTTCTGTAATAAGAAATATGTGTCTTGTTAATCTATCCAAGGCCTTCTACACAGATTAAATATTCAAATAGTCAACTTCATCTTCAGCCAAGTCAACTGCAAGACTGACCAATATGTTGGCCTGCCCATCATGTACTTGTCCAGATGTAGTATTGTGAATGGCACTGTTGTTATAAGAAGGACTGAGTTCTAATCCCTACCCTGTCCAAGCCGACCACCAGACAGGGCCTCCTTGGCACTCCCGAAGCCCAGTTCTCGACACACCACTGTGGCTGACAGCAGGCTCCAGTTATCATCACAGATGGTTCCCCACTCGCCGTTCTTCAGCACCTCCACACGACCTTCCCCTACAATGGCGCCACCTCGAAGACGCACCAACGGTTGCTGCAGGAACAAGAGAGAGATCACTCATAGTAAGGCTGAGTTATTGTTGCATTAACTCATAATGAAACATGAAAGACAATAGGTGGGTTTTCAAGACAATAGAAGGTCAGGTAATTATTCCTTACTGGTCCGAGAAGCAGAATTACAGAGGCCAACTTTCTATAAATGAATGACTCTTGAGCCCGAGAAATATATAACTAATATATAACTAGAGGGGGCCATCCATAAAGAGTTACAAAACTCTGTTTTGAGTTGGCTCTTTCCTAGATGTTCAGAGAAGCTAGAAGAACGGTTGAGTGAAGGCTGTGAGGCTACAGAGTGGGTGGCTTCACATTTACACAGCAGGTAAATGTTACTCCCATTAATGGTTTTGGCAAATTGGAAGTATTTAATTTAACAAGGGTCTCACGACTTCCACCGAAGGTGGCTCCTCTCCCTGTTCCGGCGGTGCTCGGCAGTCGTCGTCGCCGGCCTACTAGCTGCCACCGATCCCATTTTCCTTTTCATTTAGTTCTGTCTGGTTTTACACACCTGTGTCTTGTTTTGTTGATTTCGGTGGCTTTATATTTCCCCGCAGCAGGTTAGGCTGTGTGCGAGATTATTTTGCTGTAGGCAACATGTAAGGGGTGTGTGCCTGCACCACGGGCGTTGTTAGTTGTTTGTATGGTATGTGTTACCGTGGACATTTTGTTTGTAGGCATTACGATGAGGAGGTTTCTCCCCTGTATGTGTCGTTGTGTTTTTTCGGATCGGCCAAAATAAACTGTGGATTTTCCTGGAACCCTTCTGCTCTCCTGCTCCTGATTCCACACACCCCCTCCATAGAGAGGCTACGTTACAAAGGGGATACATTTGTAGCATAACTGTATCTTATTTATGCGGATTTGTAATTGCAAACAGCAATGCACAGGTCTTTTCATGCAGTTTAGGATTGGCTCTGCTTTGTGGTTTGTGTTCCCATTCCAAAAAAGGAAACTATGACATATATTTATTCCCAGTGCAAGAATATTCTAAATAGGTATCTAAAATGAAATGTAAAAAATACCAAAACCATCATAAACTGTGTACATATCCAAAAGCATTAAGTATTTGGGTAAGTATGTGTTTTACGACTAAATATTTCTTAGGTAAAACTGTGGCAGTTGAAGAGGGAAAAAGGTTTTAGAAAAGGGGATTGGCACAATCTGAACCCAAGCAAGGACAGGAATGGCATTCTGAAATATACACTACTATTCAAAAGTTTGGGGTTACTTAGAAAAGTCCTTGTTTTTGAAAGAAAAGCTACTTTTTTGTCCATTAAAATAACATCAAATTGATCAGAAATACAGATTAGACATTGTTAATGTCGTAAATGACTATTGTAGCTGGAAACGGATGTTTTTTATGGAATATCTACATAGGCGTACAGAGGCCCATTAACGGCAACCATCCCTCCTGTGTTCCAATGGCACGTTGTGTTAGCTAATCCAAGTTTATCAATTTAAAAAGCCAATTGGTCATTAGAAAACCCTTTTGCAGTTATGTTAGCAGAGCTAAAAACTGTTGTCCTGATTAAAGAAGCAATAAAACTGGCCTTCTTTAGACTAGCTGAGTATCTGGAGCATCAGCATTTGTGGGATCGATTACAAGCTCAAAATGGCCAGAATCAAAGACCTTTCTTCTGAAACTCATCAGTCTATTCTTGTTCTGAGAAATGAAAGCTATTCCATGCGAGAAATTGCCAAGAAACTGAGTCTTGTACAACGCTGTGTTTTAGTCCCGTCACAGAACAGAGCAAACTGGCTCTAACCAGAATAGAAAGAGGAGTGGGAGGCCCCGGTGCACAACCGAGCAAGACGAAAAGTACATTAGAGTGTCTAGTTTGAAAAACAGACGCCTCACAAGTCCTCAACTGGCAGCTTCAATAAATAGTACCCGCAAAACACCAGTCTCAACGTCAACAGTGAAGAGGCGACTCCGGGATGCTGGCCTTCTAGGCAGAGTTCCTCTGTCCAGTGTCTGTGTTCTTTTGCCCATCTTAATCTTTTGTTTTTATTGGCCAGTCTGAGATATGGCATTTTTTTTGCAGCTCTGCCTAGAAGGCCACTCTCTTGGAGTCGCCCCTTCACTGTTGAAGAGAGCAGGGAGGCAGGCAGGCCTAGACTACAGCACTTGCTGTGCAAAATAGAGGTGGGAGAAAGGGTGAAATAGAGGAAAGAGAGAGAGAAGGTAAAATCGAGGATGGAGGGAGAGGGTGAAATGAGAGAGAGAGAGAGAGAGAGTGAAAGAGCAAGAGAGAGAGCGAGAGAGAGTGAAATGAGAGAGAGCGAGAGTGAAATGAGAGCGAGAGTGAAATGAGAGAGAGCGAGCGAGAGTGAAATGAGAGATAGAGAGAGAGAGTGAAATGAGAGAGAGTGTGAAGAGAGAGAGAAATGAGAGAGAGAGAAATGAGAGAGAGAGAAATGAGAGAGAGAGAAAGACAGAAATGAGAGAGAAAAATGAGAGAGTGAAATGAGAGAGAGAGAAATGGGAGAGAGAGAAATGTGAGAGAGAGAAATGAGAGAGAGAAATAGAGAAGAATGGAGAAAGAGAAATAGAGAGTAATGAGAGAGAAAAAAAAAATTAGAGCGAGAGAGAAATAGAGAGAAATGAGAGAGAGAGGGAAATGAGAGAGTGAGAGAGAGAGAGAGAGAGAGAGAGAGAGAGAGAGAGGGAGGGTGCAATAGAGGAGAGAGAGGGTGCAATAGAGGAGAGAGAGAGAGAGGGTGAAATAGAAGAGGGAGAGAGGGTGAAATAAAGGATTCGATCACCGCCAGAGGAAATGTCTGTTAGCGCGGATTCCCACAAGATGTTTTCATGGACGAGCATGAATTATCCATGATGAATCACTTGACAGCAAACATTCAAAACATCTGCAGATGGGCTTCACAAAACATCGAATGTCAGAGTAACAGTAATGCATCTCAGAAAACCCCATTGTCTATCGATCTCCCACAGGATTCATCAGATCAGAGATAAAATAGCCCACTCAGTTTGACAGTATGTAGTTAAACCCCCACAGCTACAGTACCAGTCAAAAGTTTGGACACACCTACTCATTAAAAGGTTTTTCTTTATTTTTACTATTTTCTACATTGTAGAATAATAGTAAAGACATCAAAATAACACATATGGAATCATGTAACATTGGTAACCAAAAAAGTGTTAAACAAATCAAAATATATTTTATATTATGATTCTTCAAAGTTGCCACCCTTTGCCTTGATGACAGCTTTGCACACTCTTGGCATTCTCTCAACCAGCTTCAACTGGAATGCTTTTCCAACAGGCATGAAGGAGTTCCCACATATGCTGAGCACTTGTTGTCTGCTTGTCCTTCATTCTGTGGTTCCACTCATGCCAAACCATCTCAATTGGGTTGAGGCCAGGTGATTGTGGAGGCCAGGTCATCTAATGCAGATCTCCATCAATTAAGTGTGCCTTGAATTCTAAATAAATCACTAACAGTATCACCAGAAAAGCACCCCCACACCTCCTCCTCCATGCTTCACGGTGGGAAGCACAGATGCGGAGATCATCCGTTAACCTACTCTGCGTCTCACAAAGCCATGGCGGTTGGTACCAAAAATATCAAATTTGGACTCATCAGACCAAAGGACAGATTTCCACCGGTCTAATGTCCATTGCTCATGTTTCTTGGTGTCCTTAAGTAATGGTTTCTTTGCTGCAATATGACCATGAAGGCATGATTCACTCAGTCTCCTCTGAACAACTGATGTTGAGATGTGTCTGTTACTCGAACTCGGTGAAGCATTTATGTGGCTGCAATTTCTGTATACCACCCCTACCATGTCACAACACAACTGATTGGCTCAAATGCATTAAGAAGTTAAGAAATTCG
Source organism: Salmo trutta (assembly GCF_901001165.1). NCBI lineage: Eukaryota > Metazoa > Chordata > Actinopteri > Salmoniformes > Salmonidae > Salmo > Salmo trutta. The sequence goes on from NC_042965.1 coordinate 30,281,743, forward strand.
ACAAATTAAATTTTAACAAGGCACACCTATTAATTGAAATGCATTCCAGGTGATTACCTCATGAAGCTGGTTGAGAGAATGCCAAGAGTGTGCAAAGCTGTCATCAAGGCAAAGGGTGGCTACTATTTGGTTAACACTTTTTTGGTTACTACATGATTCCATATGTGTTATTTCATAGTTTTGATGTCTTCACTATTATTCTACAATGTAGAAAATAGTAAAAAAAAAAAGAAAAACCCTTGAATGAGTAGGTGTGTCCAAACTTTTGACTGGTACTGCATTTCTCTACCTATATTTTATTTGCCATAACCCTGCAGTGGCACAACATAAATCAGTTCAATTCCAAAGAGGGTGACAAAATCATAGAAATAGAATCACTAGAACAGGAATCCCCATTCAAGTCAATAGGTCTGGCTATATCTGCTCTAGTGATTACATTTCTATGGACAGAATGCATTGGTTTAGTGAGTCCATGGTGCCTACCTCCTGCCTGAAGGCCTTCCGGAAGCCAGTCATGGGGGTCGGGGAGAAGGCTCTTCCTGGCACACAGCTGACAACCACAGGCGTGCCCCCTTCACATGTGCTGTTGGCCTTCGCTGCCACGGCATGGCCCAGCTTGCAGCTCGACAGGTGTGCCTCATTTCCAGTGCAGTTGACAGAGTAGTCCCAATAAGAGGGCTTTCTCCTGCGAGCAAACATCCTGAGAACACAGGGAAAACATAAAGTAGTGAAATAATAACACATTTTAGACAGACATTTCATTCAATATTTACACAAGGCTGCTATCCCATTTTCCCTAACACCTACTGTACATACTACACTACAGCATTAACTGTATGTAGTCAGCTAGTTGCTAAATACTGGTAAAGACTCATATCTCCCTCTAACTTTAAGCACCAGCTGTCAGAGCAGCTCACAGATCACTGCACCTGTACGTAGCCCATCTGTAAATAGCCCATCCAACTACCTCATCCCCAAACTGTTGTTTTTTTTGTTCCTTTGCACCCCAGTATCTCTACTTGCACATTCATCTTCTGCACATCTATCACTCCAGTGTTTAATTGCTAAATTGGAATCATTTTGCCACTATGGCCTATTTATTGCCTTACCTCCCTTATCTTACCTCATTTGCACACACTGTATATCGACTTTTCTATTGTGTTATTGACTGTATGTTTGTTTATTCCATGTGTAACTCTGTGTTGTTGTTTGTGTCACACTGCTTTGCTTTATCTTGGCCAGGTCGCAGTTGTAAATGAGAACATGCTCTCAACTGGCCTACCAGGTGAAAGAAAATAAAAAATAAAAATAACAGCGCTACTCCGATAACAAAGGGTTCAGTATTAGGCTACAGGTGTGCCTGTTTAGTCTGTGATGTGAACAACAGGTGAGGTAATTGAGGTCTTCCAGGCATGCAGGGATGTTAATTAATTCCTTTACTTTTCAATGGTGAGCCAACCAACGTGTATAATGAACGTTTAGGGCAGCACAGCCTGTCCTTGTCCTGCCTCTTTATCACATGTCTTAGATGTGTACATGAAAGCAGATTAAAGAGGACAGGAGCAGACACACACACAGCATTTGTTTTCCATTTGGAACCTGGATAAAAGAACATTGCTGATCACTGTCCGGAACCCATCCAAAGCCTGCGTTCTAAGCCTCTGAGTCTGCGGGGGGGGGGGGGGGGGGGGGGGGTACAGAAGTTGTGAGTGAAGGATGGATAAATAGAACTCAGGGAAAGAAGCATCTTGATCCATTCACATGTGTTCAAGCAACAGCTGTGAAGGTTCAACCAAGTAAAAACTGAACATGGACTGGCGGTAGGAGCTGTAAACTCAAAACATATTACATAAGTCACATTAGGCAATTGGAACAGTGATCTATTGTTACTTTTCATCAGCTTGAAAGTTTGTGCCTGCTACCATTAACTTTGAAAAATTTGCTTTTGGAATGATACATACCACAGTACACACATAAACCATTGAAAAGCACCGATGACGTCTGCTAAATCCTATGCTCTCCAAATATTTTGGAATATGCTTAGCGGGCATACAGAGGCATTTGAACAGAGACCAAGTTGGATTATGAAAGAACTGTAGACCTTGGCTGTCTGCCGCCGCCTGGACCAAACGGCAGACTATAAAAACACGTTCTGCACGTTTCATAAGTTTCAAGCGGTTGCATGCCGGCAGTCACATAGATGGAAAGTAGGGTGCTGCTGTACTGTGGTTACCTAAGCAGAGGAAACTTCTCTCCCTCTCTACCCTGAATGAGACAGTAAATTCAAGGTTGGCTTCAGAGCTAGAGACGAGGTCTCAGGTTTGAAGTGATTAATTAACTGCTGGCTATTCCTCTGCAGGTTTCCACGTGTAAATAAGAGTTTGATCCTTCCCCAGCCCAGTCAGTATCCCATTACAACTACTTTAAGGAATGCACTGATCCTGGATATATACATACGAAGGGGGGAGGGGTTACTTAAGTTCTATGAGAGTGTTTGATGTGAAGCAGAATACAGAAAGTTTCTATAGAATTCAGCATTATTGCTCTGTATTAGGGCAAATATGTTCTGTATGCAATATATAAGTCAAACAGCAAAGATCTAAAAGATTTATCCACCACGGTAGGGTAAGAAGCTCAAAGTTCTGGTGAGTTGTCAGTCTGTTGAATAACAGCCTGAACTTTCAGTAGCATAGTGGGGTTAAAAAGTAACCACATGGGTTCATAATTTTCACAATGGGAGAACTCTGAGTTGACATCCCTCTCCAGAGTTTAAGAATCAAGGTTTCTGTGTAATGTGTACCAAGAATGAATCTTGACTGAGATGAGGTATGGGTCTGTCAACGGCTTGTTGCCCTGGGCCTGGGAGAGTAACTGTCCATGGTACATCGCCTCCCCAGGTTTAATACATCTGAAGATAAATCAAGGACTGTGCCTGACCAAACCAAACAAGTTGACATAATAAGAATATGTACAGCAGGGGAGGCTGGTGGGAGGAGCTATAGGAGGAAGGGCTCATTGTATTGGCTGGAATGGATTAAATGGAAGTCAAGCATGGGGTTTCCATATGTTTTATGTGTTTAATACGATTCCACTTGTTCCATTCCAGCCATTACAATGAGCCCATCCTCCTATAGCTACACCTACCAGCCTCCTCTGATGTATATTAATGTCCTGTCCAGGGGGTGTACTTGTACATCCAGCTGCCTCACGCTACAGAAACAGGAGATAGACTCCTGCCCTATGTGCCATTCTGGCTTGGACACGGCTTACTTACTTATGTTTACAGTAGTCCTGCTCCATAACACTCCAGTAAAATGGAACCTGCTGCTGCCACTGCCCATCCATTGAGACACATATAGTATTCCTTTCTACACTCTCATCCCTTTCATCAAAGAATGGCAGGAGCTCATTGTGGCCTTAATTCCCAATGAGGACCAAGATGATTCAGTTAAACAAAGTCCCATCCCTCACTCACTTGTAGACTCTGGCATTGTACTTCCTCTCTCCGGGGAAACCGAACATGCCACAGATAACTCTGCTGTTGTGCTTCGTCCACTCCGCGTCACAGATCTGCTTCCATTTCCCCCCGTCCTTCACCTCCACGTAGCCCTCTGTCACAGGGGTGCGCTTGCGGTACGATGACAGAATGGCCCGGATACGCACATCCTCCACTTGAATGTTTAAACTCTGTGAAGAAAAATGAGGTATGATTCATTTCACATGAATAGGCCAAGTCGTCTCTTCCTCTGCGGTCCTCTATGGTCCTCTCTTCCTCACTGCTCTCTTACATATTTCTCTGGAAATAATCACTCCAAATCTGTCTGCATTTTGACAGTTTGCCCTTGTTATATAGCCGTATAATGAATGTAAGGCACTCACCCTCCGGCACCAACCTCAGCAAGACACCAACCCCACAAGACTGCATTCCCTTGTAAAGCCTCTCCAGCTTCCCCAAACATTTTACAATCCTATCACCTAGTGAATCACAGGCCAGACACAGCTGTACTGCAACTGCTTGGCTTTTGAACAAGGATATCAAAGGAGTGACCATGGCAACTCATACAATACTTTCTAGTCATGTTTTAAAGGGTGTCACTGGACAGATGCTGGTAGGTGACGAAGATCCAGTTTAGGATCAAAAGTTGGCCTATTAAACATAAACACTTTCGGAGCATTATGCAAGATTTACTTTTTGATCCTATTCGTGAAAATCCAATGGCGGCTCTCCACCAAAGATACTTAATTTACTGTAATATCACAAGAATATTTTTGAACTTGCTGAACCGTCTGTGGTGGAATTGACATGCTGACTTGCCTGGGCTGTTATCTCATCTCCTGAAAGCATTACCTGATCAATACCATATAATTTCAAAGGCAATGAGTCTATCCATCTGTCTACATGTCTGTCTTTGTCAAAAAAATGTGGAGACCTTCCTCTGTGAAGCCTGTTGGGGTTTGAACAAACAGCCTCTCTCCTAAAGACCCAGCCCACATTCCTGTGCTACGTGACAGTGCAGGCCATGGGAGAAGAGAGGAGGCAAGATGAGAACTGGCGGATGGATATTTGCTTGTCTCAGCAGATGGGCTGGCTGATGGGCTGGCTGAGACACATATCAAACCCAGCCCCTGTCCTGTCCTGTCAGACCTGAAGTCAATGGCTTTGTTTCAAATTGCACCCTATAGCCCATAGGGCTGTGAACAAAAAAATGGTGCCTTATATAGGGATTAGAGTGCCATTTGGGACAGAGGCAGTTAGACCTCCAAACGTTCAATAATGAAAAGGAAGGTTTTCCTGAAATGACATCATACATCAGTCCACAGGATGAAAGCGAACCACAGAGAAACTGTAAATGTTCAGTCTGCTCTTCCTTAACTATTTTTTTCCGCAGATGACCGCATTAACCAGCGAGTGGAAGGATGAGATCCAGCATGTTGAGCTATCTGGGGGGATTCAAACCCTGGGACATGATCATTTAGAGAACTGTGGTGATAGTGACCTTGTCTGTATTTAGGATCTCTATTAGAATACTGTAGAGTACTTTGATAAAAAGTCTGCACAATAAAGACCAAATGAAACAGGGTGTGCTACAGTTGTGTGTTTCTTACATCATAAAAGGGTCTTTCAGCAACAATGTGTTCATCTTATTCTTAATGGTGGAAAAATACCATTCAGAGCAAGATCCCTAAAATGTAGACCTGGCTGCAAGCAGGGTCTTTGCAAACAACACACATGCATTTTACTTATCACCTCCACCAAAACCAGTGGCACAACTTTCACTGGGGACGGGAGGGACATGATTCCCCCCACATTCTGAAATTGCATTTTTGTCTCCCCCAGTTTTATCAATGCACTGTGATACAAAAAGCGGCATTGTGTGCTTTAGGATCATTCGGACGCCTCAGAGAGGTTGGGTAGGCTGTTTGGCGGTATCAACCACCTGGATTTAGGACCGTGCGAGCAGAGGCGGCTGTTGTCTGTGTGTGTTGTGCTTTTTCTCAGAGTTGTAAAAGCAAGCAGAGCAGAAACTGGCTACTCTTTATTTGATGTAGCTGACAAGGTAACTGCTGTTTAACTTAACAGGGGAAGAAAAGTATTTATTCACAATGTTGAGTTTGTAGTGTAACTGACATGAAATGTTAGCTAATGCATTACCTACATGTTTCATCCCCTCTCAACTGAAGTTCTGTCTGAAGTGAATGAACTAGCTAGCTAGCTAGTAGCTAGCACAGCCAGTTCAGCTCTAGCCTCTAGTTTTATGATAGGTAGCAGAATCTAACAAATCACATTTTATTTGTCACATGCGCCGAATACAACAGATGTATGGAAATGTTTTGTAGCCTTTGTTTTGTCCTATTTCAACAGAAGTAAATTAACTTGGCTAGTTTCGCCAGTTGATGAACCATTAGCGCTAGCCAGAAGTTGGCTAACGTTAGCGAGCTAGTCAGCTAGCGTTAGCTATTCTTTTTGCAACAATTACACTAGTCTAGACCTGAATCAAACGATTAAACCGGCGGACAAACAATTGAAGACCGATATTCTGACGTTTTTTGACAGCACAATGTGACTTTCACTATAGCAATGTAACGTTATTGATTGATCAGTTTCCATAGATAATTCCCTACTTTTCACACTGACACAGTATAAAAAGCTCTACAGACCTCACTGTCATGGTGCACAGTTGCTACACAACAGTATGCTCAACATGCCTTACCATGATCAAATAGTGACAGGTGTCCCAGCAGGGTTAGCCAGTCAGGGAAGAACAGTCTACAGAGCTCTGGGGAGTTTTACAGTATATTATAACAACCAGTGAATGGATACAAAGTTCCATCTTGAGTTGATGGGTGGGCTACAGTCTGAGGTCTGGGATCTGGGAATAATGGTAATTTCAATTATTGAACCATTGATTCTACTCTTGGATAATGTAATGTATAAATGTACACCAAGGTAATTATTTGTCATGCCTCATCTGAGCAGGATCTGATGGTAACTGGGGTCTCAGCAGGGTCAGGCAACCGGGTGGGGGGGACCCCTAGGCGCAGGACGGGGCGATCCAGCTATATTGTTTGCAAGTAAAAAGAGCTGTAGAGTACTTTTAGGCATATGATATGAATAACAGTGCCCTCTGTAATTATTGGGACAGTTAAGCATTTGTTCTTCTTTTGGCTCTATACTCCACAAGTGTGGATCTGAAATCAAGTTAAAATGCAGAGTGTCAGTTTTAATTCATCCATACTGGGTGAACCTTTTGAAATTATAGCACTTTTTGTACATAGTCCCCTACTCCCCATTTTAGGGGAGCAAAAGTATTGGGACAAATTCACTTATATGTGTATTAAAGTAGTAACAGTTAAGTATTTGGTCCCACATTCATAGCACTCAAGTTTATGACTCTACACATTTGTTGGATGCATTTGCTGTTTGTTTTGGTTGTGTTTCACATTATTTTGTCTCCAATAAAAATGTATGGTAAATAATGTATTGTCATTTTGGAGTCACTATTGTAAATAAAAATAGATTGTTTCTAAACACTTCTACATAAATCTGCATGCTACCATGATTATGGATAATCCTGAAGGAATTGTGAATAATGATGAGTAAGAAAGTTATAGACGCACAAATACCACCCCCCCCCCCCCAAGCAAGGGGCACCACCAAGCAAGAGGCACCATGAAGACCAAGGAGCTCTCCAAACAGGTCAGGGACAAAGTTGTGGAGAAGTACAGATCAGGGTTGAGTAAAAAGAAAATCAGAAACTTTGAACATCCCACAGAGCACCATTAAATCCATTATTAAAAATGGAAAGAATATGGAACCACAACAAACCTGCCAAGAGAGGGCCGCCCACCAAAACTCACGGACCAGGCAAGGAGGGCATTAATCAAAGAGGCAAAGATAACCCTGAAGGAGCTGCAAAGCTCCACAGCGAAGATTGGAGTATCCATCCATAGGACCACTTTAAGCCGTACACTCCACAGAGTTGGGCTTTACAGAAGAGTGTCCAGAAAAAATCCACTGCTTAAAGAAAAAAATAATCAAACACGTTTGGTGTTCGCCAAAAGGCATGTGGGAGACTCCCCAACATATGGAAGAAGGTACTCTGGTCAGATGAGACTAAAAAGTAGCTTTTTGGCCATCAAGGAAAATGCTATGTCTGGCGCAAACCCAACACCTCTCATCACCCCGAGAACACCATCCCCACAGTAAAGCATGGTGGTGGCAGCATAATGCGGTGGGAATGTTTTTCATCGGCAGGGACTGGGAAACTGGTCAGAATTGAAGGAATGATGGATGGCACTAAATACAGGGAAATTCTTGAGGGAAACCTGTTTCAGTCTTCCAGAGATTTGAGACTGGTACAGAGGTTCACCTTCCAGCAGGACAATGACCTGCATACTACTAAAGCAACACTCGAGGGGTTTAAGGGGAAACATTTAAATGCCTTGGAATGGCCTAGTCAAAGCCCAGACCTCAATTCAATTGAGAATCTGTGGTATGACTTAAAGATTGCTGTTCACCAGCGGAACCCATCCAACTTCAAGGAGCTGGAGCAGTTTTTCCTTGAAGAATGGGCAAAAATCCCAGTGGCTAGATGTGCCAAGATTATAGATGCACACCCCAAGAGACTTCCAGTTTTAATTGCTGCAAAAGGTGGCTCTACAAAGTATTGACTTTGGGGGGGTGAATAGTTATGCACGCTCACGTTTTCTGTTTTATTGTCTTATGTCTTGTTTGTTTCACAATAAAAAAATATTTTGCATCTTCAAAGTGGTAGGTATGTTGTGTAAATCAAATGCTACAACCCCCCCCCCCAAAAAATCTATTTTAATTCCAGGTTGTAAGGCAGCAAAATAGGAAAAATGCTAAGGGGGTGAATACTTTCTCAAGCCACTGTACATGATTTACTTGTACAGATGAAATAGTCACTCAGCTGTAGTTAAACCCAAAAGACTTATACAGAAAGAACCCAGTCAGTTACAAAATATTATTCTGAAAACCTCCCTTTTAATGTGAAATAGAGGAGTGAACTTGTTTCACCAACTTAAACTCACATGGCAAACCAACCTCCCCATTCCCTCCTTGCCACTTGGCATCCAACCCTTTCTAATTATTGATTTCCTGTTTAGAGTTCAGGACTGCACGTGCATCGATGCCTAGTTCAAATGACTAGAAAATGAATGCCTGTTGATTGCAACGGTGGTGTGGTAGAAAAGTAGAAACACAGCAGCAGCCGGTGAGATACTTCTAACATATGTGGCTTGTTTCTATACACTCTGGGGAAGGGGTTTCCAGAAATTGGCAGCAGGGGGAGGAAGGTGCAGAAGATGGAAAAGCCATAAGTGGGATGCATCTTTGAGGAGGTAGAAAGAAGCAGAGGAGAGGAAGCTGGTGGGCCCTCTGCCTCAACTAAGTCTTGAATCACTCTGACCACTTCTCCAGAAGGAGACATAGGTACAAGTGGTAAACCGATACCTTCTTATGGAAAACACTGAGGCAGTGGAACAGCATTACGTCATTGTTGCTGTCATTCAGAATCAATTAGGTAATCCAGGATGGCTATATATCTATATACTGATGTTTCATTTGAATCTTAATGAGAAAGGAATATCTACACGTTTAAGTCCATAAAAGATAACCTTTCTGCCCCTGACTGCTCCATGAAGTCAATGCAGTGCATTTGTAGGTCTACTATTGGTAGGTGAAGAGATTATGTCATTCAGCTAAACAAGTTAAAAGAGGTCCCTTGGAATGAGACCGGAGTCAGTGGGTCATTCTTACCCTCCGGGCTAGTATTTGAAGTTGAGCCTGTCAACGTATTTTCTGATGTCAAACAATGAGCTATCTTATGCATAGACCACAGGACTGAAGAATCAGCCATGGTCCAGCTGGAAAGCAAAAATATCCCCACAATGGCTAACATTCATGATTCCCGTATGTGTGAGGTTTATTATGTAGGCTGCAATAGTCCATTCCCCGAATCATACACTAGAAAGTGAGTTCTGGGCATTAGTTCTAAAATGAACAAATGATGCTACCCTTGAGAAAGTAACAAAAATATGTATATCAAAACCAACTGAAACCAAGAAGACATTGCAGTGAAACATGACAAAAAATAAATGCATAAGTCATATTTCAAGTGTCACTTGCACTGACAGTACCCAGGCGCAATATTCTTTATGACGTGGATGCCAGTTTGGAGCATTTGACAATGGTGTGACTTAGCGTATCGACTTTAATGAACATACTTCTCATCTTCTCATGCCAGAATGTGACCTCAAGCCTCTACTAGAACACAGTACTAATGCCAGCAATAACAACGCCCACGGAGGCTACAGCATATGGTTCCAATAGAAATCATGAACTACATTCACTTCTAACAGAAATCCCCATAGATCCTAGGTTACATAGAAATTCCAAGTGAGAGAACAAACCAATGGGAAAAAACTGGATGTATCATCAACGTTGTTTTCACCTCATTTAAAAAAATATATGAAATGTGATGACGTTGAATTAACGTAGAAAACTGATTGGATTTGCAAAAAGTCATCATCGTTACTTTTCACCCAACTTTTAAACTAATTGTCATTGTCAATTTTTATGTTGATTTCATATTAAATTCACGTTAGTTGACAACTCATTCAACCAAATGTAAATCAAATAAAAATAGTCATTGAACTCGCGTCTGTGCCTAGTGGGAAATCATTTATTGAACATCACAACAGTATTTACTTCCTGGGATAAAGTTTGCTAAGCTGTTTGTTGATATCATGTTTGCCACAGAGTGACCACTCCCTCCCTGGGCTTGTGTTTCGATATCACATGTGCTGTGCTGACCAGGCCAGCACTGTTTGGGTGCTGATAATTATTTGAGCCACAACACAAATGGATGATTATCTCTTTCCTGAAACAGTGTTTATAGTGTGGCAGTGAATGATGTCATGTACCTCATGTCTCTGTTCCACTTGTTCCTGCTCCTTAGAAGCCATTAAAAGAGCCTTTTGACAAAGTGGATACAGATGTTCCACAACACCTTCACAAATCCTGAAAAACTACAGTTTAACTTATTTGTCTATTAAAAGAAAGAAGGCTATTATTCTTTTTAGTTTAATTTAAGTTTCAGAAAAACTAGTTTAACTCAGCAGAAAATCTCCCTACCTATCATTCAGTGGCATGTATAAATTAGAGACACAGAAGTTCATGGTTTGTGCCAAACTGGCACCAACTCACACAATGACTGTAAAAACCACTTCTGCCAAGGCTTGATTTCCCTAGCAACGCGTTGTTAGAGACTGCGGGCTTTATAATATCATGTGTATTTCAATAGGGTAAACTAAACATGCTATTCAGTTGAGTTATAATGTAGGAATGTAGTGCCCTGCAGGGTGTGAACTTTTATCTGCAGTTGTGACATGACCAGAAAACAATCTATCAGTTATGGGAGAAGTTAATTAAATTGTTCAAATTAAATCAAATTACTTTTTCAACCCCACATTAGTCAAGTTCATGGTGCCTTTCCCATTAGGCTTTATTAGAACCCTACTATGATGACAAGGCTAGAGTATAGAGGAGAACGTGGATGGTTTGTACCATGCTGCGTGACGCTTGGCAACAAAAACAATAACAACTGTGGTGGGGCGGCCAGTGGCGCTATTTCCCTCTACAGCGGTTTCCATCTATAAGCCTAAGGGGAAAAACTGAGAGGAGGAAGATAAAATAAACTATTGCTTTGTGTGTGTGTGTGTGTGTGTGTGTGTGTGTGTGTGTGTGTGTGTGTGTGTGTGTGAGAGAGAGAGAGACAGTGAAAGAACAAGAGACAGACAGACAGACAGACAGACAGACAGACAGACAGACAGACAGACAGACAGACAGACAGACAGACAGACAGACAGACAGACAGACAGACAGACAGACAGACAGACAGACAGACAGACAGACAGACAGACAGAGACAAGGGGAGAGACCTGCTCTGGCACAGTAGCCCTGCCTCCACCTAGACTCCCAGTTTCCCAGCCCCAGCTCATATAACAGGATGATAGGACATTCCTCCAAAACAAAAGAGTGAAAACTAATGAAGGTACATACATCAAAGTTGGGCAAGGCCTTGTTTCAAGGTGTGTTATCACATAAATCAACTAACTACAGTAAAGATCTTTTCATCTAAACTTTAAAAAAGGGTGTACTGTGCCCCAGTCCTTTATGATGAAGCACCATTAAACCTTACTTTATATCACTTTAATAAACCTCAATTAACCACCTTTATGGTGATGTATTTACATGGATGTTTCAACAACAGATGTTCAATATTGAGCCCACAAATTTGAACCAAAGAATAAACTTATTTCAAGATGTGTTCCGTATAATTTTTAAGAGCCCACAATATGCTATTTGTTCCTCACCGAGGATGCAGAGAGATAAATAAATCTCAAATATGTCCTCCTGAAATTCTCCTGCAATGGAACACATTGGTGTCTACATAAAGTCTGCATTGATAAAAGCTGCTCGCTGGTTAGCCAAGAATGACCTGCATAAACACTGAGGAATGCTCAATGTTGAAATTTGGTTAGAACAGAACGTACCCTAATGCATGTGCTTGATCACAGGTCAGACAACCACACAAACCTCACTTCTAAATCATGTCTATTCAGCCACCTCTATTTACAAGCTGAAATGATGTGAGAGGATATTACTAAGGATAATAGAGAGGGCCAGCTGTAGCTCCTGACCTTTTCATGACCTAACTAGGAAAAACTCTGAGCACTAATCTTAAGATGCTGTATGCCAAACAACCTGAAGGACATGACTGAAAAGAATGTGTGTGTGATAAACACGAGGAACATGTATATTTATATAATAACAGTCTTAATGGAAAGCACACGGTAACTTCTCAGAAGAGCACTGGATGTCCTTTACTGTTGTTTTAAAGTGCAGACGACTGAGACACAATGCCACTAAAACTGCAATCCATTCAAACCCATAAACTGCACGGCCCACAAAGCAAATTCTTGCTGAGTTCACATGCTATGGGTATTTTCCAGAGTTATAGTTAACCTTGGTTATTTGAAACAGAAACTTAGAAAGAATGCAAGTGTACTAAAAACAAGGCATTCACAGAGGAATCGGTCAAAAATGTCCTAAGAAGCCAAAGGTAGGTGACACATGCATGCAAGCTTCAGGTTTCAACACTCTCTTAAGTCCTAAGTCTTTGAAACATTTCCTTTGTGGTTCCTTTGTGGTCGACTGGCCAGCAATTATCCTGAAGTCATCGCAAGTGTCCGACGATGAAAGGGCAACAGTCTCTAAAATGTAGGCGGAAATGTTCTCCCCCCAAGCACCTACTTTGAGTCCCCATACCTCTCATCATCCCCCACCACAGTATCACACTAGTCTGTCGTCATGCCTAACATTAGACAGTGTACGTCCCAAGTGGCACCCTATTCCCTCTATATGACACTACTTTTGATGGGCCCTGATCAAAAATAGTGCACTACATAGGGAATAGGGTGCCATTTGGTACACAACCTGTGTGTGTGGAGGGCTTTGCCTCAACCTGGCTGTGTTTTACATTGCTTCTGTGTGGAGCTAACCCAGCGTGCCCCACATCTTAGTGAATGGAAAAGATGAGCCTGATATTCTCTCAGTGAATATCACAGCTTGAGACATCACAAAGGGCTGAAGGCGGACTCCAGATGTCTGGACCTCTACAGCACAGCTCTTTGGAGCATTATAATCTCTACCTTTTATCTTTATAAACCCCACCAGAGGAAGTGAACTGGAGCCATTCTTCCTCATCTTGTCCCATTACAGGAGTTGAATAGCATTGGAATTTGACTCAAACTCGTAAACGGTGTACGGTCACTTCTCTGAAAAGATACTACCAAAGTACTTATTGAGGATGTTCAGCTATGGTGTGGGCCAGGGGCGCAACTTTGGTTTTAGAAGTGTGGGGGACATACCATATAAATATATATATATACAGTACCAGTCAAAAGTTTGGACACATCTACTCATTCAACGGTTTTTCTTTATTTTTACTATTTTATACACAGTAGAATAATAGTGAAGATATCAAAACTATGAAATAACACATATGGAATCATGTAGTAACCAAAAAAGTGTTAACCAAATCAAAATTAATTTTATTTTTGAGATTCATCAAAGTAGCCACCCCTTTGCCTTGATGACAGCTTTGCACACTCCTGGCATTCTCTCAACCATCTTCATGAGGTAGACACCTGGAATGCATTTCAATTAACAGATGTGTTAAAAGTTAATTCGTAGAATTTCTTTCCTTCTTAACCTCTCTAGGGTAAGGGGCAGTATTTTCACATCCGGATAAAAAACGTACCCGATTTAATCTGGTTATTACTACTGCCCAGAAACTAGAATATGCATATAATTGGATAGAAAACACCCTAAAGTTTCTAAAACTGTTTGAATGGTGTATGTGAGTATAGCAGAACTCATATGGCAGGCAAAAACCTGAGAAGATTCTGTACAGGAAGTGCCCTCTGACCATTTCTTGGCCTTCTACACTCTCTTTATTGAAAACTGAGGATCTCTGCTGTAACGTGACACTTCCTACGGCTCCCATAGGCTCTCAGAGGATGCCAGAACGTTGAATGATGACTTTGCAGCCCATGGCTGAAAAACAGTAGCGCATTTGGTAAGTGGTCGATCTGAGAACAATGAGACGGGAGCCACGTGAAGAGGCCATTTTCAACTTTGAGTCTTTGAACGAAAACAGGGTTTCCCGGTTGGAATATTATCGCTTTTTTACGAGAAAAATCGCATAAAAATTGATTTTAAACAGCGTTTGACATGCTTCGAAGTACGGTAATGGAATATTTAGAATTTTTTTGTCACGATACGCGGCCGCGCGTCACCCTTCGTCACCCTTCGGATAGTGTCTTGAACGCAAGAACAAAACAGAGGATATTTGAACATAACTTTGGATTATTTTGAACCAAAACAACATTTGTCGATGAAGTAGAAGTCCTGGGAGTGCATTCTGACAAAGAACAGCAAAGGTAATCCAATTTTTCTTATAGTAAATCTGAGTTTGGTGAGTGCCAAACTTGGTGGGTGTCAAAATAGCAAGCCCGTGATGGCGAGCTATCTACTCAGAATATTGCAAAATGTGCTTTTGCCGAAAAGCTATTTTAAAATCGGACACCGCGATTGCATAAAGGAGTTCTGTATCTATAATTCTTAAAATAATTGTTATGTTTTTTGTGAACGTTTATCGTGAGTAATTTAGTAAATTCACCGGAAGTTTGCGGTGGGTATGCTAGTTCTGAACGTCACATGCTAATGTAAAAAGATGGTTTTTGATATAAATATGAACTTGATTGAACAAAACATGCATGTATTGTATAACATAATGTCCTAGGAGTGTCATCTGATGAAGATCATCAAAGGTTAGTGCTGCATTTAGCTGTGGTTTTGGTTTTTGTGACATTATATGCTAGCTTGAAAAATGGGTGTCTGATTATTTCTGGCTGGGTACTCTGCTGACATAATCTAATGTTTTGCTTTCGTTGTAAAGCCTTTTTGAAATCGGACAGTGTGGTTAGATTAATGAGAGTCTTGTCTTTAAAATGGTGTAACATAGTCATATGTTTGAGAAATTGAATTAATAGCATTTCTAAGGTATTTGAATATCGCGCCACGGGATTCCACTGGCTGTTGAGTAGGTGGGACGATTTCGTCCCACATACCAAAGAGAGGTTAATGCGTTTGAGCCAATCAGTTGTCTTGCGACAAGGTAGGGGTGGCAAACGGAAGATAGTCCTATGGGAAATGACCAAGTCCATATTATGCCATGAACAGCTCAAATAAGCAAAGATTAATGACAGTCCATAATTACTTGAAGATATGGAGGTCAGTCAACGCGGAACATTTCAAGAACTTTGAAAGTTTCTTCAAGTGCAGTCGCCTGAACCATCAAGCTCTATGATGAAACTGGCTCACATGAGGACAACCACAGGAAAGGAAGACCCAGAGTTGCCTCTGATACAGAGGATACGTTCATTAGAGTCAACTGCACCTCAGAAATTGAAGCCCAAATAAATGCTTCACCGAGTTCAAGTAACAGACACATCTCAACATCAACTGTTCAGAGGAGACTGCGTGAATCAGGCCTTCATGGTTTAATTGCTGCAAAGAAACCATTACTTAAGGACACCAATAATAAGAAGAGACTTGCTTGGGCCTAGAAACACAAGCAAAGGACATTAGAGCGGTGGAAATCTGTCCTTTGGTCTGATGAGTCTAAATTTTAGATTATTGCATCTACCCGCCATGTCTTTGTGAAACGCGGAGTAGGTGAATGGATGATCTCCGCATGTGTGGTTCCCACTGTGAAGCATGGAGGAGGAGGTGTGATGGTGCTTTGTTGGTGACACTGTCTGTGATTTATTTAGAATTCAAGGCACACTTAACCAGCATTGCTACCACATCATTCTGCAGCGATACGCCATCCCATCTGGTCTGGACTTAGTGGGACAATCATTTGTTTTTAAACTGGACAATGACCCAACACACCTCCAGGCTGTGTAATGGCTATTTGACCAAGAAGGAGAGAGATGGAGTGCTGCATGGCCTCCACAATCCCTCGACCTCAACCCAATTGAGATGGTTTGGTATGAGTTGGACAGCAGAGTGAAGGAAAAGCAGCCAACAAGTGCTCAGCATATGTGGAAACTGCTTCAAGACTGTGGGAAAAGCATACCAGGTGAAGCTGGTTGAGAGAATGTCAAGTGTGTGCAAAGCTGTCATCAAGGCAAAGGGTGTTTACTTTCACGAATCTAAAATGTAAAATATACTGCTCAAAAAAATAAAGGGAACACTTAAACAATACATCCTAGATCTGAATGAAAGAAAAAATCGTATTAAATACTTTTTTCTTTACATAGTTGAATGTGCTGACAACAAAATCACACAAAAATAATCAATGGAAATCCAATTTATCAACCCATGGAGGTCTGGATTTGGAGTCACACTCAAAATTAAAGTGGAAAACCACACTACAGGCTGATCCAACTTTGATGTAATGTCCTTAAAACAAGTCAAAATGAGGCTCAGTACTGTGTGTGGCCTCCACGTGCCTGTATGACCTCCCTACAACGCCTGGGCATGCTCCTGATGAGGTGGCGGGTGGTCTCCTGAGGGATCTCCTCCCAGACCTGGACTAAAGCATCCGCCAACTCCTGGACAGTCTGTGGTGCAACGTGGCGTTGGTGGATGGGACGAGACATGATGTCCCAGATGTGCTCAATTGGATTCAGGTCTGGGGAACGGGCGGGCCAGTCCATAGCATCAATGCCTTCCTCTTGCAGGAACTGCTGACACACTCCAGCCACATGAGGTCTAGCATTGTCTTGCATTAGGAGGAACCCAGGGCCAACCGCACCAGCATATGGTCTCACAAGGGGTCTGAGGATCTCATCTCGGTACCTAATGGCAGTCAGGCTACCTCTGGCGAGCACATGGCCCCCAAAGAAATGCCACCCCACACCATGACTGACCCACCGCCAAACCGGTCATGCTGGAGGATGTTGCAGGCAGCAGAACGTTCTCCATGGCGTCTCCAGACTCTGTCACGTCTGTCACATGTGCTCAGTGTGAACCTGCTTTCATCTGTGAAGAGCACAGGGCGCCAGTGGCGAATTTGCCAATCTTGGTGTTCTCTGGCAAATGCCAAACGTTCTGCACGGTGTTGGGCTGTAAAGCACAACCCCCACCTGTGGACGTCGGGCCCTCATACCACCCTCATGGAGTCTGTTTCTGACCGTTTGAGCAGACACATGCACATTTGTGGCCTGCTGGAGGTCATTTTGCAGGGCTCTGGCAGTGCTTCTCCTGCTCCTCCTTGCACAAAGGCGGAGGTAGCGGTCCTGCTGCTGGGTTGTTGCCCTCCTACGGCCTCCTCCACGTCTCCTGATGTACTGGCCTGTCTCCTGGTAGCGTCTCCATGCTCTGGACACTACGCTGACAGACACAGCAAACCTTCTTGCCACAGCTCGCATTGATGTGCCATCCTGGATGAGCTACACTACCTGAGCCACTTGTGTGGGTTGTAGACTCCGTCTCATGCTACCACAAGAGTGAAAGCACCGCCAGCATTCAAGTGACCAAAACATCAGCCAGGAAGCATAGGAACTGAGAAGTGGTCTGTGGTCCCCACCTGCAGAACCACTCCTTTATTGGGGGTGTCTTGCTAATTGCCTATAATTTCCACCTGTT
This sequence comes from Salmo trutta, assembly GCF_901001165.1. Classification (NCBI taxonomy): domain Eukaryota; kingdom Metazoa; phylum Chordata; class Actinopteri; order Salmoniformes; family Salmonidae; genus Salmo; species Salmo trutta. Next base: position 30,299,489 of record NC_042965.1, read on the forward strand.
GTCTATTCCATTTGCACAACAGCATGTGAAATTTATTGTCAATCAGTGTTGCTTCCTAAGTGGACAGTTTGATTTCACAGAAGTGTGATTGACTTGGAGTTACATTGTGTTGTTTAAGTGTTCCCTTTATTTTTTTGAGCAGTGTATAATTTGACACAATGTAGAAAATAGTAAAAATAGGTCCAAACTTTTGACTGGTACTGTGTATATATATATATTTTTTTTTATCCATTTGGATAAACACTCCAACAGTCTACCCGTTGCCTTGTTTTGTATCACATTCCAATGAAAAACGGGACAGGGACAAAAATGCAATTTAAGAATGTCCCCCCTGTCCCCAATGAAAGTTGCGTCTCTGGTGTGGGCTGTCAACCAAGTAACTCAGAATCACCCTGAAACACCCAGTCCTGGTGGGGCCATACTTGCGGAAACTAGAAAAAGTTTAAGTTCAAGGTTAAGTTGAGGCATCAGCCAGTTAATATGTGATAGAATGCTACATTGTAGCTGGTCCCATCAGATAAGCTGGCACACGTTAGCCCTAAGTTAACCTCACAAGGTAGCAGTGATTTTTTCCTGTAACAAATTCCTCAGCAGCCTATCAAACTTTTTCTCCACAAACCAATGGCATTTCTTAAAATAGGTCAACTCGACCACCAGAGGGATACATGTTAACCTTGAATTTGGAGGTGTCAGTCATCGCTGGAGTCAAATAGAGACATGATTTGAGCTGACTCTCCTGGAGAGTGCTGGTCTGCACTAACTCATGAAATTGGAATGTGAACTCTTGAGGGCCTACAGTGAGCGCAACAACACATAACACTCTGCCTTTGGTGTCAATTAGCTGCAGGCTTTTATACAAAGGGTAGGTCTAATCCTGAATGCTGATTGGTTAAAAGTGCATTCCAACTAGTGTCTATTCCACAAGTTACCAACGGCTAAATCGATGACATTAAAATGCCCTTTTTACACTGTTCCATCTGACTGCGCAATCCACTGTCTCACCAGCCCAGGCAGGGAAGTTATAAACTTCATCTCCACTATAAAAAGCACCTAAACATTATCTCGCATTTCTTTGAGACTAACATTTAGTTTTCAACAGTGGAGATTTGTATAAACCTTGCTGTCTGTCTGTCCGACATTTGCAACATTGTTTCAATACTCAAATTCGATCTTCAACTGTCCCATAGCAATGAACTTGTAGGGGTCGGGAGTCGTGACGACAGAGAGAGGCAGGCAGGGTTTCTCAGCCAGTCCAAATTATGAATCAGCTGGCATCATTTTTATGGATATACACAAAGAAATGTCAATTGAAAAAAAGGTAGAACGAAAGTCCGGCTAGTTTGCAGTCTTTCCAGCTTCAGGTTGAAGTTATTGTGTTAGCTGTGTTGTTGGCTAGATCCACTGAAAAACAGTGTCCTGACGAGAGAGCACATGTTCTATGCCAGGTGAAATCGTGCCTCAATATCTCATTGTTATGGATGTATCCAAATAAATGTTACTAGAAAACAGCTTAAACAAATGCAGCTACTGTTGTTATTATGGCTGCACTGTTTGACGTGACTGTAAGTTAGCCATAGTTGGCTACCTAGCAAGCAAGGGATAAGAACATTGCCAGACAGATGGCAATGGAACATTTAGAATGAACGACTGGGTCACGTCCATTGATACAGAACAAAAAGACTGAACGACTGGGTCCCGTCTCTGGCAACCAAACCAATAGAACAAACGACCAGCTGGTTGGGAAGCAAGCCTAGATTTGTTTCAGGACTATATCTTGTGAAACAGTATGAATAAATTAATAAAAATAACGTTTTTAATGAAAATATGTCAATCATTATCTGAATATGTTGGTAAATGCAAACCATTACAGACTACAAAAGGAAGCACAGCTGAGAGCTGCCCAGTGACACGAGCCTACTGGACGAGCTAAACTACTTCTATGCTCGCTTCAAGGCAAATAACTCTGAAACATGCATGAAAGCACCAGCTGTACTGGAAGACTGTGTGATCACGCTCTCCGCAGCTGATGTGAGTGAGACCTTTAGACAGGTCAACATTCACAAGGCCGCAGGGCCAGACGGATTACCAGGACGTGTACTGCGAGCATGCTCTGACCAACTAGCAAGTGTCTTCACTAACATTTTCAACCTCTCCCTGTCCAAGTCTGTAATACCAACATGTTTTAAGCAGACCACCATAGTGCCTGTGCCCAAGAACACTAAGGTAACATGCCTAAATGACTACCGACCCGTTGCACTCACGTCTGTAACCATGAAGTGCTTTGAAAGGGTGGTCATGGCTCACATCAACACCATTATCCCAGAAACCCTAGACCCACTCCAATTTGCATACCGCCCCAACAGATCCACATATGATGCTATCTATATTGCACTCCACACTGCCATTTCCCACCTGGACAAAAGGAACACCTATGTGAGAATGCTATTCATAGACTACAGCTCAGCGTTCAACACCATAGTGCCCTTAAAGCTCATCAATAAGCTAAGGATCCTGGGACTAAACACCTCCCTCTGCACCTGGATCCTGGACTTCCTGACGGGCTGCCCCAAGGTGGTAAGGGTAGGTAACAACACATCCGCCACGCTGATCCTCAACACAGGGGCCACTCAGAGGTGTGTGCTCAGCCCCCTCCTGTACTCCCTGTTCACTCATGACTGCACGGCCAGGCACGACTCCAACACCATCATTAAATTTGCAGACGACACAACAGTGGTAGGCCTGATCACCGACAACAACGAGACAGCCTATAGGGAGGAGGTCAGAGACCTGGCCGTGTGGTGCCAGGACAACAACCTCTCCCTCAATGTGATCAAGACAAAGGAGATGATTGTGGACTACAGGAAAAAGAGGACCGAGCACGCCCCCATTCTCATCGACGGGGCTGCAGTGGAGCAGGTTGAGAGCTTCAAGTTCCTTGGTGTCCACATCACTAACAAACTAACATGGTCGAAGCACACCGTGACAGTCGTGAAGCGGGCAAGATAAAACCTATTCCCCCTCAGGAGACTGAAAAGATTTGGCAGGGTTCCTCAGATCCTCAAAAGATTCTACAGCTGCACCATCGAGAGCATCCTGACAGGTTTTATCACTGCCTGGTATGGCAACTGCTCGGCCTCCGACCACAAGACACTACAGAGGGTAATGCGAACGGCCCAGTACATCACTGGGGCCAAGCTTCCTGCCATCCAGGACCTCTATACCAGGCGGTGTCAGAGGAAGGCCCTGAAAATTGTCAAAGACTCCAGCCACCCTAGTCATAGACTGTTCTCTCTGCTACCACACGCCAAACGGTACCGGAGCGCCAAGTCTAGGTCCAAGAGGCTTCTAAACAGCTTCTACCCCCAAGCAATAAGACTCCTGAACATCTAGTCAAATGGCCACCCAGACTATTCACATTGTTCCCCTTCCACTCTCCACACCACTGCCACTCTCTATTGTCATCTCTGCATAGTCACTTTAATTAACTCTACCTACATGTACATACTACCTCAAATAACCGGTGCCCCCGCACATTGACTCTGTACCGGCACCCCCCTGTGTATACTGTTATTTTTTACAGCTCCTCTTTAATTACTTGTTACTTTTATTTCTTATTCTTATCCATATTTTTTGAAACTGCACTGTCGGTTAAGGGCTAGTAAGTAAGCATTTCACTGTATTCGGCGCATGTGACTAATAAAATTTGACTTGATTTGATTTAACCCATTGTATAAAAATGATAATGCCCTCGAAGCCGATGTTCGGAGAATATATTGGCATATATACAGTTGAAGTCGGAAGTTTACATACACCTTAGTCAAATACATTTAAACTCAGTTTTTCACAATTCCTGACATTTAATCCTAGTAACAATACCCTGTTTTATGTCAGTTAGGATCCCCACCTTATTTTAAGAATGTGAAATGTCAGAATAATAGTAGAGAGAATGATTTATTTCAGATTTTAATTATTTCATCACATTCCCAGTGGGTCAGAAGTTTACATACACTCAATTAGTATTTCGTAGCATTGCCTTTAAATTGTTTAACTTTGATCAAACATTTCGGGTAGCCTTCTTCAAGCTTCCCAGAATAAGTTGGGTGAATTTTGGCTCATTCCTCCTGACAGAGCTGGTGTATCTGAGTCAGGTTTGTAGGCCTCCTTGCTCGCACACGCTTTTTCAGTTCTGCCCACACATTTTCTATAGGATTGAGGTAAGCGCTTTGTGATGGCCACTCCAATACCTTGACTTTGTTGTCCTTAAGCCATTTTGCCACAACTTTGGAAGTATGCTTGGGGTCATTGTCCATTTGGAAGACCCATTTGCGACCAAGTTTTAACTTCCTGACTGATGTCTTGAGATGCTGCTTCAATATATTCACATAATTTTCCATCCTCATGATGCCATCTATTTTGTGAAGTGCACCAGTCCCTCCTGCAGCAAAGAACCCCCACAACATGATGCTGCCACCCCCGTGCTTCACGGTTGGGATGGTGTTCTTCGGCTTGCAAGCCTCCTCCTTTTTCCTCCAAACATAACAATGGTCATTATGGCCAAACAGTTCTATTTTTGTTTCATCAGACCAGAGGACATTTCTCCAAAAAGTATGATCTTTGTCCCCATGTGCAGTTGCAAACCGTAGTCTGGCTTTTTTATGGTGGTTTTGGAGCAGTGGCTTCTTCCTTGCTGAGCGGCCTTTCAGGTTATGCTTATATAGGACTCGTTTTACTGTGGATATAGATACTTTTGTACCTGTTTCCTCCAGCATCTTCACAAGGTCCTTTGCTGTTGTTCTGGGATTGATTTTCCCAAAGTACGTTCATCTCTAGGAGACAGAACGCGTCTCCTTCCTGAGCGGTATGATAGCTGCGTGGTCCCATGGTGTTTATACTTGCGTACTATTGTTTGTACAGATGAAAGTGGTACCTTCAGGCATTTGGAAATTGCTCCCGAGGATGAACCAGACTTGTGGAGGTCTACAATTTATTGGAGGTCTTAGCCTATCAGAAGCTTCTAAAGCCATGACATCATTTTCTGGAATTTTCCAAGCTGTTTAAAGGCACAGTCAACTTAGTGTATGTAAACTTCTGACCCACTGGAATTGCAATACAGTGAATTATAAGTGAAATAATCTGTCTGTAAACAATTGTTGGAAAAATTGCACAAAGTAGATTTGCCAAAACTATAGTTTGTTAACAATACATTTTTGGAGTGGTTGAAAAACGACTTTTAATAACTCCAACCTAAGTGTATGTAAACTTCCGACTTCAACTGTATATAACACCAGTGCCAATATATCCTCCAAATACCGGCTTCTCAGGCATTTTCACTTAAATAAGACATACCACTCTGAGGTGCTGAATGAACCCTTTAGGAGCCCAGTATGTATGAGGTATGAGTTAGTAGGTAGGATTAGTTAGTTTGTTACCGGTAGCCTCACTTTCACTAAAAATGTAATGTGGGCTTCTGCACTTTACTTTGAAGTCATCATTGGGTTCAAGCTGTGATTTTGGCTTGACACTTTTTTCGAAAGCCACGTGTACTACTTATGTCAAAAGGTGTGTCTGCACTCTGCACAGAACAGCTCAATAACAAAAAGACCAGCTGTGAGGGCCTTCTTGGATGAGGAGTCAAGAGCCAAATGTTCTGGAACATTGCAGTGCAAGAATCTCAGTCAACAACAATGTCAACCAAAGCCTCTTCAAGACCATTTCCTGGACACAGATTAAGCCTAGTCCTAGAATTTTCTATTTTTTCACCCAACTTTTAACTTAAATCCAATGACGTTGTGGCATTTTTGGTTGATTTCACATTGAATTCATGTTAGTTGACAACTCAACCAAATGTAAATAAAAAGTGGGTTTGTAGTCGGTTTGTAGTAGGTCTGTAGTGGGTTTGTAGTAGGCAGGTTGTGTACCTCCACATTATTGGCCATGGTGTTGATGAATTTAAATCCTGGAATCCTTTTGTCGCTGCACACCACGCCCACGTCCTCTGTGTGCTTGCAGTCGGAGACGCCGATCCCGTTGGACATGCACAGTGCCAGGGTCTTCTCTTTCCCAGTGCACTGGACATTGTCAAACCAGATGCGCCCTGAAAAAAAGCAGGATTCTCAACACATTGTAGATACATCAAGACCTCCGTAGGGAGGAATCTTTTTTTCACCTGACCAGTGGTAGCTAGCAAGGCCAAACAGCCAAGCAAATTTGGCAAAGTGGACTGGACACTGGCAGCAATTCTGCTGCTGAGTAGTACACTCACTCCCTTATCCCTACCGTATCTCCACTATAGATGTGGATTATTCATTTTGGTGAAAGATGAGTCAGAATGTATTGTAAAAGCTTCACTGGGAAAATTGCTTAACATTGGCCAATAAAAAACATCCCTGAAAATAGAGTCAATTATTTCTCCTTTCCCTTATCATTACACACATGCATATTGGGTTGAAATGTAATAGCAGACATTTTACCTTCTCCTTTCCCATATTTAGAGGACGGAGACCAGGAGACAGCCTCCAAGTAGCCCAACTCCCTGCACACCACCTGGGCAGAGTGAATAGAGAAGTCATCATCGCAGACCGTGCCCCACTCGCCATCATAGAAAACCTCCACGCGCCCCTCGTTGTGCTTGCGCTTATCCCCCGCCAAACGCAGCTGTATCCTGGGTGTGTCAGGTGGCAGCTCCGGGGCAGTGTACTGCTCCTGCTCTGGCTCTGGGTAGCCCTGTGGATAGCCCTGTGGGTAGCCTAGTTGTTCATACTGGGCCCGACACAGCTTTAACAGGCCCAGCAGGATGGTGAAGCAGTAAGGGAGTGACCACGGGGCCAGCATGGTGGTGTCTGTCAAGTCAGACAGTAGACAGAAGAGGTTATCTGTGGGAGGGTAGAGAGTAGGAAAAGAACATTACTCATAAAAATAAAAAAAATCATTTCGCTACTTTGTCATATGTTTTTTTACTGGGAGACCGGTGGACAGTCAAAGTATTACAGTGACACTGATTGAGGCCATTATTAGGTGGAGGAACAGAGTTGTGGCATGATGTCATCATGAGGCATGAAGTCACAGAGAAAAACACTGATTTACAGCATGTCCTGACTCCTGCTCCGAGGTGCCCCTTGGAGCCTTGTGAGTCAGTAACAAAGAGCATTTAAAAACACAAATGTACATCTGTAGATCACATAGCCTATCCTCGGACCTGAGCAATAGTGTCTAAATCAAGCTATGGTCTTACAACCAGTATCAATTAGATTCAAAGATATGTATGACAGATGGTTTTAATCAAACAGCATAACTCCTTTTAAGACTGCTGAAACATTTCACACAAAGCACTGAGCCATTGAACAATAAAGTGGCTTTCAAATTATGTAAACTAAAGGCTATGTCTGTCTGGAAGTGGAAGTTGGATCTTTCTATTTGCCAGCATCTTTCTTTTTCCCTCGCTGTAACGTGGCAGTTGGTTACACAAGTTACAAAACATAGATGTTACAAAATCAAGCCCAACAGCTGGCATCAAGCCCACAGGGTGTGCATCTCCCCACAACGGCACATAGGCGTCATAACCAGGCTGATGTTTTCTTTAAACCACATGGATAAAGATCCACACAGAAGATACAGTACTGTATGACTAATGTGATCTGGAATGTAGGATATATGAACTGCTATCTTTCATTTAAACTCAACCCTGCTTCAGCACTCTAAGATTTAGGGTCTCAAAGTGGAACGCAGACAGTACAGAATCACAAAGACGTTCCTAGAGCAAATATAAGGTAAAGATTCAAAAGTATAAGATGGACCACCCCATGAAATGGTGACCTCTTGGATCAAACAGAAGTCTCCTGGCAACAGCCAATCAAACAAGGTATTCAGGAAGCTCTGGCTCCCTTTGGTCTTAAGTAAAAAACAATTATGTCCAGGCAGAGAAACTCAACACATCAGCATCTATCAACAATATAGAACGCTTCTTTTACTGCTTTAAAAAAATAAAGACATTAATTCCATGATAAGACATAGAAGAATGGCACACTTGTCTTTTCTCCTCATGTTTCACCGTGAGACAGCTAGACACATAACTACCACTGACTAGGGACAGCAGGGCATCTGGGTCAAAGGGAGGAGGTTCCGGGGTCAATATGTCAGGTCAGAACAAAGAGTTAGAGCCTTCTTAATATCTTGCCCAGACCATTAGAATGTTTAGAACGAACTGGATCATTCTAGATAGAAGAAGTCTGTCTTATCATGCATGGATGGCGATATAATACTCTATAAATGCATTATACATATGCAGCTCATAGAAAGTGTTACCAAACCATCAACTTGAATAGTTATTTCACTGTTCCTTCTAGGACAAGACAGTAAAGTAGAATCAAGTCAGAGAACTCCTGGCACATGCCATTGATTTACAGGTAACTGCCAAAATAAAGGAAACACCAAAGCGTCTTGATAAGGTGTTGGGCCACCACGAGCTGCCTGAACAGCTACAATGCTCCTTGGCATAGATTTTACAAGTGTCTGGAACTATTGGAGGGATGCGACACCATTCTTCCATGAGAAATTCCATAATTTGGGGTTTTAATGATGTGGAAAAAGCTGTCTCAGGCGTGTTTAATTGGGTTGAGATCTGTTGACTAACACACACACACACAAGTCACACACACAAACACACACACACACACAAACACACACACAAACACACACACACTTTAAAACCCCTATGGTCCTTTGAGTCCCCTCTTTCAAAGTTACTGAGATCTCTTCTTCTAGCCATGGTAGCCAAAATAATGGGTAACAATCTTTATATGTGACCCTATTAGCATGATAAAACTCAGGAACCACACTTGTGTGGAAGCACCTGCTTTTAATATAGTATGTATGTGTTTACTCAAGTGTTTCCTTTATTTTGGCAATTACCTGTATATGACAGAAGAGCACATCCAGGTAATAATACACAATATAGCCATATAACATTCTCTGCAACCTAATTACATAGCTACTATGGGCTATAGAGACTGAAAGCACTAATCGTCATTGGCAAGAGTGAGAAATCAGCTTGCAATCATGAAGTCCACAAAAGCAAAACACATTTACCTCCTCCTGTAGTCTACTGCATCTAAACTGTAGTTGAAAACACTGCACACCCTACAGCACACCTGGCACCAACATATCACAAACACCACAACTATCCACACCTGGAATAACTTAAATCAGAGATCCCACAATGATGACATCATCCTTGTGTGGGAACCATGTAAAACGAACTGTGGTGAATTCCATCTCAGTAATATTCTACAGTATTACAGGCAAATAGAAACTTCTATAAGAATTTGTTACAAATAAGACATACCGTTCAAGCAGATCAACATGAAATCAAACTGCATTTGGTTATATGTGGTGTGGCATATAAGGATAAAGCATAAACACCTAATTTTACATGACAATCTCAAAGACCAAAAGTCAAACACATTTTTTTCAGTAATATCCTTAAATAATTGTTGCATTAACCAACTTTTCAAGTTATTTCCAAAAACATAGAAAAAAGCTCTCACCACAGTCGATTTTTTAAAAATCCTCTTGATCCTTTATTAAAGCCTATAGATGGCTGTCTAATATCATGCCCAAGTCCCAAAATCGTCGCTTTACTCCCCAAAGATTGCTATGTGCCTTACGGATGTTTTACTCCGCTAAACTTTCACTCCCACATGCAATTTCAATACCGCCTTCGACCAAATTACGCCTTGTGCAACTGCCCAGTAACGCCCACTGCTGAAATGACCTCACCGATGGCCCGAGCGCTGAAATTGGAATAGCCTGAATTCCTATGGATTTGGAGCAACACCGGGGACGCGATAGCATCGCAGAAGGGCAGCAAAATTGATCCTAGGTCAATCGGGTCCGGTGCAGCTCAACAACCATCTTGCTTTTGTGCCAGATTGGTAATTTTGGCACACATAAGCAAATAGCACACATGAATTGAGTGTATACATGTATGGTAACACTGTGACATTCAGAAAGCAAAGATCCACATACTTTTTTTGTGATCAAATGTTTATTTTGTAATAATAGTCAGCAAACATGAATACATTCAAACATGAATACATACAACATTAAGCTACACCACCATCACAATCCCACCCAAGGACCAAATTAAATAACAGATCCACATACTTTGTGTAACATTTTGCACTTGTATAGCCTAGCCTACTGTATCTAAAATGTCTTGTAGTCTGCTATACACAAATGTGCTATTGCGCATTACGCACGACTATCAATTTAGTCTGATATTTGCTCTCTACACTGAATCCTTGATACTGCTGCCACCATGTGAAAAACATATAGCCCACGTTTTTTTTCTTCATCAAATTAATATTTTAGGATTTTTATTTAACAAGGTAAGTTGACCGAGAACACATTCTCATTTACAGCAACAACCTGGGGAATAGTTACAGGGGAGAGGAGGGGGATGAATGAGCCAATTGTAAACTGGGGATGATTAGGTGACCATGATGGTATGTGGGCCGGATTGGGAATTTAACCAGGACACCAGGGTTAACACCCCTACTCTTACAATATGTTCCATGGGATCTTCAGTGACCACAGAGTCAGGACACCCATTTAACAACCCATCCAAAAGACAGCACCCTACACAGGGCACTGCCCTGGGGCATTGGTATATATTTTTTTTAAACCAAAGGAAAGGGTGCCTCCTACTGGCCCTCCAACACCACTTCCATCAGCATCTGGTCACCCATCCAGGGACCAACCCTACTTAGCTTCAGAAACAAGCCAGCAGTGGGATGCAGGGTGGTATGCTGCTGGCAAAATAGGTATAGCTGTAGCTTTCTGTACTCCATAATTACACAACATATTGTTTGTGTGGCCAAACACTAAATGGTCAATATAAAGAATTGAAATGACCATTGAACAGATTCCAAAATCCCAGACTGTAGCTTTAATGATGAGACTACAGCCTAAATTGCATGCACAACAGGAATGGCAGTCACAAAGAAATGCTGAAATACCGTGTTATCTTTGAGTAGATCATACTTTATTCATTATCTTATTCATTAAAAAAACAAGGCAGCGATATAAAATCAACTATTTAATACATTTACGTCATTTAGCAGACACTCTTATCCAGAGCGACTTACAAATTGGTGCATTCACCTTATGATATCCAGTGGAACATTTATAAAACTTATCTTGATGGGACACATATTATTTCTTACAACACTGTCATGACCAGGGCCAGCACTTGCCTTTTGGGGGCCCTAAGAAAGATTTGCTTGGGGGGGGGGGGGGTTCCACCTCGCAGCCAAAACATTTCCGTGGTCCCATCTTGACGGCGGAGAGAAACATTTTTAAGTTTGAAAGTAAATTTCATGCAATTCTACTCATTTTGCCATGGAACAGAGAGAAACATTTGCAGTTTTACAGCTGATTTCCAGCAATTTTACACATACGGTTTGAAGGAAGTTGCTAACTAGCGTTAGCGCAATGACTGGAGGTCTATTGGTATCTGCTAGCATGCCAGCAGATACCCATAAACTTCCAGTTATTGTGCTAACGCTAGTTAGCATTGGCTTGCAAAACTACCTCTAGCCTGCCTCATACTGGACACAGAACCATGAAAATGGTATCCACAAGTTCAGCTGACTCTGGAGAAGTAGATAAAGGGCCATACTGCCGAAATCCCGAAGTATCACTTTAATATATCTGAGTGAGAATGACTGACAAAATCAATGTGAGCGCCCTGGAGTTCAGGGCCCCTTGGCATGTGCCCTGCGTGCCGAGTCAGTAATTTGGCCATGATTACTACAAGGTTTAGATAGCTGGCTAGACTAACTTACCAATCAAAACATTTTTAGCTGACATGGGCTAATTCAGTGACTGTCAGTGACTGACATAAGAGAAAAACTGCTGATGTAATACCACATTTTGAAATTGTACCTAGTGTATTTTACTATATTAACTCTCAACAGTAAGTTCAGACCCCCAAGTGGCCAGGGGCCCTTATGCCCAGGGTTGGCCCTGGTCCTGACAGTGGCTAGGACATTCAGCATCTCATTATTTGCTTAAGGCAACTTTGAACCCAGCAGGGGCAGATAACATTTCTGGATAGCTTGCGTAGTATAGTTAGCGGGTTTGAAGCCTCCTCATCTCTTCCATTAACTGTCGTCTTGAAGCAGTGGCTGCATGTGGAAACATTAAAGTTTGTTAAAAACACAAAGGAGTGTGAATACACTTTCACCTAGTATGAATATACCGTAAATTCCGGACTATAAGCCGCAACTTTTTTCCCAGCTTTGGACCTCGTGGCTTAAACAATGACGCGGCTAATATATGGATTTTTCCCGCCTTCAATTTTTTTTTCTCCAAAAAAACATTCTGTGACGTGCTCAGTTTTTTGGCGGCATGAAGCTTTCATTAGACCAATGAAATTGCCGAACGGGTTAAGGTCAAACAACTTTTTTGTTTACTGTTTAGATTAAATCGAGCGCTCTCAAACTTCCCACCATTCTGATTACGGTAGTCATTTTGTCACCCTCATCATGGCAAAGACACGGAGAAATGCATATGATGCAGCTTTCAAGTTGAAGGCGATTGATCTGGCTGTTGGAAAAGGAAATAGAGCTGCTGCACGGGAGCTTGGTCTTAATGAGTCGATGATAAGACGTTGGAAACAGCAGCGTGAGGAATTGACTCAGTGCAAAAAGACAACTAAAGCTTACTGCAAATTTTTTGTTACAAGCCGTGTTTCGTTAAAGCCTATTTATTTTTGCTACAAGCCGTGTTTCGTTAAAGCCTGTGTAAAGTTAATTTGTTTCAATGTACCGGTAGGCACCTGCGGCTTATAGACATGTGCGGCTTATTTATGTTCAAAATAATATATTTTTTAAAATTCAGTGTGTGCGGCTTAAATTCAGGTGCGCTTAATAGTCCGGAAATTACGGTAGTATTGGAAAATAAAATAGCATTTTCAGATGTCATTCAAATAATGAATTTGTTTTGGACCAAACAGGGTTTATAACCATCTCACAACACACAATACTGTACTTATAAAAAAAATACAAACAGCTATGAAGATAATACAGCTCTATCTGCATACATAGTATGGGACAAATCTGTTCTGGTTTTTACACATCATATTCAGTGCTGCACTCGGTCAGGACATCTGACTTGGCAACATGACATCAGAAGGTTTGTTGCACTCACACTGTAGCCCATGTCTTCACTTCGAGGCTCTGGTCGCTGCCATTTCTGATTGGACAGAATCTTCAGGACGACCAATCCAAAGGCTACAATCAAGACTCCTAACGAGTTGGCGACCAATGCCTCAGGTGGCAGGTTGCCATATGGCACTGTCCCATTGGTGGTTCCTTTCCTGAAGAAAGAATCAACACAACACTTTGTACAGAGTCTGAATAATATTGTCCAACACAGGTTGATGTCCTTTTTGTCTTAGGTATATTATGGAAATATGTGTTTAAAGAGTACATTGTTTCCTACTCAATAAAAAAATATAAAATGTTTCCCAAATGGCAACCTATTCCCTAGTACAATATTTCTCAATCCTGTTCCTTGGGATTCAAAGGGGTGCACATGTTAGTTTTTTCCCTAGCACTAACATACAGCGCCTTTGGAAAGTATTCAGACCCGTTGACTTGTTCCACATTTTGTCACGTTACAGCCTTATTTTAAATTGGATTAAATCGTTTTTTCCCCTCATCAACCTACACACAATACCCCAAGCAAAAACAGGTTTTTAGAATTTTTTGCAATAGTATATATACATGTTTATGTTATATATATAAAAAAGTAAATTTCATATTTACATAAGCTTTCAGACCCTTTACTCAGACCGATTACGCTACAAGCTTGGCACACCTGTATTTGGGGAGTTTCTCCCATTCATCTATGCAGATCCTCTAAAGCTCTGTCAGGTTGGATGGGGAGTGACGCTGCACAGGTATTTTCAGGTCTCTCAGGAGATGTTAGATCTCGTTCAAATCTGGGCTCTGGCTGGGCTACTGAAGCACATTCAAGACTTGCCCCGAAGCCACTCCTGCATTGTTTTGGCTGTGTGCTTAGGGTTGTTGTCCTGTTAGAAGTCTGAGGTTCTGAGCGCTCTGGAGCGGGATTTAATCAGGGATCTCTCTGCACTTTGCTCTGTTAATCTTTCCCTCAATGCTGACTAGTCTCCCAGTCTCTGTCGCTGAAAAACATCCCCAAAGAATGATGCTGCCCCCACCATGCTTCACCGTAGGGATGGTGCCAGGTTTCCTCCAGAAGTGACGCTTGGCATTCAGGCCAAAGAGTTCAATCTTGGTTTCATCAGACCAGAGAATCTTGTCTCTCATGGTCTGAGAGTCTTCAGGTGCCTTTTGGCAAACTCCAAGCGGGCTGTCATGTGCCTTTTACTGATGAGTGGCTTCTGTCTGGCCACTCTACCATAAAGGCCTGATTGGTGGAGTGCTGCAGAGATGGCTGTCCTTCTGGAAGGCTCTCCCATCTCCACAGAAGAACTCTGGAGCTCTGTCAGAGTGACCAACGGGTTCTTGGTCACCTTCCTGACCAAGGCCCTTCTCCACCGATTGCTCAGTTTGGCCTGGCGGCCAGCTCAAGGAAGAGTCTTGGTGGTTCCAAACTTCTTCCATTTAAGAATGATGGAGGCCACTGTGTTCTTGGGGACCTTCAATGTTGAAGACATTTTTTGGTACCCTTCCCCAGATCTGTGCCACGACACAATCCTGTCTTGGAGCTATACGGACACTTCCTTTGACCACATGGCTTGGTTTTTGCGCTGACATAAACTGTCAACTGTGGGACCTTATATAGACAGATGTGTGCCTTTCCAAATGATGTCCAATCAATTGAATTTACCACAGGTGGACTCCAATCAAGTTGTAGAAACATCTCAAGGATGATGAATGGAAGTGGGATGCACCTGAGCTCAATTCCAAGTCTCATAGCAAAGGGTCTGAATACTTATGTAAATAAAGTATTTCAGTTTTTATTTTTAATACATTTGCAAAATATTCTAAAGAACCTGTTTTCTACTTTGTGTGTAGATTGATGAGGAACAAATGTAATTTAATCAATTTTAGAATAAGTCTGTAAGGTAACCAAATGTGGATAAAGTCAAGGGGTCTGAATACTTTTAGAATGCGCTGTACATGATTAGAATTAAAGGCTTGAATGAAATGCTAGCGCTTCCCCCCAAAAATTGAGAAACACTGCCCTAGTGTACTGCTTTTCACCTATGGGGCCTAGTCAAAAGTATTGAACTACACTCTTAGAAAAAAAGGAGCTATCTAGAACCTAAAAGGGCTCTTCGGCTGTCCCCATAGCATATCCATTTGAATAACCCTTTTTGGTTCCAGGTAGAACCCTTTTGGATTCCATGTTCATTTTCAACAGAGGGTTCTACATGGAACCCAACAGGGTTCTATGTGGAACCAAAAAGGGTTCTCCTATGGGGACAACCGAAGAACCCTTTTCAAACCCTTTTTTCTAAGAGTGTATAGTGAATAGGGTGCTATTTGAGACGCAGTCAATGTCTCTTACAGTGCAAAGAAGAGCTTCTCGTTGATCCCTGAGATGCAGGACACAATGCTGAGTATCAGTATGCAGCCTCCCATCCACACATGGACAGGCTTAAGCAGCTTGCGGAATGACATGGGTGAGCAGGGCAGGAGGAAGCCAGCAAGGCCCATCACCCACTGAAAACAAAACATATTTCACCATCTCACAGCCATAGAAAGTGGCATTACGATTCTAACAATCACCATACATGCCAAGTACGACATAATACGTCTAGGCCATTATATGGTGTAATATGAGCTGACAATTGTTTTTAAGACAATGCCGCTTTAATTTGTGTGCTGACAGTGGCAGATATACTAAACCTGAGCGGTGAAGAGTGCTGTAGTGCAAATGCCAATCCAGCTGTGCAAGGAGTAGAGGTTGGGAGTGTTGTTGGTGTGGTGGAAGTCAAACACAGCACAGAGGCCAAGGATGGAGCAGAGCAGGGCCAGGAGCATGACACCAGCATGCAGCAGTTTCCAGGGCAGCTTATTCTGCCCCCATGTGAGGGGAATGCGGTACAACACTGCTCCTAGAGATAAGACAGGTAAAGACACAAAAATGTTAAAAGGTCACCACTCACTTTACTTGGATATAAGCTGCAATTTAAGCTTTGTTTTAATTGTCTTTATCTCATGTATACAGTACACCAGGGCTATTCAAATATATTCTAACAGGGGACAGATCTAAAATTGCAGGGGGCCAGACATTCTCCATAAGCGATTATTCTTTGAAAGAACTGTATAAAAAAGCAACACACACACACCAATAAAGCACTTATCTTAAAATTGAAATGTTACTAAAAGTAATTACGAAAGAAGTGGAAGGCGCTCAACCAACTAAGTCGAGGCGCAACCAAAACATTTTATAATCATTGAAAAGCAAAAGCACAACTCGGGCTGTGGCGGTCATGAAATTTCATCAGCCTGTGATTGTCAAGCAAATAACTGTCGGTCTCACGGTAATTGACAGTTAATTAACATAAACACATGACGCATCTCCTGGCTTCCAAATATAGCCTACAAGACATTTTTAAAAGTCTAATAAATCCATGTAATATAGCCTACACGTTCACAATAATTCCATTATTTATTTTAGACAGGTCAAAGACGCATGATATTAAGAAAATGTAGTCTATTTCAGAAGAAGAACAGAATAGCATATTCTGAGTTGTCCTTATGTTAGGTCCTGATCTGGCTATGCCAAATGGCTGTGGGCTACACTAGTTCATTTAGAAGACAAGATTTCCAACCTCTTGAGACTCTCATCCCGTTAGCGGGATCATTTTCCAGCGAAAAACTCCTAGCGACATTAGCATAACGAAATGCAATATATATATTTTTTCAAATATAGGACTGTCTCATATCGTTTTATAGATACACCTCTCTTGAATCGACCCTCGTTGTCCGATTTCAAAAAGGTTTTACAGGAAAAGCACAATATTAGATTATGTTAGAGGAGTACATGGTAAAAGTAGCATCATATGAATTTTCCGACCAAGCACATGCATCACATATAACCAAAAAACAGCTAAATGCAGCACTAACCTTTTACAAACTTCATCAGATGACACACCTAGGACATCATGTTACACACAGCATGCAATCTTTTGTTCAATAAAGGTCATATTTCTATATAAAAACAACATTTTACATCGGCACCTGACGTTGACTAACTATTTTCCCATAAAATGCGTCCCGGGAAACAGTGCTACAATTTTATAAATTACTATTCGAAAACGATTTTTTTTTTTATATTGTCAATCTAAGATTTATAGATGAATATCTCTTGAAAACACCCGTCATAACAGATTTTAAATTAACTTTACAGGGTAATCACACTTTGAGATAAAAGGGGATGCGATACTCAGAAAATGAGCTAGAAAGCCTAGCTCGTCGCCATCTTGGAACAATCGCACATCACATCTGATCTTGTATAATATTGCCAATAATCCCTCACCTTTAGTTGTCTTCATCAGAAAGCACTACCAGGAATCCCAGGTCCACGACAAATGTATTTTCGGTCGAAAAAGTCCATCCTTTATGTTCCATTAGCTTGCTGTTGTTAGCGCGTCAGAAGGCTGTATCCAAATGTTGATACGGGCGCGGGACTTAGCTAACGAAAAATGACTGTAGGTTCGTTCAAACATGTCAAACGTTGTATAACATTAATCTTCAGGGCCTGTTTCAACAAGAGAGCCAATCAGATTCGAGTGGGACGATTTCATTGTGTTTCAAAACGTTTCCAAAGGTGGGGGCAGACACGGCCGCCGACGTCACAATGCTGATGGCCCTCCTACAGTGACCAATTGCCACATCGTCTCCTGCACTGAGTTTCGACAGCAGAAGCTTCAAAACACTTTGTAAAGACTGGGGACATCTAGTGGAAGCACTGGAAAGTGCTCAATTATCATTTTTTCACGTTGTGAATTACAGGGAAGGCTGTGAAGTCGAGTCCACAATTCAGAATCCCACTTCCTGGTTCAATCGGTCTCGGGGTTTTGACTGCCATACGAGTTCTGTTATACTCACAGACACCATTCAAACAGTTTTAAAAACTTTAGGGTGTTTTCTATCCATATAAAATAAGTATATGCATGTCCTGGCTTCTGAGTTTGATTAGTAGGCCGTTGAAAATGGGAACGAATTTTTTCCAAAATGCGCTGTGGCGCCCCCAGTGGTAGGATATATGCAAGAGGTTAACATTCCATTTCATTATTTGATAGTATGAAGAAAACAATTGAACAAAGCTGAATAAAATATAAATATTTTCTCCAAACGATTTGAGGGAGTGCGCACATGCGGCTATTCTGCGTTGAGCGGTTAACAAATATATAGGTACCCCTTATATGCTACATTTAGAGTTATTCATGTAACTTTACTTGTTTTACAAACGTTGGGCTATATGTTTAGATTTTTTATTAATTGTAAGGCTGCACGATGAGACTCTAATGATGATTTGAAAAAACTCACTTGAAAGGCATAAGCTCTGCTTCGTTTTTTTTTGCGCTTGTTGTACACACTCCAATAGTCTCTCATTCACAATTTGACAAGCACTTGATAATGCATCGAATTTCACGGCGGCATCCCCTCTCTGGCCGTAATGCACTCTGAAAAAATCCATGACTTTTGCGGTCCGGAGTGCGGCGGCGGTCCTTCGCAATCCGAAGTGTCTCTCACTCGCATGGCTCTCCATCACGTGATCGGCTCTTTCTCACACAGTGATGCCAATTTAGCAATTGTGTTGCTAGATTTAGCAACTTTTCAGACTACCCTGGCAACATTTTTTTAAATAGCACCTAGCAACAAATGTAGCTACTTTTAAAAATGTATTTGGAACTTTTAGCAACTTTTGAAAAGTGACTCAAATGCTAAAATGCACTCATTTTCCCTCTAAATGACACAAAAACGATGTTCTCTGTCACAACACACATGCCTGGCTGCAAAAGTGCATTGTGAGTGACATCAGCAGCAGACGCTCAGCTTGTGGACAGGCAGCAGCAGGCCAGCAGAAATTTCAGCAAATTGCAAATAATTGTTGGCTGACTGCAGCAGCAGTAGTACGGGTTCGACGAGTCACGAATGTTTGATCTTGAACAGAACTTACAACATCAATCAAAATTGTACAGCCAGAAGTACAGAAAAGAGTGGGAGTCTGTACCTGAACAAATGTCAAATCATATTTTTTGCCGAGCTGGCCAGTCAATTTGAGTAACGTTATTGTGTATTCAATGTAATGACGTAGTTTTACGTTGTCACGCAATGACATCACAACGTCATTTAGCAACTTTTATCAACAAATCAACTTGCCTCTAGCAACTTACCCGGATAATTAGTTGGCAACACTGTTCTCACAGGCTACAAGTCAGACACATCGGGGACGCAACTGCGCTAATTCCTTATCCAATTCCGAGGTGCAATATTTATTTAATGCACATAATATTGGAAGAAATGTCCACATTTACTTTCGTCAGCCAACAAGATGAGTAGGCCTAACGAACAGCAAAAGCACTAGCCTATGTTAATCTACTATCCCCCATCGTACAAAAGTCGACCTATTATATTTATGTGCGAGAAATAAATATTCAAAACAGTCTGGAACAGTTGTGGGATGAGACGGATCCCAAATTAATACAACCACTACCATCAAAAAAAAGTTATGCAATGTGGCTGACGCAACAGATCAGAACTTTTAGCTTAAAATGTTGATAAACTATTAGGTTATTTCTTCACATTATAAGCGCAGCAATACGCACATGGCAGTAGGCTATAAGTGCGAATGTTCCATTAGCGGAAAACACCATTATCAAAAGTGACTGCAAATATATTTATGCATGTAATGCTTGTATTATAACAGTCATTTTTACGGTGAAAATGGTCTTCCTCAAACTTGAAACTCACGCCGGAGGAGATGGTTGCCGTTTTACTGTCTCCTAACCAATTGTGCTATTGTGTGTTTTTTCACGTTATTTCTAACTTAATTTGTACATAGTGTTTCTGCCACCATCTCTTATGACCGAAAATAGCTTCAAGATATCAGGACAGCGATTACTCACCTCGTACTGGAAGAAGATTATTTTAACGAGTCGAATGCGAAGGATTTACTTCAGACACCCGAACAAGGCCCTCATCCCCATCATTCGCAGGAGAAAGAGACAGAGATATCGGGAGGTAGGTTGGGGTGCCTTGTAAGGATCCGACTGCAATTGGATAATCTGTCTTTACCATCAGTCCTATTAGCCAACGTACAATCATTGGATAACAAAATAGATTAACTACGATCACATATACAATGGCAAGAAAAAGTATGTGAACCCTTTGGAATTACCTGGATGTCTGCATAAATTTTACATAAAATTTGATCTGATCTTCATCTAAGTCACAACAATAGACAAACACAGTGTGCTTAAACTAATAACACACAAATTATTGTATTTTTCTTGTCTATATTGAATAGATCATTTAAACATTCACAGTGTAGGTTGGAAAAAGTATGTAAACACCTATGCTAATGACTTCTCCAAAAGCTAATTGGAATCAGGAGTCAACTAACCTGGAGTCGAATCAATGAGACGAGATTGGAGATTTTGGTTAGAGCTGCCCTGCCCCATAAAAAACACTCACAAAATTTGAGTTTGCTATTCACAAGAAGCATTGCCTGATGTGAACCATGCCTCAAACAAAAGAGATCTCAGAAGACCTAAGATTAAGAATTGCTGCCTTGCATAAAGCTGAAGAGGATTCCAAAAGTATCTCTAAAAGTCAGTCCACAGTAAGACAAATTGTCTATAAATGGAGAAATTTCAGCACGGTTGCTACTGTCCCTAGGAGTGGCCGTCCTGCAAAGATGACTACAAGAGCACAGCGCAGAATGCTCAATGAGGTTAAGAAGAATCCTAGAGTGTCAGCTAAAGACTTACAGAAATCTCTGGAACATGCTAACATCTCTGTTGACGAGTCTACAATTCTGCTTACAAGCAAATTTAAAGCAGTAAGCACCAGTGACTAAGGTCAATAAAGAAGTGGTCAGATGACGCAGATACTAAGCTACAGGACTGTTTTGCTAGCACAGACTGGAATATGTTCTGGGGTTCTGTAATGGAAATTATATGATTAAAGGTTTGACTAAATGATTTCACTCAGAAACCCTATAACCTGTTGAAATGTATTCGAAATAAGGCTATAATAATGGGTTAAAAACTATATTGCAATACTGTGTGTGAGTAAGACACTGGTACCACTTCAAAATGAGCAGGGCAGAGTTGATAAGACAACCTTGGGAAAGGAACAGGAGAAGAGGCCTCCTTAAGTTAGGGAGAGAAACAACGGCCTGGGAACAGCTAGGCTGGTAAAAGATAAGGAGACAGGTGGTCTGGGTACTGTGGAAAAACACAGCCGCCTAAAGCTGGGTGGAGTTCTCTACTGGTGTGTGTGCGTGTGTGTGTGTGTGTTAATATAAAAGGCTTTGTACATTGTAAGGATTTTCAGAGCTCTCATAAATAAACATTTTGACCATTGTGGGCTGGTTCTCCGTCTGCGTCATTTAAACAGAATCTTACACACTCTGGGGGGGCAGACTGAGTAGTTTAATTGAAGTTCGGTTTAAGAACATTGATAACTTAATTCACATAACAGATTCTTCCAATGGCATTGAGGAGTACACCACATCAGTCACTGTCTTCATCAATAAGTGCATCGATGACATCATCCCCACAGTGACTGTATGTACACACCCCAACCAAAAGCCATGGATTACAGGCCACATTCGCACTGAGCTAAAGGGTAGAGCTGCCGCTTTCAAGGAGTGGGACTCTAACTCGGAAGCTTATGATAAATCCTGCTATGCCCTCCGACGAACCATCAAACAGGCAAAGCGTTACAGGATTAAGATTGAATCGTATTACACCGGCTCGGACGCACGTCGGATGTGGCAGGGCTGGCAAACTATTACAGACTACAAAGGGAAGCACAGCAGCAAGCTGCCCAGTGACACAAGCCTACCAGACGAGCTAAATTACTTCTATGCTCGCTTCGAGGAGAGCAACACTGAAACATGCATGAGAGCGTCAGCTGTTCCGGACGACTGTGTGATCACGCTCTCCATAGCCGACGTGAGTAATACCTTTAAACAGGTCAACATTCACAAGGCAGCAGGGCCAGATGGATTACCATGATGTGTACTCCGAGCATGCGCTGACCAACTGGCAAGTGTCTTCACTGACATTTTCAATCTCTCCTTGACTGAGTCTGTAATACCAACATGTTTCAGGCAGACCACCATAGTCCCTGTGCCCAACAACATGCCTAAATGACTACCGACCCGTAGCACTCACGTCTGTAACCATGAACTGCTTTGAAAGGCTGGTCATGGCTCACATCAATACCTTTATCCCAGAAACCCTAGACCCACTCCAATTTGCATACCGCCCCAACAGATCCAGAGATGACACAATCTCTATTGCACTCCACACTGCCCTTTCCCACCTGGACAAAAGGAACACCTATGTGAGAAGGCTATTCACTGACTACAGCTCAGCGTTAACACCATAGTGACCTCAAAGCTAGTCACTAAGATAAGGACCCTGGGACTAAACACCTCCCTCTGCAACTGGATCCTGGACTTCCTGACAGGTGGTAAGGGTAGGTAACAACACACCCACCACACTGTTCCTCAACACGTGGGCCCCTCAGGGGTGCGTGCTCAGTGCCCTCCTGTACTCCCTGTTCACTCATGACTGCATGGCCAGGCACAACTCCAACACCATCATTAAGTTTGCCGATGACACAACAGTCATCGATGAGACAGCCTATAGGGAGGTCAGAGACCTGGCCGTGTACTGCCAGGATACCAACCTCTTCCTCAACATGATCAGGACAAAGGAGATGATTGTGGACTACAGGAAAAGGAGGACTGAGCACACCCCCATTCTCATCGACAGGGCTGTAGTGGAGCAGGTTGAGAGCTTCAAGTTCCTTGGCATCCACATCACCAACAAACTGTCATGGTCCAAACACACCAAGACAGTTGTGAAGAGGGCACGACAACGACTATTCCCCCTCAGGAGTCTGAAAAGATTTGGCATGGGTTCTCAGATCCTCAAAAAGTTCTACAGCTGCACCATCAAGAGCATCCTGACTGGTTGCACCACTGCCTGGAATGGCAACTGCTCGGGCTCCGACCGCAAGGCACTACAGAGGGTAGTGCATACAGCCCAGTACATCACTGGGTCCAAGCTTCCTGCCATCCAGGACCTCTATACCAGGCGGTGTCAGAGGAAGGCCCTAAAAATTGTCAAAGACTCCAGCCACCCTAGTCATAGACCGTTCTCTCTGCTACTGCATGGCAAGCGGTACCGCAGCGCCAAGTCTAGGTCCAAAAGGCTTCTAAACAGCTTCTACCCCCAAGCCATAAGACTCCTGAACAGCTAATCATATGGCTACCCTAACTATTTGCATTGCCCCCCCCCCACGCTGCTGCTACTCTCTGTTTATTATCTATGCATAGTCACAAACTCTACCGACATGTACATTTTACCTCAATTACCTCTACTAACATGTGCCCCCGCAAATTGACTCTGTACCAGTACCCTGTGTATATAGCCTCGCTGATGTTATTTTACTGCTGCTCTTTAATTATTTGTTATTTTACTTTTTTTTACACTTATTTTTCTTAAAACTGCATTGTTGGTTAAGGGCTTGTAAGTAAGCATTTCACTGTAAGGTGAAATACCTGTAGTATTCGGCATATGTGACAAAAATACAAATTGATTTAAAAGTGGTAACGCGCGTGCTAGCAGTTGCTCCCGACGCCACTTGGGTACACTGCAGCATCCACTGAGAGGCTCTTGCTGCCAAGGGAATGCCTGACAGCTTGAAAGACATTTTGGACACTATAGTGAAAATGGTTAGCTTGTTCAAGCAAGGCCCCTGAACTCTCGTGTATTTTCTGCACTATGCAATGACATGGGCAGCGACCATGTAACACTTTTACAACATACAGAAGGGCGCTAGTTATCAAGGGGCAAAGTGTTGACACGTTTTTTTTTTTAATTGAAAGACGAGCTTAAAGTTTTCTTTACTGATCATAATTTTCACTTGTCTGACCGCTTGCATGATGACGAGTTTCTCACACAACTGGCCTATTTGGGTGATGTTTTTTCTCGCCTGAATGATCTGAATCTAGGATTACAGGGACTCTCCGCAACTATATTCAATGTGCGGGACAAAATTGAGGCTATGATTAAGAAGTTGGAGCTCTTCTCTGTCTGCATTAACAAGGACAACACACAGGTATTTCCATCATTGTATGATGTTTTGTGTGCAAATGAACTCAAGCTTATGGACAATGTCAAATGTGATATAGCGAAGCACCTGAGTGAGTTGGGTGCACAATTACGCAGGCACTTTCCCTAAACTGATGACACAAACAACTGGATTCGTTATCCCTTTCATGCCCTGCCTCCAGTCCACTTACCGCTATCTGAACAAGAGAGCCTCATTGAAATTGCAACAAGCGGTTCTGTGAAAATGTAATTTAATCAGAAGCCACTGCCAAATTTCTGGATTGGGCTGTGTTCAGAGTATCCTGCCTTGGCAAATCGCGCTGTTAAGACACTGATGCCCTTTGCAACCACGTACCTATGTGAGAGTGGATTCTCGGCCCTCACTAGCATGAAAACTAAATACAGGCACAGACTGTGTGTGGAAAATTATTTAAGACAGACTCTCCCCAATACAACCCAACATTGCAGAGTTATGTGCATCCTTTCAAGCACACCCTTCTCATTAACCTGTGTTGAGTTATTCTCAATTTTTGATGAACAAATAAGGTTTTATATGTAAGATGGTTAACTTTTTATGGATAGGGGGCAGTATTTTCACAGCCGGATAAAAAAACGTACCCGATTTAATCTGGTTATTACTCCTGCCCAGAAACTAGAATATGCATATAATTATTAGCTTTGGATATAAAACACTCCAAAGTTTCTAAAACTGTTTGAATGGTGTCTGTGAGTATAACAGAACTCAAATGGCAGGCCAAAACCTGAGAAGATTCTGTACAGGAAGTACCCTGTCTGACCATTTCTTGGCCTTCTTTGCCATCTCTATCCAAAACAGAGTATCTCTGCTGTAACGTGACACTTCCTGAGGCTCCCATAGGCTCTCAGAAGGTGGCAGAACGTTGAATGATGACTTTGCAGTCTCTGGCTGAAAAACAGTAGCGCATTTGGTAAGTGGTCGATCTGAGAACAATGAGACTGGCGCACGCGTGCACGAGACGACTCCATGTTTACATTTTCAGTCTTTGAACGAAAACAACGACTCCCGGTCGGAATATTATCGCTTTTTTACGAGAAAAATCGCATAAAAATTTAAACAGCGTTTGCCATGCTTCGAAGTACGGTAATGGAATATTTTGACATTTTTTGTCACGATACGCGCCGGGCGCGTCACCCTTCGTTACCCTTCGGATGGTGTCTTGAACGCACGAACAAAACGCCGCTATGTGGATATAACTATGGATTATTTGGAACCAAAACAACATTGGGTGATGAAGTAGAAGGCTTGGGAGTGGATTCTGACGAAGAACAGCAAAGGTAATCAAATTTTTCTTATAGTAAATCTGAGTTTGGTGAGTGCCAAACTTGGTGGGTGTCAAAATAGCTAGCCATGATGGCCGGGCTATCTACTCAGAATATTGCAAAATGTGCTTTCACCGAAAAGCTATTTTAAAATCGGACACCATTTTCTTATAGTAAATCTGAGTTTGGTGAGTACCAAACTTGGTGGGTGTCAAATTAGCTAGCCCGTGATGGCGAGCTATCTACTCAGAATATTGCAAAATGTGCTTTTGCCGAAAACCTATTTTAAAATCTGACACCGCGATTGCATAAAGGAGTTCTGTATCTATAATTCTTAAAATAATTGTTATGTTTTTTGTGAACGTTTATCGTGAGTAATTTAGTAAATTCACAGGAAGTTTTCGGTATGTTTGCTAGTTCTGAACGTCACATGCTAATGTAAAAAGCTGTTTTTTTATATAAATATGAACTTGATTGAACAAAACATGCATGTATTGTATAACATAATGTCCTAGGAGTGTCATCTGATGAAGATCATCAAAGGTTAGTGCTGCATTTAGCTGTGGTTTTGGTTTTTGTGACATTATATGCTAGCTTGAAAAATGGGTGTGTGATTATTTCTGGCTGGGTACTCTCCTGACATAATCTAATGTTTTGCTTTCGCTGTAAAGCCTTTTTGAAATCGGACAATGTGGTTAGATTAACGAGAGTCTTGTCTTTAAAATGGTGTAAAATAGTCATATGTTTGGGAAATTGAAGTAATAGCATTTCTAAGGTATTTGAATATCGCGCAACTCGATTCCACTGGCTGTTGACTAGGTGGGACGATTTCATCCCACATACCCTAGAGAGGTTAAGGTGACTTTATTTAGCTTTCTATGTGCCGAAACACCAGCACAGAACATCTTCATATCCTACATAACATTATATATCCAAACATGAATCATTCATTGTGATTTAAATGCTTTCAGTTCTTATTTCCAATTAATGTCTGAGACACATTCATCTGCATCAACAAGGGAAAGTGAAATCACTTGATTGTAGTTTCACTACAACTGACTAAAGCCTCTCACCTACATAACAAACCCCCATACATAACACAAACTATCCAAACCTGAGACAGTCATTGTAATTAAAAAACATCAAGTTCTCATTTCAAAGGCTGAGACACATCTACCTGCACTGGAAGACTGGAAGTAAAAGCACTTCCTGAGCCACTCACCATTGCCGTAGAGCACGACCAGACCTGTGACCATCAGGACAGGGTGCCAGTTAAACTGAAGGGCCGAGCCATCCCAGGCAAAGCCACCACGCCAGTGGGAGTTCCAGATGGACACAAACACCACACAGGCGATCCCCAGGCACAGGCACAGCAGGTAGCAGAAGTAGAAAGACACAATGGATCTCATCCTGGTAGAACAATCTGCAAGCTAGTTTGAGAACACAAGAAAACAATTGAAAGAAAGTTATTTAATGGATGGTTACAGAAGTCTGGACATTTTCAGAGTAGGAACAAACCTCCAATCTGAGAAGTGTGAAGCAGGTGAAATGGACAATAATAAAAGCCTAGGCTATACAGTAAAAACATACGTACAGTTTGTCCTCACTATCTTGTCTCGCCGTCAACACAACATGAGTAAGATAAGACAGCTCAAGTGTGATTCGGTTTCTGTTCCACTTCTGTGTCTAGTGGCTTGTGAAATCCCTAAATGGTTTCTGACCAAAATCCGTTGGGTCTAAATACCTTAATATGGCTCCTAGGTATGATGCTGCATTCATAACCAAGTGGGGTGGTGGTAATTACCAGTTGTGAAGTCGTAAATACGAGTTGGAGGCATTCACATGTTTTGAACTCATTGAGGAACGTCGATTGGCTAATTGCAAAAAAAGCTGCGTCAACATTAACTAAAAGTACAGCTATCACGCTCGCAAACAAATTAGTGTTCAAAAAAACATTAATAGATTGTTTGTTATAAATAATGTTTTGTTGTTGCATTTAACTGCCCGAAATACAGTTGGTCATTTTCTTAATATGTGACATCAGAGTTGGAGGGCCGTTCAACTGGATTCTTCCCAGTCGTATGTGGTAAATACCACCTTCCCACTTGGTTATGAACGCAGCATTGGGCTACTCACAATGGCCCTTGATTTCAGTTCCTTTTTCATTGTGTCAACTGCTAACTCGCTTCCACATTCCATTGTCTCATTCCACTGGCTTAGGGGGAAGCACTCAGATGGGGTTGAACAGGTGTTAGGTGGGGTATAGTCATGCATCCGGTCAGGTGCCCTAAATGAAAATAGTAAGGTATCACACATAGACTTAGGTAGACATCGCATCACTGTATCTGTCCCATTGTGGTGTCTGTGAGAGCCCGGGCAGTGTCATTTAGGCCATCTGCATTTTGAAATAATCAATTTTCTTCTCCTAATACTTCTATAAGTTGGCAACAAGGGCCTGGGTTCCGGCCTAGAAGCACGGTTTCGACTGCTCCTACAGTTTTGCTTCGGTACGGCAGTTTAACTGAGGCCCGGCCCAGAAAGACAATTTGCATAGACAGCAACATAGAGAAGTCATATTTGAAAATTCCTAATCAGAAACTTTGGTCATCACCTTTGTGCACAAAACTTCCAATTAATTATTAAAATCATCGCTGAGGCCTATTTTTTCCCCCATCACACACATCCAAACATATTAACATTTTATATTCATCCAATGTCTGCCATGTTTTTGGATGACGTCGTTTCTGCTCTCTGTGCGTACTGAGTGCTAGTGCGCATGTGAACCTGATGCAACCCAGATATAGACAGTCCATGAATGGACTGAGGTATAATTCATTATCATGAGTAGATTAACTTGAAAACAACGGTCGAACATATTGGACAAATTCTCCAGTTCTAATTATACATCAGTGGTTGGCAAACAAACTGAAAAAGTGCACACTTTGAACAGGTATAAAGCCAAGGTTGGCGATTTACTGCCACCTGCAGTTATGGAACATTTCCTCACGCATATAATTCATTATCTGATCCGTCCTGATGGCATCATGTGATCCTTTCTTAACCCATAGGAAATCCCACCCAGTTGATAACTTCAAAATGGTGAAAGTCCTCAATGGTGCTCCCCATGCTAACACAAGCTTTAGGGCACTAGAGTCCTTCATCTATCTCTATGGCATCACATCCATGATGCTTTGTGGGCAAATTGTGACGACTGATCTGTAAATAATAAGTAGGCCTTGCTAGTTATTTATGATGCAAGGTTATTTGAAAATCAGTTATTCAGCAGTTGTGTGCACTGTCGAACAAGCCCAGTTTCTATCCAAAATGGCAGCACTTTTGACGAGAGACCGTACACCCTACCATGAAGATAAACATTGAGCATGGATTATGTCTAAACAAAACTAAGGGCTTTTGAACCCTGGGGATATCAAACAGGTCTCACAAGAAAAATACTAGCTAGCTATGCACCGTCACCCTGAGATTGCCTACCTTAGAATACAGTATGATACAGTGTGAATATTGTATGCTACACATGCAACAAGCCACATATGATATAAATCATAGTACACACATCGGTAAAAACTAAAAACAACGGGAAATATTCCTGGGAAAAAAATTGTCAAAGCCACATATGCCACAAACTGAACAAAAAAACATACTTTGCTAGCTAGCTAACAAAGCTGTTGTTGATTGACCCGACTTCATGAGTACACATAACGTTAGCTAGTTAAAACTTGAAGCAATTCAGCACTTCCTACCTATCTTACGATTCTTCCATATCAGCTTAGGTCGAGATAATTAAATACTACTTGTAATCATTGCCAAATGTGGGTAAAGTTTAGAAATAAATTATATTCAAGCAGCACTAAAACGGCTGCTGGTGTTTACTACAAGTCACATTTACATAATGACCTCGCAAGGCATGATGGGAAATGTATTCCAGGCTACAAACCATAAACTGTGTGCCCGAACTGCCATAGTAGGCAACAACAACAGTAATACTGTGTTGCATTGAACCTTTCTGTTGAAAATCACTCTACCTAACAAAGCTGTTGCTTGTATTAAGAAGCTAATATCAATGAAATAAATAATTATGGCAAAAAACTTTGGAGAACTTTAAATAAAATGATGAGCAGAAAGACAAATTCAACTCCATCATTCATCGAATCAGATGGCTCATTCATCACAAAAACATCTGATATTTCCAAATATTTTAATGATTACTTCATTGGCAAAGTGGAAAAACTTTGAAAATGCCCACAACGAACAGTGAACCTCTGTATTCATGTATAAAATTAAAGAAAGCATTGTAAATTTGAATTTTGTAAAGTTAGTATGGGAGAGGTGAAAAAGTATTGTTATCGATCAATATTAAAAAAACCTCCTGGCATTAACAACTTAGATGGAAAGCTACTGAGGATGGCAGCTGACTCTATATCCACTCCTATACAGTTGAAGTCGGATAGTCATTAAAACTTGTTTTTCAACCACTCTACAAATATCTTGGTAACAAATTATAGTTTTGGCAAGTCGGTTAGGACATCTACTTTGTGCAGGACACAAGTAATTTTTCCAACAATTGTTTACAGACAGATTATTTCACTTATAACTCACTGTATCACAATTCCAGTGGGTCAGGAGTTTACATATGCTAAGTTGACTGTGCCTTTAAACAGCTTGGAAAATTCCAGAAAAGGATGTCATGGTTTTAGAAGCTTCTGATAGGCTAATTGACATCATCTGAGTCAATTGGAGGTGTACCTTTGGATGTATTTCAAGGCCTACCTTCAAACTCAGTGCCTCTTTGCTTGAGATCATGGGAAAATCAAAAAGAATCAGCCAAGACCTCAGAAAAAAACAATTGTAGACCTCCACAAGTCTGGTTCATCCTTGGGAGAAATTTTCAAACACCTGAAGGTATCACGTTCATCTGTACAAACAATAGTACGCAAGTATAAACACCATGGGACCATGCAGCCGTCATACCGCTCAGGAAAGAGACACGCTCTGTCTCCTAGAGATGAACGTTCTTTGGTGCGAAAAAAGCAAATCAATCCCAGAACAACAGCAAAGGACCTTGTGAAGATGCTGGAGGAAACAGGTGCCAAAGTATCTGTATCCACAGTAAAACTAGTCCTATATCGACATAACCTGAAAGGCCGATCAGCAAGGAAGAAGCCACTGCTCCAAAACCACCATTAAAAAAAGCCAGACTACGGTTTGCAACTGCACATGGGGACAAAGATCATACTTTTTGGAGAAATGTCCTCTGGTCTGATGAAACAAAAATAGAACTGTTTGACCATAATGACCATCCCAACCTTGAAGCACGAGGGTGGCAGCATCATGTTGTGGGGGTGCTCTGCTGCAGGAGGCACTGCTGCACTTCACAAAATAGATGGCATCATGAGGATGGAAAATGATGTGGATATATTGAAGCAACAGCTCAAGACATCAGTCAGGAAGTTAAATCTTGGTCGCAAATGGGTCTACCAAATGGACAATGACCCCAAGCATATTTCCAAAGTTGTGGCAAAATGGCTTAAGGACAACAAAGTCAAGGTATTGGAGTGGCCATCACAAAGCCCTGACCTCAATCTTATAGAAAATTTGTGGGCAGAACTGAAAAAGCGTGTGCGAGCAAGGAGGCCTACAAACCTGACTCAATTACACCAGCTCTGTCAGGAGTGTCGTGTCTTTGGCTATGCCGGATGAAGTGATATGACATGCTATTCTATAAAATCATTTCTCTGTAATTAATATTACCTGATTAAGCTAATCAACTAAATTAACTAGACAGTCGGGGCACCACAAAGTAATGTTTATAGAGCTGTTATCTTCCGAATAATCTCTTAAAGACCTTGTAATCTTTTACATCAGTAGCAGTCAATATTTAATCCTCACCTTATTTAGTCTCATCTGAAAGTTGTAAATTCTTGGTTATCTTCACAAACCCTGGCTAACAAGTTGAATCAGCAATACAAAATTTGGTTTAATTATTTATTTACTAAATACCTAACTAATCACACAGAATTACATATACACAGAATTAATCATACATTGATGGACCTGGTGAATGGAGCCGATATAGTGGCTGGTTACACATCGAAAAGGGGGGGTTTGAGTGAAAGAGCGGGAAGACTGAGGAACAAAGGGAGAAGCTATGCTATCATAAATACAGAATCTTATGCATTCTAAATAACCGCCCATTTGCAAAAGGAGAATGCAATAAATATTTACTGAGTTGCGCTTCGGTAGATTGGTCGTTGATGGAAGGCCAGTTTGTCCTTTATGGATCTCTGGTCCTCCGAAGAATGTCTAGTGGTGAACTGGAGCGTGGTAGAATGAATACTCTGTCCGTCCTGTCCTAGCCCACGTTTAGCGACTGCTGCTAACTCAACGGCTAGGAGGTATCACTTCTGGAGTGAATAAGAGTTCAAAGCTCATACCAAGTTATCATACTTTTAAGCTCATGCGAAATTCTGGCTGGTATAGTCAAAATTCATCCTTCCGTGGTGTAGGTCGTCACCTTCACATTGAAATTTGATGCTAATTTTGTTAGGTTCTCTAAGGTTGGCTTAGTTCTGTAGGTGGTCCTTGTCCTTTCAACGTGGGGACCTCAAGTCCACACGTCCTTGGAACAGCTTATTATCTGAGCCCTTTTAACGTAGGACTGTCGCCCTAACGTCCTCGGAACAGAAAGTTACATTTTCGTCAAGGGTTTTATATAGTGGTAGGAGATAGGGCATGTTTCATAGTTTACAACCAATGTCTCTTCACATGGGCGGGGCCACTGAGTGAGCATAGCTTTAACCTTATGAAAACCCAATTCTCTCATTTGGAAGCTAAAATTACATTTTAACTTTTCACAATTAGTTTCATATTAAGCATTTAAATTGCACAACATTTCCATGTGAATCTGATAAATAGAATGTGTAGACTTTCCAAGATACAGTTTGTCATCCTATCATCAGTAATAATGTCTCAGACGCCAACTGATCTGGCATCATATTCATTAAGTACCAACGCATATTTTCAATTGGTTGGATTACCGAAATATGGTTCCTTTCCCCCCCACCTTTTGATGTTCCCAGACTCTGTTTAACAAAGGCTTTTCAAGAGTCCTTCTGTAGAGTCAAGAGAGAGGAAATGGAGAAAGGTATTTATGGTGGGGGGGGGGGGGTCATAAACCTCACCCACAGGCCAATGTCATGCCAGGAGGAATGGGCCAAAATTCACTCAACTTATTGATGGAAGGTTATGGAAGGCTACCTGAAACGTTTAACCCAAGAGTTAAACAATTTAAAGGCAATGCTACCAAATACTAATTCAGTGTATGTAAACTTCTGACCCACTGGGAATGTGACGAAAGAAATAAAAGCTGAAGTAAATCATTCTCTCTACTATTATTCTGCCATTTCACATTCTTAAAATAAAGTGGTGATCCTAACTGACCTAAAACAGGGATTTTTACAATGATTAAATGTCAGGAATTGTGAAAAACTGAGTTGAAATGTATTTGGCTAAGGTGTATGTAAACTTCCGACTTCAACTCTACATGCACTGTATCTGGGTAGGCGAAGAGACAAGTGGAGAAGTGAAGCATGCCTAGTTTTATGGTGATGATCCAGCATGGTTTTAATCATATTTTCATATTCAAAGTCGAGAAGTGAATGATAATTGAGGGATACAGTAGAGAGATGCGTGTCTGTTAACAGGTAGCAACAGTTTAATACTTGCTAATTGTGTAATGAACCTCCAGTGGCTAGTGGTTTCTGGCAACCTTTTTCCCATTGCAACTCCATGGGAAGGATAGAAAGGGGGAACACACCTCCCGAGTGGTGCTGCTGTCTAAAGCACTGCATTGCAGTGCTTGAGGCATCACTACATGGGTTCGATATCAGGCTGTGTCACAGTCGGCTGTGACCGGGAGACCCATGTGGCGGCGCACAATTGGCCCAGAGTCGTCCGGGCTAGGGGAGGGTTTGGCCGGCCGAGATTGCCTTGTCCCATCGCTCTCTAGCGACTCCTTGTTTCGGGCAGGGCGCCTGCAAGCTGACCTCGGTCGCTAGATTTACGGTGTTTCCTCTGACACATTGGTGCGGCTGGCGTGCGGCTTGGCAGGGTCGTGTTTCTGGGGACGCATGGCTCTCAACCTTCGCCTGTCCCGAGTCCGTACGGGAGTTGCAGCCCCACCAATGTGCGGTAGTCCGTGACTACCAATTGGATATCACAAAATTGGGGTGAAAAGGGGTAAAAAGAAAAGAAAGAAAGGGGCAACAAATGGCATGTTCCATCAGGATGATTGTAGGGGGGCATGTTGGGGGGCAACTATTAGCTCAATGCGTAGATACCGCAACATTTTTCCATTTACGTAATTTAGCAGACGCTCTTATCCAGAGCGACTTACAGTAGTGAATGCATACATTTCATTTCATGCATTTTTTTTAAATGTTTTTTTGTATTGGCCCCCCGTGGGAATCGAACCCACAACCCTGGCATTGCACACACCATGCAGGCGTTGCAAACACCATGCTCTACCAACTGAGCCACAGGGAACATAACCCAACCATGGCTTCTGGTTGGGTTATGTACATATGGTCACTGTGGGGATGATGTCATCGATGCACTTATTGATGAAGTCAGTGACTGATGTGGTGTACTTCTGAATGCCATCGGAAAAATCCAGTATTCCAGTCTGTGCTTGCAAAACTGATAGGTGGCCTTATCAATTTTCTGGCCTTTTATAGTTAAAATGTGCAAGTGGGTGAGTGATGTAGCAATTGTAAAAAATCGCCATGATCCACTGTGTCCAGATTTTTTTAAGGTACTTGCTGAGGCCTGCCTATAGACAATATCGCAATAATTCAGCACTGATTAAAAAATCAAGATTTTTTACTAAAATTGAAACCCAATTTTAACTTCAGTCAAGTTATCAACGTATTGTTTAAAATGTAGCATTTCATCTAACCAAATCCCAAGATACTTATAGGAGGTGACTATATCAATTTGCTGGCCTTGTATAGTTAAAATCTGCAAGTGACTCCATATGTTTACTTTCAGAGAAGAGAAGACAATATAATTTGTTTTCCTTGCATTAAGCACAAGTTTCAATTCGAAAAGCTGCCTTTGAATAACGACAAAATCCAACTGTAAGTCCTGAAAAGCCTTCTCAATATTAGATGCACTAGAATAAATAATTGTCGTCGGCATACAGATGGAGATTTGCAGAGTCAACAGTCTTCCTTAAATCATTTATATACAGTGTAAAAAGGATCGGATGTAAAATTGAGCCCTGGGGAACTACTTTTGTTAGCCTTCAAACTCCGATTTCATACCCTCCTGTGCTACACATTGCACTGATTGCATACACATACAGTACCAGTCAAAAGTTTGGACACACCTACTCATTCAAGGGTTTTTCTTCATTTTCCTATTTTCTACATTGTAGAATCATAGTGAAGACATCAAAACTATGAAATAACAAATATGGAATCATGTAGTAACCAAGAAAGTGTTAAACAAATTAAAATATATTTTAGTTTTTAGATTCTTCAAAGTAGCCACCCTTTGCCTTGATGACAGCTTTGCACACTCTTGGCATTCTCTCAACCAGCTTCATGAGGTAGTCACCTGGAATGCATTTCAATTAACATGTGTGCCTTGTTAAAAGTTAATTTGTGGAATTTCTTTCCTCCTTAATGTGTTTGAGCCAATCAGTGTTGATGTGACAAGGTAGGGGTGGTATACAGAAGAAAGCACTATTTGGTAAAAGACCAAGTCCATATTATGGCAAGAACAGCTCAAATAAGCAAAGAGAAATGACAGTTCATAATTGCTTTAAGACATGAAGGTCAGTCAACACGGAAAATTTCAAGAACTTTTAAAGTTTATTCAAGTGCAGTCGCAAAAACCATCAAGCGCTATGATGAAACTGGCTCTCATGAGGACCGCCAAAGGAAGACCCAGAGTTACCTCTGCTGCAGAGAACAAGTTCGGTAGAGTTAACTGCACCTCAGATTGCAGCCTAAATAAATGCTTCACAGAGTTCAAGGAACAGACACATCTCAACATCAACATCAACTGTTCAGAGGAGACTGCGTGAATTGGTATTTCGTATTTTTTGGTATTGTAATTGGTATTTTATTAGGATCCCCATTAGCTGTTGCAAAAGCAGCAGCTATTCTTCCTGGGGTCCACACAAAACATGAAACATAATACAGAATGGCATATTAAAAGACATCAATAGACAAGAATAGCTCAAGAACAGAACTACATAAAAAAAATTAAAGGCACACGTAGCCTATATGTCAATGCATACGCACAAACTATCTAGGTCAAATAGGGGAAATGCGTCGTGCCGCGAG
Organism: Salmo trutta; assembly: GCF_901001165.1. Lineage (NCBI taxonomy): Eukaryota > Metazoa > Chordata > Actinopteri > Salmoniformes > Salmonidae > Salmo > Salmo trutta. The sequence goes on from NC_042965.1 coordinate 30,335,516, forward strand.
GTGTTGCTTTATCTGTTTTTTGAAACCAGGTTTGCTGTTTTTTTTAGCAATATGAGATGGAATGAAGTTCCATGCAAAAGGGCTCTATATAATACTATACCCTTTTTTGAATTTGTTCTGGATTTGGGGACAGTGTGTGTCAGAGCAGTGTGTAAGTTGACTATGCAACCAATTTGGGATTTTCAACACATTAATGTTTCTTATAAAAAGAAGAAGTGATGCAGTCAGTCTCTCCTTAATTCTTAGCCAAGAGAGACTGGCATGCATAGTATTTATATCAGCCTCTGATTACAATTAAGAGCAAATGTGCCACTCTGTTCTAGGCCAGCAGCAGCCTAACTAGGTCTTTCCTTGCAGCACTGGACCACACGACTGGACAATAATCAAGATTAGACAAAACTAGAGCCTGCAGAACTTGCTTTTTGGAGTGTGGTGTCAAAAAAGCAGAGCATCTCTTTATTATTACTAGACCTCTCCCCATCTTTACAACCATTGCATCTATATTTTTTTGACCTGACAGTTTACAATCTAAGGTAACGCCAAGTAATTTAGTCTCCTCAACTTGTTCAACAGCCACACCATTCATGACCAGATTTAGCTGAGGTCTAGCACTTAAGGAATTATTTGTACCAAATACAATGCTCTTAGTTTTAGAGATGTTCAGGACCAGTTCATTACTGGTCACCCATTCCAAAACAGACTGCAACTCTTTGTTAAGGGTTTCAGTGACTTCATTAGCTGTGGTTGCTGATGCGTATATGGTTGAATCATCAGCATACATGGACACACGTGCTTTGTTTAATGCCAATGGCAGGTCATTGGTAAAAATAGAAAAGAGTAGAGGGCCTAGAGAGCTGCCCTGCGGTACACCACACTTTACATGTTTGACATTAGAGACGCTTCCATTAAAGAAAACCCATTGAGTTCTATTAGATAGATAGCGTTTTTTCAACATCAGGTGTTGGTCAGTAATATCAAAGGCTGCACTGAAATTTAACAGTACAGCTCCGACAATCTTCTTATTATCAATTTCTTTCAACCAATCATCAGTCATTTGTGTCAGTGCAGTACATGTTGAGTGCCCTTCTCTATAAGCATGGTGAAAGTCTGCTGTTATTTGTATTTGGTCAAACACAATTTTTCCCAACAGTTTGCTAAAAGCTGGCAGAAAGCTTATAGGTCTGCTGTTAGAACCAGTAAAGGCCGCTTTAACACTCTTGGGTAGCGGAATTACTTTGGCTTCCCTCCAGGCCTGAGGACAAAGACTTTCCTCTGGGCTCAGATTAAAAATATGACAGATAGGAGTGGCTATAGAGTCAGCTACTATCCTCCATAGCTTTCCATCTAAGTTGTCAATGCCAGGAGGCTTGTCATTATTGATCGATAACAATACATTTTTCACCTCTCCCACACTAACTTTATAAAATTAAAACTTGCAATGCTTTTCTTTCATTATTTGTTTTTTTGTATGCATGAATACAGTTGCTCACTGTTCGTTGTTGGCAGTTTCTGCCTAAGTTTTCCCACTTTGCCGATGAAATAATCATTAAAATAATATGCAACATTAAATGGTTTTGTGATGAATAAGCAATCTGATTTGATGAAAGATGGACTTGAATTTGTCTTCCTGCCCATAATTTCATTTAAAGTACTCCAAAGTTTTTTTCCATCATTCTTTATATCATTGATCTTGGCTTCATAATAAAGTTTATTCTTCTTTTTGTTGAGTTTAGTAAGTAAGCCAGTCAGATGTGCAGCCAGACTTATTAGCCACTCCTTTTGCCCCATCTCTTTCAACCATACAATTCCTCATCAATCCATGGAGACTTAACAGTTATTACAGTCAGTTTCTTAACAGGTGCATGTTTATAAATAATTGGAAGAAGCAATTTCATAAATTCATTAAGTGCAGCATCTGGATGCTCCTCATTAATCACATCAGACTACAAATATTTTTAACATCATCCACATAAGAGTCACAGCAAAATCTTTTGTATGATCTCTTATACATTATTTTAAGCCCAGCTATTGTAACTTTGGCTTTCCTGGATATAGCCAGTATATTGTGATCACTGCATCCAATGGGTACGGATACAGCTCAAAGATCAAAGTTCAATAGCATTAGTAAAAATGTGATCGATAAATGTGGATGATCTTGTTCCTGTAGTGTTTGTAAACACCCTGGTAGATTGATTAATAACCTGAATCAGATTAAAGGCACTGGTTACAGTAAAAAGAAGCTCTTGAGCGCTTGAGAAGAAGCTCTTGAGTGGACAGCTTGATGAAAACCAGTCATTATTCAGGTCCCCAAGAAAGTAGAGCTCTCTGTTTACATCACATACACTATCAAGCATTTCACACATATTATTTAGACACTGACTGTTAGCACTTTGTGGCCTATAGCAACACCCCACAAGAGAAGGCTTTAGATGTGGCACGGTAACCTGCAACCACAACACTTCAATAACACTTGACATAAGATCTTATCCAAGCATTACAGGGATATGGCTCTGAATATATACAGCAACACCTCTCCCATAAGCCTTTCTGTCTCTTCTATAGATGTTATATCCTTGTATTACTACTGATGTATCATCAAATAAATGATCTAAGTGAGTCTCAGAAATGGCTAATATATGAATGTTATCTGGTGTTAGCAAGTTATTGATTTCATGAACCTTATTTTTAAGGCTACATATATTAATATGGGCTATTTTCAGCCCTTTCCTGGGAAGCTTATCAGAGATAGACATAATACTGAAAAGAGCAAACAAAGCAAGAGAAAAAATATACATTCAGCAGTCCATTAATCAATTGGTGTGTGTGTGTGTTCTGCGGGGTTGAAGCTACGAACCCATAGGCTTGGATCTCTCATCCTTACCAGGCTTCTGGGAGGGAGGGTAGACAATGAGCCTGTCATAGTGGATGCAAGCAAGGTCCTCACGCGCTCTGGCAGCTTTCATGGCTGTGATCAGATCTTTCCTTTTCTGGCACACAGCTTCAGGCCTTCATGGTCGAATTGCTGAAAAGAAACCACTACTAAAGGACACCAATAAGAAGAAGAGACTTGCTTGGGCCAGGAAACACAACCAATGGACATTAGACCAGTGGAATGATGGATGGCACTAAATACAGGGAAATTCTTGAGGGAAACCTGTTTCAGTCTTCCAGAGATTTGAGACTGGGATGGAGGTTCACCTTCCAGTATTACAATGACCCTAAGCATACTCCTAAAGCAACACTCGAGTGGTTTAAGGGGAAACATTTAAATGTCTTGGAATGGCCTAGTCAAAGCCAGACCTCAATCCAATTGAGAATCTGTGGTATGACTTAAAGATTGCTGTACACCAGCAGAACCCATCCAACTTCAAGGAGCTGTAGCAGTTTTTCCTTGAAGAATGGGCAAAAATCAGTGGCTAGATGTGCCAAGCTTATAGAGACATACCTCAAGAGATTTGCAGCTGTAATTTCTGCAAAAAGTGGCTCTACAAGGTATTGACGTGGGGGGGGGGTGAATTGTTATGCACGCTCAAGTTTTCTGATATTTTTTTGTCTTATTTCTTGTTTGTTTCAGATGTAAAAATATTTTGCATCTTCAAAGTGGTAGGCTTGTTGTGTAAATCAAATGATACAAACCCCCCAAAAATCTATTTTAATTCCAGGTTGTAAGGCAACAAAATGAAAAATGCAAAGGGGGGTGAATACTTTCGCAAGCCACTGTATCTACTAAACCTAGCCCTAACCCTTAGCCTAACTCTCAACTTAATCATTACCCTAGCTCTAACCCTAACCCTAATCCTTATAATAAACCTAACCTTACCCACATTTTTTCATTAGCAAGCAGTTGCTTATCAACAGATGGTTGCTTATCAAAAGATAACAGTTTGTTGATAGTCCGGATAGTCCATCTGTAGACTATCCAAATAAAGTGTGACCAGACGTCTGAGGATGAGAAGGATCATATTGAACACCGTAGACATACATTAAGTATACAAAACATTATGAACACCTTTCTTTCCTTGACATAGACTGACCAGGTGAATCCAGGTGAAAGCTATGCTCCCTTATTGATGTAACTTGTTATTAAATCCACTTCAATGAGTGTAGATGAAGGGGAGGAGATGTTAAAGGAGGATTTCTAAGCCTTGAGACATGGATTGTGTGTGTGCCATTCAGAGGGTGAATAGGCAAGACAAAATATTTAAGTGCCTTTGAACGGGGTATGGTAGTTGGTGCCAGGCACACCATTTTGTGTCAAGAACTGCAACTCTGGGTTTTTCACGCTCAACAGTTTCCCGTGTTTATCAAGAATGATCCATATCAAGAATATGCAACTCAATATTAGGAAGCTGTTCTTAATATTTTATACACTCAGTGTAGACTCACCTTAGCTGCTCCATGTGTGGGGATTGATTAATTGTACAGGTTTAAAGAGATATTCAGAGAGAATTCTTGTTCATAATGAAGGTAATGTTACAGATTCTTCTTATCTCCAAGCTCCTGGAAATGCTATCACTGACTCAGCAGCAAATACATTACTGGCTAAGCCATATGGAGATAGCAAAGATGAAAAAACTGTCGAAGACAATGATAAACCAATGAGTATTTTTACCAGAGAATACAGATGAAATCAGTAATTCACATAAATATAAAAGGTAGAGACCAACAGGTGGAAGATGCAACTCATGAAGAAATGACCAAACCTAATAATAGTCTCAAATTATTACCGCTCATTACTAACATACTTGAGTAGAATGACACATTTAAAAGTGCAGAAGAGGAACAGTCACTTTTATTATTTTGGTGGAAAGATGAGGCAAGCTGGGGATTCCAAACAACAAAGGCAGATTACAAGTATCCATGAATCTGAAGAAAACCCACCCCTTCTTCCAACATCAAAAACAGACAAATTGGAAAACATTTAAAATAACCATCCGCAAACGCAGGACGTAGTCCCTTTTGAACGTAAGCAAAGAGTAGTCTCCATGTGTAATGGACTCTGGAGGGTCTAGAAATGTGGTTTGGCTGGCTTGCCCCAGTTCCACAGCTTTGCTTTTGCTCTGTGAGGAGGATGTGCTCTCCTGTTGCTCAGTTCCTGTTGCCACTGACACATGGGTAGGATAATTCCCTGTAGCTACAGACACATGGGTAGGAACATTCCCTGTAGCTACAGACACATGGGTAGGAACATTCCCTGTAGCTACAGACACATGGGTAGGATAATTCCCTGTAGCTACAGACACATGGGTAGGAACATTCCCTGTAGCTACAGACACATGGGTAGGATAATTCCCTGTAGCTACAGACACATGGGTAGGATAATTCCCTGTAGCTACAGACACATGGGTAGGAACATTCCCTGTAGCTACAGACACATGGGTAGGATAATTCCCTGTAGCTACAAACACATGGGTAGGATCATTCCCTGTAGCTACAGAGGCATGGATAGGGTCATTCCCTGTAGCTACAGACATGGGTAGGGCCATTTCCTGTAGCTACAGACATGGGTAGGGCCATTTCCTGTAGCTACAGACACATGGGTAGGGTCATTCCCTGTAGCTACAGACACATGGGTAGGGCCATTCCCTGTAGCTACAGACACATGGTTAGGGCCATTCCCTGTAGCTACAGACACATGGGTAGGAACATTCCCTGTAGCTACAGACACATGGGTAGGGCCATTCCCTGTAGCTACAGACACATGGGTAGGGCCATTCCCTGTAGCTACAGACACATGGGTAGGAACATTCCCTGTACCTACAGACACATGGGTAGGGCCATTCCCTGTAGCTACAGACACATGGGTAGGAACATTCCCTGTAGCTACAGACACATGGGTAGGGCCATTCCCTGTAGCTACAGACACATGGGTAGGATAAATTCCCTGTAGCTACAGACACATGGGTAGGGACATTCCCTGTAGCTACAGACACATGGGTAGGGCCATTCCCTGTAGCTACAGACACATGGGTAGGGTCATCCCTTATAGCTACAGACACATGGGCAGGGTCCTCCCTTGTAGCTACAGACACATGGGTAGTGTCATTCCCTGTTGCTAGACACATGGGTAGAATCATTCCTGTAGGGTGCTGTGTGCCACTGCCACCTGCTGGACCATTCTGAGAAAACACATCACTGTTCTGAGAAGACACATCACTGTTCAAAGAAGACATCACTGCCTATTTCTGTTTTCTCTCCGGGATGGTCTTGCCTCTGCGTTGGTGGTTCCTGAAGCTCACCAATCTCCTGGAATTGCCCAATGTAATACCAGTCAGCTGGATGAGCTGCCTGGCGGTGCTGCTGTTTGAGTCAAATGAAGTGGTGTTTGCCATCCTCACACCAAGTACAGGTGCCGAGTCCAGGCCTGCTTCTATTGTTGAGGTGGTCTTACCAGCACTTTTACAGCCGCCGAAGCATCACCCAGGTGGGTGCTACATTTCAGTAGTGGACACTGATCTACGGAGGAGGAACTGTGACTATCGAAAATGACAAGGTGCCTGATGAAGAGCTCCGGGGCCTGTCTGTCAGATGTCTCTACCTCCCTGCCTGGCTGTACCATCTTTGCTCCCTCCTCTCAAGATAGCAGCTTTCTCAACTGCTTATCTTCTAAGGCTGTGGATGACCATCACCCAAGAATTACCAGATCCTCCTACATTTGTTTGGTGAAATTGTTTTCCTTTTTCTCCCCCCTTTTGTTTTCCTTTATAAAAGCAACTTTGAGATTCAACATGTAATTAAAAGAGCTACCTATATAAAATAAATCTATTATTATTATTATTATTCTGACAATTTATTGATTCAGAATGACCCTTGGAAAAACACACAATTATGACATCACGGAACATGTCAACAGAACAACCCATGTCGTTCTCTCTGATGTCAAAAAGCATACTCTTTTGAGTGATATTCACGTGAAACATTTTAGAACATTTGAGTGCTAGTTAGACATATTTAGAAAAGGGCATAACATTTTAATAATATTTATTTCAAAACTGATGCATTACCATCAACATTTTATCGAAAAAAAAATACAATATTTAGTTGTAAAGAACATCGACATACAATAATAAATATTGACATACATCATGTGTGAAATGTTATATTAAAAATGACACTGGCAAGGCAACTGCACTTTGGATCCAACAAGGAAATATTCTGTAAACTGTAACAGAGGAGATATGAAGAAAATACTTGAATGTTAGTGAAACTGTCCTGAAGGGCAATCTGTGAAGACAAGAACATAGCTAACAATGTAGAGAGAAGATAGTCTCATGATTGCAAAAGACAAACCAAAATCATTCCATCAATGTTAAAAAAGGCCATGCTAAATACTACATCACTAAATACAGTGTACAGTACTACAGGCTGGGAATAGCAGCTCATTAGACAGCAGAAGACTACATTATTTCCATAGATAGCGCCACCTAGTGGAAACTACCTGCTCTGAACTCATGACCTGATCAACATTGCCCATTTACAAATACCAAATTGTCAATGCCATTTTAAACACTTGGTTACACTGAAACATCCTTCAAATAAATCATGTTTAAATATATATATATACACATTTTTTGCTTAAGGAGCAACTGGAACTTTGGCATTATCAGTGTTAAGACAGAACTTTGTTGCAATATCATGGACAGTGAAAGCATTTAATTTCCTGATGAAGTCAAATTGAGATAAAAGTATTGTTTTTACACAAGGTTCATCATCAATACAAATAAACAAAACCACAACAACCAATAAATTATTGCTCAACAAGACCAAAATATATTTTTAAATCTCATAATTACCTGTATTTTTTGATCATGTGTAAATGTGTTTTACATTCATTGCCGACTCTTCAAGAGACACCACTGGGAGTACTTCCCAAATGCCACCCTATTTCCTATATAGTGCATTGCTTTTGAACAGAGCCCTGGTCAAAAGTAACAGGGTTCCATTTGGGAAGCAGCCTTGGTGTTTAAAATACATTCAGGCCAGTCCATAATGGCCCGATCACTATGCACTACATCAGCGTAGACAACATCCGGTGTATATTATCCTGTTCCCCTTCAGCAGTGTTTCCCAGCTCCAGTAACCCCAAAAGCACAACTTTTTGCTGTAGTCCATTACAAACTCACCTGATTCAACTCATTGAGGGCTTGATGATTAGTTGAATCAGGTGTGCTTGTCCAGGGCTAAAACAGAAAAGGTGTGCCGTTAGGGGTACTGGAGGACTGAAGTTGTGAAAAACTAAACATCCACCACCAGCTCTTCAGTCACTAGCCAGTGCATAGCCTACCAGTTCACTGTGTGAAACTGTACAGAGGAAATTACTCAACAGCAAGCCAATAGGCCTGTAACAGCAAGTACCTGGGATCATTTAACGACACACATACGGCTCAGTTCTGACTCATACTGTACACCTCATCCAAGTATTTTTGGTATTTTCCCCATAACTCCGTAGAAGCAGGCATACATTCACTTTTCATTTTCTGCATTTTCATAATAACCATTTTCAATGGCTTTAGAAATAATATTTTCTGCTGATAACCTTTGGCCGAAATAAAATAATGCTTTAATTAGGTCATTCATGTCAGCTTCCATGCCCACTTTCTCCAACCATACTTTCAACAGTTCATAGACTCGATCTTCAGGATGAAGGTGCGCAGTGCTTTTTATAGCGTTGTCAGAGAGTCCGATGTGCCTGAAGAATCTGTTATGGTAGTGAACATCCAGCTCTTCAAAAAGTTCAAAACTTTTCTTCAAGGACTCATCACCTGAAAACAAAAAGGCATGTTAAGACCATTACATCAAAGCCCACCATTCAATAGTGTATTATCAAATTAGGATAAATATTAGTTTATGTTAACTAGTCTAAAACCATAAAATACAGAGGGTATACTCTCACCATTCAAAGGAACCAGTTTTATGAGGACATTTTCCTAAAAAAATACAAATAAAGAAACAACATGGTTCATTATAAATCCTAAAACATAAGTCTGGCTCCTTAATTAGGCCTGTGCACTAGCTCTGAAGTTAACTCTTGGAGGATCATGTAGGAGGGTAGGGGAAGGACCTCTACAACAGCTCTGGGCTTCTTGTCTCTGCCCTTAATCCCTTCCTTGACCCTGCATGTGCATCTATAAATCACATTTACAATGCCTTCAGAAAGTATTGACACCCCTTGGCTTTTTCCACATTTGGTTGTGTTACAGACTGAATTGAAAATTGATTAAATTCACTGGCCAAAACAAAATACCCTATAATGTCAAAGTGGAAGTATGTTTAAAAACATGTTTTGTGCAAATTAATTAAAAAAGAAAAGCTGAAATGTCTTGAGTGAATAAGCATTCAACCCCTTTGCAAGCCTAAAGTTTAAAAAAGCAGACATTGAATATCCCTTTGATTAAGTAATCCTTCTACCCCCCCCCCCCCAAAAAAATGTAAAAAATTAAATAGATGTACTATTGTAAAGTGGTTGTTCCACTGGATATCATAAGGTGAATGGACCAATTTGTAAGTCGCTCTGCTAAATGACGTAAATGTAAAATGTATCAATAAACTCAGTCACTACAAAGATACAGGCGTCCTTCCTAACACAGTTGCCGGAGAGGAAGGAAACCGCTCAGGGATTTCACCATAAGGCCAACTGTGACTTTGAAACAGTTAGAGTTTAATGGCTGTGACAGGAGACAACTGAAGACGGATCAACCACATTTTAGTTACTCCACAATACTAGCCTAGTTGACAGTGAAAAGCTTGTACCGAATAAAAATATTCCAAAACATGCATCCTGTTCACAACAAGGTAAGGAATTAATACTGAAAAAATGTGGCAAAGAAATTCAATTTTTGTCCTGAATAAAAAGTGTTATGTTTGGGGAAAATCAAATACAACACATTACTGAGTACTACTCTCAATATTTTCAAGCATAGTGGTGGCTGCCTCATGTTATGGGTATGCTTGTAATCGTTAAGGACTGGGGAGTTTCAGGATAAAAAAAGCTAAGCACAGGTAAAATCCTAGAGGAAGCTGGTTCAGTCTGCTTTTCACCAGACACTGGGAGATTAATTCACCTTTCAGCAGGACAATAACTTAAAACACAAGGCCAAATCTACACCAGAGTTGCTTACCAAGAACACAGTGACTGTTCCCGAGTGGCTGACTGACAGTTTTGACTTAAATCTACGTGAAAATCTCTGGCAAGATCTGAAAATGGTTATCTAGCAATGATCAATAACTAATTTGACAGAGCTTGAAGTATTCTGAAAATAATAATGTGCAAATATTGCAAAATCCAGCTGTGGAAATATCTTAGACTTACCCAGAAGGACTTACAGCTGTAATCGGACTCAGGGGTGTCTCATGTAAATGAGATATTTCTGTATTTCATTCTCAATAAATCAGCAAACATTTCTAAAAACATGTTTTCACTTTGTCATTATGGGGTACTGTGTGTAGATGGGTGAGAGAAAAAAATAGATTTAATCCATTTAGAATTCAGGCTGTAACACAACAAAATATGGAATAAGTCAAAGGGTCTGAATACTTTCTGAAGGCACTGTATGTGCTTGGGCTTGGCCATTAGCAATAGTTCAGCAAATCTTCAAAAACAAGTCTAAAAATGCACACTAGAAAAAAAACAACTGGTGAACGACCTAGTAAGTCTTCGTCAAGATGGTGCAAAAGGAGTAGCACTACTTCAAAATGGGACATGGTGGCTAAGCGTCCATTTGACCGTAAGATTAATTATTAATTGTGTGTACTAATGCTATTGTAACCGATGTGAAATGGCTAGTTCGTTAGCGGTGGTGCACGCTAATAGCGTTTCAATCGGGTAACGTCACTCGCTCTGCGACCTTAAGTAGTTGTTCCCCTTGCTCTGCAAGGGCCACAGCTTTTGTGGCGCGATGGGTAATAATGCTTCGTGGGGTGTCAGTTGTTGATGTGTGCAGAGGGTCCCTGGTTCAAGCCCAGGTTGGGGCGAGGAGAGGGACAGAAGCTAAACTGTTACACTATCATACATCAGACAACTGTGGCTTTCAACAAACAGTAAGTTAATGGAGCAGAGAATAGAAAGATGAAAACAAAGTAAGACCAGATCCAGAATAGGATGAGTAGAAAATTAACTATAAGGATGGAGTTAGAAAAGAGCTTGGGGGAAGACAGGGGAAGGTAAGTTAGCCTGAGCATGACCAGAGCAGCTGCTCTCACCCCAGCCGTAGTGCCAGGCTGCCTCATGGCCGAAGGGCTGGGAAGCGGGGAGGATCTGGGGAGGGGGGCTGAGGGTAGTGCAGACAGACTGGACTGGGAGGAGTTGGTGGTGTTGGGGAGGCTGTCGCCCAGTCCATTGTCCTCATCCTCTGAGGCTTTGGCACCCACCGCCTGGGTCTGCTGCAGCAAGGGATGGAGCTGTGTGTCATCCAGCACAGCATTCTGGTTGTTCTGCCTCTCCTCAATTGAACTGTTATTTTGATCATCCTGCAAAATTATGTTGTCTAATGAGGAACATTTTTTGCTGTTTGCCATGTTCTCACAAAATGTGTGTAATTTTATCAGCTCATCCCTCAGTAATTTTATCAGAATTAATCAAATTCGATATGCAGTGCTGATTGAGTGACACCGTGAATGTGAAAATAACATTGAATGAGACTGACTCACCACCACGACTTTTAGCGTCGCACTGGGATTATTCTGGGTGTCTGGAACAGAGGAAATGTGACTCAGACACGGTACTTTACATCCAGGTACAATATTGACTGTTCTGTTGACAGCCTTAAGACGCAGTGAGCTTCAAAGCTTTGAGACTATGTGCCCTCTGGTTGGCACTCTATTCTCTTTATAGTGCACTACTTTTGACCAGGGCATATAGGGCTCTGGCCAAAAGTAGTGCACTATATATGGAATAAGGTGCTATTTGGAACACAACCTGAGCTATGGAATAGGGTGCTATTTGGAACACAGCCTGAGCCTTCACTATTGAAAGCAAAGGTATTTATTTTATATAAAATGACCTTACCTGTCCTTTTAAAGCGCTTTCGCCTCATCCAATAGACACCGGCAAGTGCAGCAGTGATACCCAGTACTGCCACCACAATCACCACTACGGTTTCAATAGAGAGAAAATGGTCAACCACATCCCTCTGCTGTTTTCCAAATTAGCAGTTGTTGTTTGAATCCCTGATTGAAACAGTAAATTATCAAATACATGCAAAATTAATACCATTTACAAAAATAACAACACAACAGAGCATGCAGCAAGGTGATGTATGCTGTACCTGGGCCTGGAGTTTTACCTGAGATGGTGCTGGATGTGGGCAGTCTGGTCTCACAGACCGTGTTGGACGTAGTGGTGCAGTTCTTCACCCTTACCTCATTGTCTTTACATCTTGGAGAAGAGGAGGGTTTCAACAAAAATAGATTTCAAAAATAAAAAGATATGGAATGTGAACAGTCTTCATTTTGTAATGTTTAATGATAATCTAATGGAAGTTAGTTTGTCAAGTATCAGTGAGTATGCTTAAATATTCTATGGACCTACCTTGAGCACTTTCTGCACACCTCGCAGGCTTGGTCAGGGGCACAGAAATACCCTGGTTTACACTGGCACTCTGTGTTCTGAGTGATGGTGCATGTCTTTGTGGTCACCTGATCTGTGACAGGAACACAGAGTTTGGCATGTTGAAGACACAAAAAGAGCAGGGCCTGCATTCATAAAGCATCACAGAGTAGAACTGCTGATGTTGGCTCTGTTTTGTCATTTTAATGGCATAATTTCATCGTCAAACAGAATTTACCTGAGCGACACTTAGTGCACTTTAAGCACTGTCGCAGTCCGTTGTCATGTTCAGTGTATGTGTCGAGGTCACAGTCCTCACATGTTCCTTTCTCCAAGGCACCCGTGCAGTACGCTTTGACATATTTACCTGAGGCCATAGAGAAACAACAGTTGTCTACCTGTACATAAAGCAGACACTTGACGGTCAGCTGAATATTAATTACTGTAGCCATATAACCGGAGTCATTACAAGGTCAAACTTGCTTCAGTAGTTTCCATGATGGATTTCACCTTGTGACAGACTGGCTTCGTCCCAAATAGCACCCTATATAGCACACTACTTTTGACCAAGGCCCATCGGGCTCTGGTCACAGGTAGTGCACTATATAAGGAATAGCATAGGGTACCATTTCGGATGCATACACTGTGGATCTCAAATCTTCATTTGTCTCACCAGCTGGGCAATTCAAACAGCAGATGTTGTCATGTGGGTACTCCAGGTTTTCCCTGCATGAGATGTCCCGCTGTTTCCTGTTCCTGACGCTGCCTCCTGTCTGTGTCAACTCAAGGCCAGATTGAGCTGCCGCCATGGGGTTGAGGGCCCAGATGAGGACAACCTTAGATAAAGATGAACAACTTGTATTAAAAACACTGTCATCCAGTTGTCCCCTTGCTTCCTTTAGACACCCATAGCATCTAAGCAAAGTGTAATCAAAGTGGGTTAGCAAATCTGCATTGTAGAGCTAGTTATTTATTGTCTTACAATATGCCATTATCAAATTAACTTTTTTTTGTCATATGCACAGGAAACAGTGTGGTCTACACAGTACAATGACATTATTGACTTTACAATAAAACCGGGAATACCTCGAGGTTCCATATTAATGATTAACCAGGGAAGGGCCAAATCACAATCCCAGAATATTTTGGAGATCATCCAAACCTTGTTAGCAAAGCAATTTCTTAGCAATCGCACATACAGAGCTCCTTGTCCGAATGACATCATAGTTTACAACACTTAGGTTTAATAACAGGACCAATATAATTTCATTCCTGATCACACCACTGACTCTCTAGCAAAACAAATACAAAGTTCAGCTACTGCGGAAGAGGGGAAGCAATAAATGGGAATTTCCATCAACGGCAATATTGGAGATGGCTCATAAATATCTCACTTAAATATTGAGACATGGTTGACTACTAATATGCCATTTAATGTGATGTGTAGAAAATGAGACATCCGCAAGTTGCCAGTCATTGAGAATGTGGTTATTTTAGGCTGCATTTAAAGGCCCCACAATTCTGATCTCTTGCTATTAATTGGGCAAAAGATCAGAATTGGGATGCCTCTGTAAACGCAGCCTCATACACAGTGAACATGGAAGAAAGAGTTTAACATGTCTTTCTTATCCCTGTCACTTCAACTATAAGTGAAGCAAGCCTAGTTCCACAAACTGTTCCAATGGGTTCCAATTAATCTCCAAACAGAAACATGTGCTGAATTAATAAGATCACTGAAAAATAATGTTGCCAGTGTAATTATGAGGTAGAAACGTTCTATAGCCTAGGTCTTTATATGGTTGAACTAGGCCTGTGTGTGTGCTGTATTTCTCAGCTAAAGACAAATAAGAACGGTGTTTGCAATTTCCCCACTAATCCCTTTGGAATTGCCGCTGAGTCACAAGATACATGGGCACACCCAATTTAGCAACCTGTATTCATATGTACGTTACAGTGGAGTATGTCCAAATATGGCCTTCCTACAAACCTGCTGAACAAATTAAAACCCAAGCACATTCCAGACAAGACGCTACATGACAGCTACACTGCATTATAAACAGTGATTCGAGCCCTGAATCCTGATAGGCTAACAGCCGTGGTATATCAGACCATATACCATGGGTATGACAACACATGTACTTATTTCTCTAATTACATTGGTAACCAGTTTATAATAGCAATAAGGCACCTCAGTGGTTTGTGATGTATGGCCAATATATCACTGCTTAGGGCTATATTCAGGCACTCAGCTTTGCGTCGTACGTAAGAACAGCCCTTAGCCGTGGTATATTAGCCATATTCAGTTTAAGTCGGAAGTTTACATACACTTAGGTTGGAATCATTAAAACTTGTTTTTCAACCACACCACAAATTTTGTTAACAAACTATAGTTTTGGCAAGTTGATTAGGACATCTACTTTGCGCATGACAAGTCATTTTCCAACAATTGTTTACAGATTATTTCACTTAATCACAATTCCAGTGGGTCAGGAGTTTACATACACGAAGTTGACTGTGCCTTTAAACAGCTTGGACAATTCCAGAAAATTATGTCATGGCTTTAGAAGCTTCTGATAGACTAATTGACATCATTTGAGTCAATTGAAGGTGTACCTGTGGATGTATTTCAAGGCCTACCTTCATACTCAGTGCCTCGTTGCATGACATGGGAAAATCAAAAGAAATCAGCCAAGACCTCAGAAAAAGAAATTGTAGACCTCCACAAGTCTGGTTCATCCTTGGGAGCAATTTCCAAATGCCTGAAGGTATCACATTCATCTGTACAAACAATAGTATGCAAGTATAAACACCATGAGACCACGCAGCCATCATACTGCTCAGGAAGGAGACGTGTTCTGTCTCCTAGAGATGAACATACTTTGGTGCGAAAAGTGCAAATCAATCCCAGAACAGCAGCAAAGGACCTTGTGAAGATGCTGTAGGAAACAGGTACAAAAGTATCTATAGCCATAGTAAAATTAGTCCTAGTTTGTAACTGCACATGGGGACAAAGATCGTACTTTTTGGAGACATGTCCTCTGGGCTGATGAAACTAAAATAGAACTGTTTGGCCATAATGACCATTGTTATGTTCGGAGGAAAAAAGGGGAGGCTTGCAAGCCAAAGAACACCATCCCAACAGTGAAGCATGGGGGTGGCAGCATCATGTTGTGGCGGTGCTTTGCTGCAGGAGGGACTGGTGCACTTCACAAAATAGATGGCATCACGAGGTAGGAAAAATATGTGGATATATTGAAGCAACATCTCAAGACATCAGTCAGGAAGTTAAAGCTTGGCCGCAAATGGGTCTTCCAAATGGACATTGACCCCAAGCATATTACCAAAGTTGTGGCAAAATGGCTTAAGGACAACAAAGGCAATGTATTGGACTGGCCATCACAAAGCCCTGACCTCAATCCTATAGAAAATGTGTGGGCAGAACTGAAAAAGTGTGTGCGTGCAAGGAGGCCTACAAACCTGACTCAATTACACCAGCTCTGTCAGGAGGAATGGGCCAAAATTCACCCAACTTATTGTGGGAAGCTTGTGGAAGGCTACCCAAAACGTTTGATCCAAGTTAAACAATTTAACCTCTTATGGCTAGGGGGCAGTATTTTCACGGCTGGATAAAAAACGTACTCGATTTAATCTGATTATTAGTCCTGCCCAGAAACTAGAACATGCATATAATTATTAGCCTTGGATAGAAAACACTCCAAAGTTTCTAAAACTGTTTGAATGGTGTCTGTGAGTATAACAGAACTCCTATGGCAGGCAAAAACCTGAGAAGGTTCTGTTCAGGAAGTACCCTGTCTGAACATTTCTTGCCCTTGTTGATTCTCTCTATCTATTACAAGGGATCTCTGCTGTTACGTGACACTTCCCACGTCTCCAATGGGCTCTCAGAGCCCGGGAAAAACAGGAATGACGTAATTCAAAGCCCTGGCTGAAACACACGAGAGCAAAAGCTAAGTGGTCTATCAGTGGACAAATGCTTAGGCTCGTGACCTGCCCTGCCCCCGTCTTTCGGTTTTTCCCTCAGTTTACAGACATGCAGATTCCCGGTCGGAATATTATCGCTTTTCTACGAGATAAATTGCATAAAAATTGGTTTTAAACAGCGGTTGACATGCTTCGAAGTACGGTAATGGAATATTTAGATTTTTTTTGCCACGTTCTGCGCCATGCGCGCGACCGTGATTTACCATTGGGATAGTGTCTAGAACGCACGAACAAAACGTCGTTGATGGAACATAACGATGGATTATTTGGGACCAAACCAACATTTGTTATTGAAGTAGAAGCCCTGGGAGTGCATTCTGACGAAGAACAGGAAAGGTAAGACCATTTTTCTTATAGGAAATGTGATTTTGGTGAAGGCTAAACTGGTTGGGTGTCTAAATAGCTAGCCCTGTGATGCCGGGCTATGTACTTAGAATATTGCAAAATGTGCTTCATCCGAAAAGCTATTTTAAAATCGGACATATCGAGTGCATAGAGGAGTTCTGTATCTATAATTCTTAAAATAATTGTTATGCTTTTTGTGAACGTTTATCGTGAGTAATTTAGTAAATTCACCGGAAGTGTTCGGTGGGAATGCTAGTTCTGAACGTCACATGCTAATGTAAAAAGCTGGTTTTTGATATAAATATGAACTTGATTGAACGGACATGCATGTATTCTATAACATAATGTCCTAGGTGTGTCATCCGATGAAGATAATCCAAGGTTAGTGCTGCATTTAGGTGTGGTTTTGTTTTTTGTGACATTATATGCTAGCTTGAAAAATGGGTGTCTGATTATTTCTGGCTGGGTACTCTGCTGACAATCTAATGTTTTGCTTTCGCTGTAAAGCCTTTTTGAAATCGGACAGTGTGGTTAGATTAACGAGAGTCTTGTCTTTAAATAGCTGTAAAATAGTCATATGTTTGAAAAATGGAAGTTTTCGGATTTTAGAGGAGTTTGTATTTCGCGCCACGCCCATCATTGGATATTGGAGCAGAAGTTCCGCTAGCGGAACATCTAGATGTAAGAGGTTAACCTGTCTGGGCTAGGGGGCAGTATTTTCAGGGCCGGATAAAAAACATACCCGATTTAAACTGGTTACTACTCTTGCCCAGAAACGAGAATATGCATATTATTAGTAGATTTGGATAGAAAACACTGACGTTTCTAAAACTGTTTGAATGGTGTCTGTGAGTATAACAGAACTCATATGGCAGGCAAAAACCTGAGAAAATTCCAAGCAGGATGTGGCCTGTGAGAATTTGTAGTTCTTCTTTTGATTCTCTATCAAAACTACAGTATATGTGGGGTTACGTTGCACTTTCTAAGGCTTCCATTGGCTGTCCAAAGCCTTCAGAAAGCGGATTGAGCCGTCTCCTGTCTCTGGGCAGAGTATAGTAGCTCAGTTTCTCAGTGGTCTGCCTGGGGACAAAGAGATTGGATATGCGCGTTCACTCGGGCACACTGTTTTTTCTTTTTCTCTTTGAATGAATTTCCTCTTTGAATGAATACACTATTGTCCGGTTGGAATATTATTGCTATTTTACGAGAAAAATACCATAAAAATTGATTTTAAACAGCGTTTGACATGCTTCTAAGTACGGTAATGGAACATTGACTTTTGTTGTCTCGAAATGCGCTCGCACGTTACCCTTTGGATAGTGAACTGAACGCACGAACAAAACGGAGGTATTTGGACATAACTATGGATTATTTGAAACAAAAGCAACATTTCTTGTGGAAGTAGCAGTCCTGGGAGTGCATTCTGACGAAGATCAGCAAAGGTAATACAATATTTCTAATACTAATTCTGAGTATAGTTTGCTCCGAACTTGGCGGGTGTCAAAATAGCTAGCCGTGATGGCTGAGCAATGTACTCAGAATATTGAAAAATGTGCTTTCGCCGAAAAGCTATTTTAAAATCTGACAAATCTGACATAGCGATAAAGGAGTTCTGTATCTATAATTCTTAAAATAATTGTTATGTATTTTGTCAATGTTTATGATGAGTAATTGTAAATTCACCGGAAGTTTTTGGTGGGAATACACTTTCTGAACATCACACGCCAATGTAAAAAGCAGTTTTTGGATATAAATATGAACAAAACATACATGTATTGTATAACATAATGTCCTAGGAGTGTCATCTGATGAAGATCAAAGGTTAGTGCTTCATTTAGCTGTGTTTTGGGTTTTTGTGACATATATGCTTGCTTGGAAAATGGCTGTGTGATTATTTTGGTCTATGTACTCGCCTAACATAATGTAATGTTTTGCTTTCGCTGTAAAGCCTTTTTGAAATCGGACAATGTGGTTAGATTAACGAGAGTCTTATCTTTAAAATGGTGTAAAATAGTCGCATGTTTGAAAAATTTTAATTATTGCATTTTGAGGTTTTAGTATTTCACGCCACGCTGTTCCACTGGCTGTTGAATAGAGTGGGACAGTCACATCCCACCTAGCCCAGAGAGGTTCAAGGCAATGCTACCAAATACTAACTGAGTGTGTGCAAACTTTTGACCCACTGTGAATGTGATGAAAGAAATAAAAGCTGAAATAAATCACTCTACTATTATTCTGACATTTCACATTCTTAAAATAAAAAGTGGTGATCCTAACTGACCTAAAAACAGGGAATTTTTACTAGGTTTAAATGTCAGGAATTGTGAAAAACTGAGTTTAACCTCTCTTTGGTAGGGGGCAGTATTTTCACGTCCGGATGAAAAGCGTGCCCAAAGTAAACTGCCTGTTACTCAGGCCCAGAAGCAAGGATATGCATATAATTGGTAGATTTGGATAGAAAACTCAAAAAAGTTTCTAAAATTGTTAAAATTATGTCTGAATATAACAGAACTGATATGGCAGGCAAAACCCTGAGGACAAACCATCCCCCCCCAAAAATGTTTCAGCCTACCACTGTTTAATGGCTGTCACTTTTATTATAAGGAGAAATCCTCACAGACTGCAGTTCCTAGGGCTTCCACTAGATGTCAACAGTCTTTAGAAAGAGTTTCATGCTGGTTTTTGGAAAAATGAGCCAGAAATTGTAGTTTTTCCAGGTGGCTCCCATTTTGGCTGTAGTGTTTCCAAGCGCGTGGAAGAGATCGCGTTCTTTGGTATTTTTCTCCGGTAAAGACAATAACGATTCTACGTCTTAAATTGTATCGTTTATTTACGTATTAGGGTACCTAAGGTTTGATTATAAACGTTGTTTGACTTGTTTGGAAAAGTTTATTAGTAACGTTTGGGATTAATTTTGTATGCATTTTGATGGGAGGGAAACTGGGTGGATTATTGACGGAAGCGCGCCAGCTAAACTGAGTTTTTATGGATATAAAGGACATTATCAAACAAAAGGACCATTTGTGATGTATCTGGGACCTTTGAGTGCCAACAGAAGAAGATCAAAGGTAAGGCATTTATTATATTGCTCTTTCTGACTTTCGTGGCGCACCTACCTGGTTGAAATATGTTTTTCATGTTTTTGTATGCGGGGCGCTGTCCTCAGATAATCGCATGGTGTGCTTTTGCTGTAAAGCTTTTTTGAAATCTGACACGGCGGCTGGATTAACAAGAAGTTAAGCTTTATTTTGATGTATTACACTTGTGATTTTATGAAAGTTAAATATTTATAATTCTGTAGTTTGAATTTCGCGCTCTGCAATTTCACCGGATGTTGGCCAGGTGGGACGCTACCATCCCACCTGCCCATAAGAAGTTAAATGTATTTGGCTAAGGTGTATGTAAACTTCCGACTTCAACTGTATATGAATGTCAGCATGTATTCTTTCTGTAGATATAGCATCCTATCGGGCTGTATCACCACCTGGTACAGCAACTGCACCGCCCGCAACCGCAGGGGTCTCCAGAGGGTGGTGCGGTCTGCCACGGCCTGTTCACCCCGCTATCAGAAGGCGAGGTCAGTACAGGTGCATGAAAGCTGGGACCGAGATACTAAAAAACTGAAAAACAGCTTCTATCCCAAGGCTATCAGACTGTTAAATAGCCGTCACTAGCTGGGTTCCATCCGGTTAGGCAACCCTGCAACCCAGCAGCTGCCCTATATACACATAGACTTGGATTCACTGGCCTCTTTAATAATGGAACACTAGTCACTTTAATAATGTTTACATATTGCTTTACTCATCTCATATGTATATACTGTATTCTATTCTACTATATTTTAGTCAATGCCACTCTGACTTTGCTCGATCTAATATTTATTTGACATTTACATTTTTGTCATTTAGCAGACGCTCTTATCCAGAGCAACTTACAGTAGTGAATGCATACATTTCATGCATTTTTATTTTTTGTACTGGCCCCCCGTGGGAATCGAACCCACAACCCTGGCGTTGCAAACACCATGCTCTACCAACTGAGCCACAGGGAATTCTTTTCATTTGTGTATTGTTAGATACTACTGCACTGTTGGAGTTAGGAACACAAGCATTTCACTACACCAGCAATAACATCTGCTAAATATGTGCATGTGACCATTAAACTTTGATTTGATGATTCTGCCAGTGTCTTTGTGCAAAGTTGAGGGTCGCTAGACTTCAATGTTCATAGTATTGATGTCAGACTGAAGAACAGAGGACACAGATGATTATTGTATCGTGTGAAACTTTCAGACTTTCTGATGTTGTGGGATTCTCTCTGGTGTTTACAGAACATTGGTGCTGTGAGATTAGGATATCAGGGCCTGTTTAGACAAAACAATTGTAGCAGTAGAACAAAGGATTACAATGTATGAGAAGAAAATTAGCTGTTATTGGCAGAGAGGTTTGGAACTGTCTTTTTTATTGGTTTATTAACTAAATTTACCGCCTGGTGATGGCACCATGGAAGGCCAAAACTCCATTCCACCAAAACAGGCTGAAATTTCAGGCAGTCTTTTCAAACAGCTGTTAAACTAAAAGGGCATATCATAATTTTCACAATATTATTCCAACCTCATATAGTACGGCTGGGCGATATGGACAAACAAAGATCATTTTCAACATTTTCATCAATTTCTGCACTTTTATTAGAAATGTCCACACGCAGCATGATATGGGCAAAAAACTCTAAGCCCATTTAATTGGTGAACTGTTGGAATCACGAAATATAATGATTACTCTAATTCTATAGTTGGAATATAGTGGGCAGCACCTTGATGAATATATTGTTGTTTGACATGACAAGGATTGAATAAGCCAGGGAGGAATTATTGACAGGGTTGGTCAGTGTTTCCAGGAGACCGTAATTAGATGTTACCCTTTCCATGACATAGACTGACCAGGTGAATCCTTGTGAAAGCTATGATCCCTTATTGATGTCACTTTTTGAATCAACTTAAAACCAGTGTAGATGAAGGGGAGGACACGGGTTGAAGAAGGATTTCTAAGGCTTGAGACACGGATTGTGTATGTGTGCCATTCAGAGGGTGAATGGACAAGACAAAATATGTAAGTGCCTTTGAACAGGGTAGTAGGTGCCAGGCGCACCGGTTTGAGTATGCAAAGAACTGCAATGCTGCTGGGTTTTTCACACTCAACAGTGACCCGTGTGTATCAAGAATGGTCCACCACCCATGTCCCTGTGAATTGAGGCTGTTCTGAGGGCAAATGGGGGGGGGGGGGGGGTGGCAACTCAATATTAGGAAGGTGTGACTCATATACTCAGTGTATATAAAACACAGGAAATCAAGTTTTTGACTGCACTGGGCCTTTAAGGCTTAAGGTTTATTTATTTTAAATGTATGTAGTTCTATCCTTGTGATGCAGGCCCACTTCTACATTCATGTTAAGTATTATCTAACGTTTGATCTGTTTGGATCCGAGTAAGAGGAAAGGGGATACCTACTCAGTTGCACAACTAATTCAAACGAAATACAGCTATTTTTTCCTCTTGCCGTAGCTTCTGCTTTAGCTGCTAATGGGGATCCTAATAAAATAGAAAAACTGTATAGCCCTGCTTTTGAAAAGGCATTGAGGCTAATAAACATAAGTAATCTTGAGTACAACCTCAACTGATTTAAATCCTTCATAAACGAGTAAATAGGATCAGTGACAAACAATGTCATATATTGGAAACATTCTCCTACCATGAAAGCTTAATAACTTGACCCACATGCGATAATAACACGTGGTAGTGTCAGAGATGTACAACCTCCTACAGCACAATATAACAACTTATGCAAACAGCTTGAACTTTTAACACATTTGCTTGAGTAGTAGCCCAGAGGCTGTTTACAGTGCATTCGGAAAGTATTCAGACCCCTTACCTTTTTCCACATTTTGTTACATTACAGCCTGATTCTAAAATGTATTAAAAATTGCCCCCCCCCCCTTTCAATCTACACAATACCCCATAATGACATAGCAACAACAGGTTTGTAGAAATTCTAGCAAAATTAAACCCTGGAAATATCACATTTAAATAAGTATCCAGACCCTTTATTCAGTACTTTGTTGGGGCACCTTTGGCAACAATTACAGTCTCAAGTCTTCTTGGGTATGACGCTACAAGCTTGGCACACCTGTATTTGGGGAATTTCTCCCATTCTTCTCTGCAGATCCTCTCAAGCTCTGTCAGGTTGATTGGGGAGCACTGCTGCACAGCTATTTTCAGGTCTCTCCAGAGATGTTCCATCGGGTTCAAATCCAGGCTCTTGCTGGACCACTTGTCCCGAAGCCACTCCTGCGTTGTCTTGGCTGTGGGGTTAGGGTCGTTGTCTTGTTGGAAAGTGAACCGTCGCCCTGGTTGACTCCAATCAAGTTGTAGAAACATCTCAAGGATGATCAATGGAAACAGTATGCACCTGAGCTCAATTACAAGTCCCATATCAAAGGGTCTCAATATTTATGTAAATAAGATATGTATTTTATTTTTAATACATTTGGCAAACATCTCCAAAAACCTGTTTTCACTTTGTCATTTTGGGGTATTGTGTGTAGATTGATGAGAAAAAGGGTAAAAGATGAACGGAGCAAAGTGAAGAGAGAATTTTGATAGCAACCTGCTCCAGCGCGGACAGCGACCCTAGGCACACAGCCAAGACAGCGAAGGAGTGGCTTCGGGACATGTCTCTCAATGTCCTTGAGTGGACCAGCCAGAGCCCGGACTTGAACCCGATCTAACATCTCTGGAGAGACCTGAAAATAGCTGTGCAGCGATGCTCCCCATCCAACCTGACAGAGCTTGAGAGGATCTGCAGAGAAGAACGGGGAAAAACTCCCCAAATACAGGTCTGCCAAGCTTGTAGCGTCACACCCAAGAAGACTTAAGGCTGTAATCGCTACCAAAGGTGCCCCAACAAAGTACTGAATAAAGGGTCTGAATACTTATGTAAATGTGGTATTTCCATAAAAAAATTGTAATCAATTAGCAAAAATGTCTAAATACCATTTTTTGCGTTGTCATTATGGGGTATTGTGTGTAGGCTGATGAGGGGGAAAAAACGATTCGATCAATTTTAGAATAAGGCTGTAGCGTAACAAAATGTGGAAAAAGTCAAGGGGTCTGAATACTTTTTAAATGCACTGAACATCAAACTTCTCAGAGTGGGAGTGCTGATCTAGAAACAGTTTTGCCTTTTAAGATCTTAATGAATAAGATCGCATGGATAGGGGGACTTCACCACTCCTACTCTGAGAAGCTTGATAACTAGTCTCCCTAGGCCGATGGGAAGTCCGGGATTTCCGTGACTTGATGATAGCTGTAGCTTGATGATAGCTACTTGATGATAGCTACTTGATGATAGCTACTTGATGATAGCTACTTGAGGAGGTAAATAGATTCATCACTTTCCACAAGTAGATGATAATAGTTAGTTATTTTACACAGAACACAAGATGACATGTTTCCCCCATAGTAGATATTCTAAGACCTTGTTCGCTGTAAAAAGATATCCTTTCATTTTAACTCTAATCAAATGGCATGTTGTTGCCATTTTTCAACAGGAGCACACCTGGGAAATAAAATATAGATATAGACTACCGTACGGAGCAGCCACCTCATTGCATATATATATATATATATATATATATATATATATATATATATATATATATATATATATATATTCTTTTTTTTCTTTCTTTTTTTTCAGCATGAGGTACACAAACTGCACAACTTTAAGGGCATATCAGATTAAAAAACATGTATGAGTATGTACAGCAGTGTTCTAGAATATTGGACCGTCAGCATTTTTCCTTTCTAATTCCAGGAGATGCGTTCAGAAATCTGAATTTTCAAAATGCAGACCATCAAAAAGAAAATCTGTTTTAAACCATTTCATCTGCGTTTTATATTGCTTGCAATTAAATAAAGCTATTTTTTGCTAAAACTATGCATGGTCATCATATTTATAATGTTTATCATAGAAAGAGTGTAGCCAGCTACATTTCCTAATGTTTTGCTTGAAGTTAATCTTGCATTTTACCAGAGAAAAGTAGGCTACACTGAGAAAAGTACTGGAGAAAAGTATACTGAACAAAAATATAAATACAACAATTTCCAAGATTTTACTGAGTTACAGTTCGTATAAGGAAATCAGTCAATTGAAATAAATATATTAGGCCCTAATCTATGGATTTCACATGACTGGGCAGGGGTGCAGCCATGGGTGGGCTTTGGAAGGCAGAAATACTCCTCAGACGATCCCACAGGTGAGGAAGCCAGATGTGCAGGTCCTAGGCTGGCGTGGTTACACGCGGTATGCGGTTGAGGCCGGTTGAACGCACTGCCAAATTCTCTAAAATAACATTATGGTACAGAAATGAACATTCAATTCTCTGGCAACAGCTCTGGTGGACATTCCTACTGGATGGATTATGCTCACTAACAGGGATGTAAACAAAATTCAGCAAAAATTGTAAGAGAAATAAGCTTCTGTTATTTGAGCTCATGAAACCAACACTTTACATGTGGAGTTTATATTTTGTTCAGAGTAGCTGCACATCAGTCTGAGCGCTGTCTGCTAATAGAATGCCTGTTTATGTATCCTCATCCAAGTGGAGAAGTGCAACTGAAGCACATAATTTGTCTGATGCCAAGCAGAAATTACAATAAGAATTTTAGATCTGCATTTACAAAAAACGCAGCAAGACATTTCTTATACATAAAAATCTCTGCGTGAAAAACGCAATTTCTCCAACTGTCAAGATAGCGGAAATGTCGGCCACCTGGATACCCGTTGGTTGGGAGTTGTGGATTCTGGCTGTGCGTTCCCCGTGTAGGGTGGTCACAGAGCCGCGTACCTATGTCACAACTACCGCATCTCAGCGACTATGATTTACGGTTTAATGTGGACTATGATTTACTCGATGTCACAATGGGACGCCGGATTAAGTATGCGGCTCTGAGACCAAAATTCCCAACCAACGCGTCCTCTATTCATTTGAATGTGTTGACATTTGGAGGAATTGCTTGAGCTGCACTGAGAATTAAACACTGCTGTGCATAAGTGTACACGTTTGGTACTATGATGGGCCCTTTAGTCAAACAGTAGGCTACACCGGCTTCAACCGGCGCCACACAAAAATGTCACACCTGTATGAGGCCTTTCCATTGGCATGTTTACGCGACATTCTTTCTGGCCGACCACATGGCGTATCGATTCTGAAGATTTTGAATTTTAGAATACATTTGAATCAAAAGTAAGCCAACATCGATAATTTCATTGGCGTGTGAATGGCATCGCTACGTGCAGTGTGTGAACAATGTTCCCAGTCAATTTGATCCCACCGACCGATACAAGTGTCGCGTGAAGGAAAAAAAAAAAAAAAACTTACCATCAAATGTATATAGCTCATATTCAAAGGTGGCGTAGCCATCCCCGTTGAGAGAACCACTATCCGACTATACTCAACGGTGGTGTACACATCCCAGTTGAGAGAACCACTATCCGACTATACTCAACGGTGGTGTACACATCCCAGTTGAGAGAACCAGCATCCAATATTCTACTTTTATCTCGCGGAGCAAAACTTTAGCCAACTCTCCTCATGAGAGAACGTTCTAGATGACGATTGCGCAGTCTCCGTCACGCCCCTTTAGTCAATAGATTATCTAGGTAAATCCCAATTTAACCTTGTCCTCTATCCTAGACACTTTTTTGTCTTTAGATATCTAAAAAGGAAGTGCAAATAGGCCTAGATGCCTAATACTTGTTCCATTATTATTATTATTATCATCATCATCCACAGAATTAAAGGATGCTTTTGGGGATAATTTGATACATGTTTAATTACAGTATAAATGCAAATAGAAAACAGAATATGGATTGAGTTGTTGAATATGTCTTATTCCATATATCATACACGGGAGTTAAAGAGTATATATAAACCTTTAAAAATGCGGTTTTAGTTGGGGAAAACCCACTTTGTAAAACTTCAAGGATTACAAGGCACACAACATTATCAATGTGGAAAACGCTCTTTCTGAGTGTGTCAGTTTGACATTATCTATGCAACAGTTGTCTGCTCCGCTGAGATACAGTATCTCTAGTCTCTCACGCAGACACGGCCATATAGTCACAGGAAGAGGAGGGTTAAACGGACACATTTGCTCAGAAAGAGAGGAATTTCATACTCACATAAGAGTGCTGGGACGCATGAACTAGCATACCTAACAGTGCACTGTGAAACGACACTAACCTGTTCAAACTCATCTACTGATATAATTATTTGTGGATGGTTTAGATCAAATTTAAGTATATTTTTGACCTATTTAGTTCATATATCAAATACAATATTAACATTTACAATGAAAGTTAAAAATAATAATACAGGATGGACAGGTGCATCAAACGTTGTGCCGCAGTTGTCATACAGTAGCCTATACTGTCTGAATCCAACACAGCCACACATTGTACAGAACATGTTTAGTTTTGCTGATATTTTTACCTGTTATCTTAGCAACTTGCTCATGGGGTAATTTAACGCAATAACCTGAAACTGATCAGACAGCGGGTCATAAATCATTTCTTGATGAGCATTAATAGATCATACTGTATTCTACAACAGTATATCCATAGTCTATTCTTTTAGAAATGTGCAATCCTTAGAGCAAGAAAGCCATTGTTCATATACAGTACATTCGAAAGTATTCAGACCCCTTCCCTTTTTCCACTGTTTGTTACATCACAGCCTTATTCTAAAATTGATTAAATTGTTTTTCCCCCTCATCTGTCTACACACAATACCCCATAATGACAAAGCAATTTTTTACAACATTTTTGCAAATGTACATAAAAAAACTGAAATACTACATTTACAGTTGAAGTCGGAAGTTTACATACACCTTAGCCAAATACACTTCAACTCAGTTTTTCACAATTCCTGACATTTAATCCTAGTAAAAATTCCCTGTCAGTTAAGATCACCACTTTATTTTAAGAATGTGAAATGTCAGAATAATAGTAGAGAGAATGATTTATTTCAGCTTTTATTTATTTCATCACACTCCCAGTGGGTCAGAAGTTTACATACACTCAATTCGTATTTGGTAGCATTGCCTTTAAATTGTTTAACTTGGGTCAAACGTTTCGGGTAGCCTTCCACAAGCTTCCCACAATAAGTCGGCTGAATTTTGGCTCATTCCTCCTGACAGAGCTGGTGCAACGGAGTCAGGTTTGTAGGCCTCCTTGCTCGCACACACTTTTTCAGTTCTGTACACAGATTGTCTATAGGATTGAGGTTAGGGCTTTGTGATGGCCACTCCAATACTTTGTTGTCCTTAAGCCATTATGCCACAACTTTGGAAATATGCTTGGGGTTATTGTCCATTTGGAAGACCCATTTGCGACCAAGCTTTAACTTCCTGACTGATGTCTTGAGATGTTGCTTCAATATATCCACGTAATTTTCCTGCCTCATGATGTCATCTATTTTGTGAAGTGCACCAGTCCCTCCTGCAGCAAAGCACCCCCACAACATGATGCTGCCATCCCCCGTGCTTCACGGTTGGGATGGTGTTCTTCGGCTTGCAAGCATCCCCCTTTTTCCTCCAAACATAACAATGGTCATTATGGCCAAACAGTTCTATTTTTGTTTCATCAGACCAGAGGACATTTCTCCAAAAAGTATGATCTTTGTCCCCATGTGCAGTTGCAAACCGTAGTCTGGCTTTTTTATGTCAGTTTTGGAGCAGTGGGTTCTTCCTTGCTGAGCAGCTTTTCAGCTTATGTTGATATAGGACTCGTTTTACTGTTGATATAGATACTTTTGTACCTGTTTCCTCCAGCATCTTCACAAGGTCCTTTGCTGTTGTTCTGGGATTGATTTGTACTTTCGCACCAAAGTACGTTCATCTCTAGGAGACAGAACGCGTCTCCTTCATGAGGGGTATGATGGCTGCGTGGTCCCATGGTGTTTATACTTGCGTATTATTGTTTGTACAGATGAACGTGGTACCTTCAGGCATTTGGAAATTGCTCCCAAGGATGAGCCAGATATGTGGAGGTCTACAATTTTTTTTCTGAGGTCTTAGCTGATTTCTTTAGATTTTTCCATGATGTCAAGCAAAGAGGCACTGAGTATGAAGGTAGGCCTTGAAATACATCCACAGGTACACCTCCAATTCACTCAAATGATGTCAATTAGCCTGTCAGAAGCTTCTAAAACCATGACATAATTTTCTGGAATTTTCCAAGCTGTTTAAAGGCACAGTTAACTTAGTGTATGTAAACTTCTGACTCACTGGAATTGTGATACAGTGAATTATAAGTGAAATAATCTGTCTGTAAGCAATTGTTGGAAACATTACTTGTGTCTTGCACAAAGTAGATGTCCTAACCGAATTTCCAAAACTATAGTTCGCTGGGTTCAAGTCCGGGCTCTGGCTGGACCACTCAAGGACATTCCGAGACTTCTACCAAAGCCACTCCTGCATTGTCTTGGCTGTGTGCTTAGGGTTGTTGTCCTGTTGGAAGGTGAACATTCGCCCCAGTCTGAGGTCCTGAGCGCTCTGGAGCAGGTTTTCATCAAGGATCTCTCTGTACTTTGCTCCGTTCATCTCCCTCGATCCTGACTAGTCTCCCAGTCCCTGCTGCTGAAAAACAGCAAAAAAAGTATGAGGCTGCCACCACCATGCTTCACCGTAGGGATGGTGCCAGGTTTCCTCCAGACGTGACGCTTGGCATTCAGGCCAATGAGTTCAATCTTGGTTTCATCAAACCAGTGAATCTTATTTCTCATGGTCTGAGAGTCCTTTAGGTGCCTTTTGGCAAACTCCAAGCGGACTGTCATGTGCCTTTTACTGAGGAGTCTTTTCCGTCTGACCACTGTACCATAAAAGCGGCAGGTAGCCTCGTGGTTAGAGCGTTGGACTAGTAACCGAAAGGTTGCAAGATCGAGTCCCCAAGCTGACAAGGTAAAAATCTGTTGTTCTGCCCCTGAACAAGGCAGTTAACCCACTGTTCCTAGGTAAGAATTTGTTTTTAACTGACTTGCCTAGTTAAATAAAGTAGTTGGTGGAGCGCTGCAGAGATGGTTGTCCTTCTGGAAGTTTCTCCCATCTCAACAGAGGAACGCTGGAGCTCTGTCAGTGACCATCGGGTTCTTGGTCACCTACCTGACCAAGGCCCTTCTCCTCCGATTGCTCAGTTGGGAGCGGGCGGCCAGCTCTAGGAAGAGTCTTGGTGGTTCCAAACTTCTTCCATTTAAGAATGATGGCGGCCACGGTGTTCTTGGGGACCTTCAATGCTGCAGAAACATTTTTGGTACCCTTCCCCAGATCTGTGCCTCACCACAATCCTGTCTCGGCACTCTACAGAAAATTCCTTCAACATCATGGCTTGGTTTTTGCTCTGACATGCACTGTGGGTCCTTATATAGACAGGTGAGGCCCTTTCCAACTTATCTCCAATCAATTGAATTTACCACAGGTGGACTCCAATCAAGTTGTAGAAACATCTCAAGGATGATCAATGGAAACAGGATGCACCTGAGCTCAATTTTTAGTCTCATAGCAAAGGGTCTGAATACTTATGTAAATATATTTTTTTTTATTTTTTATAAATGAGCAAACATTTCTAAAAACCTGTTTTCGCTTTGTCATTATGGGGTATTGTGTGTAGCTATAATTTATTTAAAAAAAATTGTACTTTTACCCCTATTCGTGATTTCCAATTGGTCGTTAGTCTTGTCCCATTGCTACAACTCCCCTACAGACTCGGGAGAGACAAAGATCAAGAGCCATGCTTCCTGCCAAACTGCACTGCTTCTTGACACACTGCTCGCTTAACCCAGAAGACAGTTGCACCAATGTGTCAGAGGAAACACTGTCCAGCTGGTGACCGAAGTCAGCTCGCAGGCGCCGGCCCATCACAACGAGTAGCTAGAGCACGATGGGACAAGGAAATCCCAGCCGGCCAAATCCTCCCCTAACCCGGACAACGCTGGGCCAATTGTTCGCCGCTTCAAGGTCACGGCCAGCTGTGACACAGCCTGGGATCAAACCCGGGTCTGTTGTGACACCTCAAGCACCATGATGCAGTGCACTAGAGTGCTGCGCCACTTTGGAGGCGTGTTAAGATTTTTAGAAATGTGGAAAAAGTCAAGGTGTCTGAATACTTTCCGAATGCACTGTAGATCTAAGAATCAAAAGACGTGTGGATCGCTCTTGACACTGCTTTGTTTGCTATAGCATTCTGTGCTTCTTGATAAGGATGCAGACTCAAGGGAGTGGCAAGGGTCCCTGAGCTGCCCATTTGAAGATAAGTGTGAACTTTGTATTAAAGGTGACTGCTTGGTTTCCTTGGTTTGGATTGTTCTGGGCCTAGTCTGCCTCTGTAGCAAGCAAACACTTGACTCCAGAAATGACACATTATGTACATAAGAAGATGAACATACCTAAAGTGTATGTTGAAATGGTCTTGAACTTTGGGACATTCAGTTTGAGACCTCACCTTCCTCAGGGCAAGACTTAGAAACTATTCCCATGATTCTCATTAGAACTGTTCTCTGCAATGAACTCTCCTGTTTGGCACACTAACTTCCTGTGTGCCCAGGATTGCATGGCATGCAGGGAGTGGGTGGCCAGGGCACTTTTTCTGTGCTGGCTTTAAGATATTTAAAGACTGAGCAGCCACTGTATTCTTTAGGTTTAGTACAGCCAGAGGATACCAGGGGCCAAGCTACTGTAGATTCATGAAGAGACTAGTGAAAGAAGACATTTAAGCCATATTGTACAAGTGAGGAGAAATCAAAAGCATGAGAAACCATTGAGCTCAGAAATATGTAGTCGACCAGCACAACAGTGACGTAGACCTAGTAGATCATATAACTGTGTATGAAGTATATATTTTGTCAAAGGTACACAGTAACTCACTCATTCTCAAGTTGAGACTTTAGCTGTACATTTATTTCCAAAAGGCTGCATATACATTTGCAAATTCTACTGTACAGAAAACATCCAAAATGTCCATAATTATATAGATACAATATACCACAAAGCTGCCCTGGCAATACCAAACATATGCAGTATGTTTAGCACTAAAAAAGCTCTGCAGCCTATTGAATTATATAATCTTAAATACTTTTTCAACTAATACTTTTTTAAATGTATGTTGGTATGGTTTTGCTTTGTTTATTTTTTTCAGCCCCATCTGTACTTTACAACATTCACCATTTACAGTAGTTAAACAAGGCACAAGAATAGTGATATGAAGCCAAAGGCCATGCGTGATGTGAAATGGAGCATAGCAACATCCATCCTGATGAAGTCAGTGTGGAGCTATAGTATGCGTCCCAATTGATACCCTATTCCCTTTATAGTGCACCAGTTTTGACCAGAGGCCTATAGGCCTTGGTCAAACATAGTGCACTCCCACTGGGCACAGACGTCCGTTCAAAGTCTAGTTTTAATTTACATTTGGTTGAGTTAACCTGAATTCAACGGAAAAAAAATATTCACCATGTCATTGGATTTAGGTTAAAAGTTAGGTGAAAAATACTAAATTCCCTTACGTTGATTACTTTTTTCAAATCCATTCAGACTTCCACGTTGATTGACTTTGAATTTTTTATTTGAAATGACGTGGATATTTTTTGTTGATTCAACCAGTTTTTGCCCAGTGGGCTATCAAGGAAATAGTTACCAACTCAGGGGACATTAAATCAGGGGTCCAACAGTAAACTCTTCAGCCTGTGACACCAAATCGCCTTCAGCCTGTGACACCAAATCGCCTTCAGCCTGTGACACCAAATCGCCTTCAGCCTGTGACACCAAATCGCCTTCAGCCTGTGACACCAAATCGCCTTCAGCCTGTGACACCAAATCGCCTTTAGCCTGTGACACCAAATCGCATTCAGCCTGTGACACCAAATCGCCTTCAGCCTGTGACACCAAATCGCCTTCAGCCTGTGACACCAAATCGCCTTCAGCCTGTGACACCAAATCGCCTTTAGCCTGTGACACCAAATCGCATTCAGCCTGTGACACCAAATCGCCTTCAGCCTGTGACACCAAATCGCATTCAGCCTGTGACACCAAATCGCCTTCAGCCTGTGACACCAAATCGCATTCAGCCTGTGACACCAAATCGCCTTCAGCCTGTGACACCAAATCGCCTTCAGCCTGTGACACCAAATCGCATTCAGCCTGTGACACCAAATCGCCTTCAGCCTGTGACACCAAATCGCCTTCAGCCTGTGACACCAAATGGCATTCAGCCTGTGACACCAAATGGCATTCAGCCTGTGACACCAAATGGCATTCAGCCTGTGACAACAAATGCTCTTCAGCCTGTGACAACAAATGCTCTTCAGCCTGTGACAACAAATGCCCTTCAGCCTGTGACAACAATAGGCTTCAGCCTGTGACAACAATAGTCTTCAGCCTGCGACGACAAATGCCCTTCAGCCTGTGACAACAATAGGCTTCAGCCTGTGACAACAATAGTCTTCAGCCTGCGACGACAAATGCCCTTCAGCCTGTGACAACAAATCGCCTTCAGCCTGTGACAACAATAGTCTTCAGCCTGTGACAACAATAGTCTTCAGCCTGTGACAACAATAGTCTTCAGCCTGTGACACAACACAAAGTAATAATAATAATACAGAGTATGTATGTATGGTTCAAAACCCAGTGGCCCACTTAATAACATGTAAAAACTTAACCTCAACATTTAATACCTTAGATATGACTGGGCATGTATGCAATAGGCAACATTAAATAAAACAGTTAAAATGCTATGTTTGGTTGTTATGGTGTATTGTATTCCACAGAAAAATGCTCTTAATGCAAAATTAGCCACTGTTTAGCACTACCACAGCACACCTGTTTCTTTTTTTTTCACCACTCTTGCTCACATTAGTACAGGGAATTGAAATTAAATTGCTAACAATTAGGAAAAACAATAATTTTCAAAACGTAAAGCTCACCCACTCAATCTATTCTATATCCAGCTGGATTGTATAACGATTAACGCTCAATTGATTAGGAGAGCATAGCGAATGTGTTATGTAGAAACCAAAAAGCAATGTAGGTTTCATGTACCCACTGGGCACACACTGGTTGAATAAGCGTTGTTTCCACATCATTTCAATGAAATTACATTGAACCAAAGTGGAATAGACAATGAATTGATGTC
This sequence comes from Salmo trutta, assembly GCF_901001165.1. Classification (NCBI taxonomy): domain Eukaryota; kingdom Metazoa; phylum Chordata; class Actinopteri; order Salmoniformes; family Salmonidae; genus Salmo; species Salmo trutta. The sequence continues at coordinate 30,369,646 of NC_042965.1, forward strand.
TGTGCTCAGTGGGTAGAATTCAGCGGGTAAAATGTCTGTACTCAGTGGGTACAATTCAGCTCGTCTGATCGTTGCTGTTGAGAGCAACATACAGTACATCAATAAGGGCATAGTAGACACAGCTCAACACTTCAGCCACCGTGTTCCCTCTATAGTGCACTACTTTTGACCAGAGCCCTGTAGTAGTGCACTATAAAGGGAATAGGGTTCCATTTTGGATGCATTCTCTTGTATATGAAATTGCATATAACAAACTATGAGCTAACAGTATTTTAGGTAGTTCAGAGACTGCAACAGGTGTACAATGAACAAGTTGAATGTTTTGTCAAATGTAACTGTAGTGAGACACCTCTGAGCGCCATTTTCTAAAAGTATTTAGATAATTTCAAATCCTTGTTATTATGCTCATTGTAATACAAATGAAAGCATGAGTAACTACAAACAGGCATGATCCAAGCCTGTAGATGCTAAATCATGTTGAACACATAAAAACAGAAATATGCATCATAAGAATTACATGGAATAAACAATACTATCCTTTGATTTACATGGAATAAACAAATCCATCCTGTGAATTATAGGGTACATGGAATACAATAAAGTACAGAAACACCATCCTGTTCCATTCTTTAGTGTGCTTTTTTAGCTGGACATCTATTTTAAACGTGTTCAATACAGTGCCTATTGTTCAAACCAGTAATGCCACTGCATTCCCATGGCATTTAAGATGCGTCCCAAATGGCACCATATTTACTATAGAGCCCTATGGGCCCTCCTTACTTATACTGTGCAACAATATGTTAAACAGGCCTGCTTATTGTACCAGAAAGGCTTCCCATACTATTACACATTCTATCCACATCAGGGTTGGGGTCAATTCTACAAATTCAATTGTCATTCAATTCTCTTTCCCTGTCAATTCCATTTAATTGAATTGAAATTCCATGTCAGTCTTTGAATTGAGACATTTTCTCTGAATTCCAATGTTAGGTAAATTCCAATAATTCAATTCCTAATTCAATACTATCCACAACATTGCCACAAATTCAAATTAAATTCCTTCAGGCTGATCATCAATGTTCTGACAGCCTAGCTATACTGGCAATATGGGAATACAGATTGAAATAATTAAAAACAAATCCTACAGTCCAAATCCAAATCCTACATTTTTTATACCGTGTGCATTAATTCCATTAACTGGGAAATGTAAAAATATTGAATTCCAATTCAATTAAATTCCAAAGATGAAATGTTTTTACAATTCCAATCAGTCTAATTCAAATTCAATTCTGTAACTTTAAGAATTTTTAAATTTAAATTTAATTCAATGTAAATTCTCCACTTCATGAGTGAATTCAAGAATTGAATTGTCTTTTTCAAATTAAATTGGAATTGACCCAAACCCTAATCCACATTCATGTCCTGTGTAGTTGTGAAGTGATGTGCCTCTGTTGGGGGCCTTGTGTGTGTTGGGTAGATCAGCAGCTCTTTGACAGGTGTTACTAATGGTTGAAAGTGGGTGATAAGATGCAGAGATACACATGGCTTAGTGCCAGGAAATGATGTCATACAGCTCCTCCAGCTTTCTCTTTCTCCCCCAGGGTGGCCAAACCACAACTGTCACACGCATGCATGCACACAAACACACACTGCAGTACTGTAGCCTGACAAAGACATTTCCATCATTGTCAGGGGTTTTCCTTTAAAGATAAAGGACCCAGCCTGAATCATGTTAACAGTACATTGTCCTCACACAACCCACCACTGTACCGCCAGGATCTCTTTTACAATGTTACGCTGATACAGAAAAATTATCTGAACATTACAGTAAAATGCATGTTATTAAACTCTGTACTGTTTAAACCTGTTTCAGAGTGGTTTCTCCCATTTCAGACATTATTTGGAATTGATGACCAAGTATTCAAATAGAAACAAATACCATACAGCTGTCTTACGGTATAGGTGTGATATGGGATACTTCCCAAATGGAACACCCTATTCCCCATTTAGTGCACTACTTTTCACTAGGTTCCATACGGCTCTGGCCAAAAGTAATGCACTAGATGGGGAATAGGGTGCCATTTGGGACGCACTCACTGTAAATGCAGATGCACATGAGGGCAGTATCAAACCCTGGGGACGGTGACGAGTATTTCCACTTTTTGAAGAGCATTGGTGGGTCCTAACAGTGTGGAGGGTCCCCTATATCCTGAACAACAGAATAAGAAAACAAACTCAAATGGTCAGCCTGACTTAAGAATAGCATTAACTAGGAGGAAAAGAAGGGAGGGAATAGAACGGCGAAAGGCAAAACAGATGTACAGTACATCATCAGAAAGGGGTGGATACAGTTACAGTACACACAGCAGTGACAGGTTTTTTTTTTCTCAGTGGTAATTTTTGCCTGTCATGTTTTTTTGCTCTGTGAACAACAAACTCCATTCGCACACTGACATCCTATGGACCTTTTAATCCACGACCGAGTTAGCTGTCAGTCGTTATGTGCATATATGGATATGCATTACACTGGGCTTGTTGGGATCTATGTAGGAGGAGACAAGTCAGCTAGTATACTCAGGGACTGAGTTAGCCGTCTCATGATTGGTGAGTTCACCCATTCCACACACTGGGTTGTCTGGGCTTCTTGTTCCAAAATGATGTACCGAGTCTGATTCAGGTTCCTCATGGCTCTTTGCTACAGTGCTTTTGGACTGGATCTTGCCAATTTCCTCCAGAGCGCTTGCCAGAGAATCAAGGTCACCAGTGTCTTGGTGTCGTGCCTCCCACAGGCTCAGTATGACGGCAGAGGGGCTCTGTTGCTTAGCAAAATACAACAGGTTCCTGGGGGAAAGAGAGAAACGCATTAGTGGACAAAGTGGTAACAGCGCACTTAGCAAAGTGAACAACACTTTGTTTATAGAAAAACCACAGTTGTTTATAGATCTTTGTCTCCTATGAGATTGAATTCTGTGTTTCCTCACAGTGCTGGTTCCTAATCTCAGCAGGGAGGGACTGACATTGTGCTGGAAAATGTTTCTCTAAGACTAGACATACTGGACATGATCAGGGATATCTTGAAATATCTAAGTAAGTCAACTGTAAGGTAACATTTGTGTGGAAGAAGTGAATTTCAAGTGAGAGCTGAATATGTAGGCATATGACAAATGTACTCTGTAGGCTTATGGGTGGTTTGCGCTAACAGCTTGCAATGTGTCTATTACAGATATCCATTAGCTCCAGTGGAGGGCACTATTTCACTACAAAACAATGGTTTACCCCTCCCTGCCAAAAGCATATCACCCTCTGTGAATGCAGTCACTGATGTGCCATCAGACTCAATTAAAATGAGCTTAACATGATAAGATATAAAATGAGGACAGCTGATCAGGCTCATTTGGAACCACTAAAGTCTCTCAAATACCTTCTGCTGTTAGTTCAAGTAATCATTGAAACACCCCGTGAGACATGACGGACAGCTGGGCTGCATCTCAAATGGCACACTATTATTCCCTATTTAGTGCCATAGGGCCCTGGTGAAAAGTAGTGCACTACATAGGGAATATGGTGCTATTTGGGATCACAGCCTTGGACACTCACCTATCTAGATGGAGTTTCTGGGCTAAGAGCTGCCAGTCCTTTCCCTTAGTGTTGGCAGTGTCGAAGGTGGCACAGATCCTCTGGTGGATGGAAAGGGGGATTTTGAAGGCCTTGGGTCCCGTCTGTGAGGTGACGGTGCAGTCTGTCTGCATAAAAAACAGGACTGACTCCTTCTTGCTCTACAAAGGCAAAACAGACAAAGGGGAGAGGCAAAACACAATGTCACAGTTCTCAAATATAATTAAATTACATTTGTATTTAACAAAGGGCTGTTGGGATACACAGGACCAAGAATAGTCAGCTCACATTGATATATTCTATCTGCCCTCTGTTTTATAAAGAAACACAGGACGCATCCCAAATGGCACCCTATTCCCTATATAGTGCACTAGATTTGACCAGAGCACTATAGGGAATAGAGTGCCATTTGAAAGACAACCACTGCGGACCCTGAGGACAGGCTGTTCAGCCAGCAGAGGACACTGACTTCACTGAGGTGAAATAAAGATTGTATGGATTGTGGGAGAAAAATGTCCTCCACACACGGAGAGCCAGGCTCACCTCTGCCACAGATGTATAGACCTGCAGAATCTGCTCATGACCTTTGACCTGCTTCACGCTAATCTTGCAGGAGAACTGGGTGGTGGTGGGGCTGTATCTCTCCAGGGAGAAGGCACAGTGCAGGGGCTGCTGGTTGCTGCACCACACTTGGGAAAAGGAAAATTCCTGCATGGCGAGAGAGAGACGATGCGAGAGAGGAGGAAGACAGAGGCAAAACAGGATGAGAAATCTGGGCTTCTACAGTATTATTCCTCTCCAGAAGATGACTCAGCTCCTATTCTATCCGTCACATGGGAAGGTCTCATATGCATACGCAGACAAAGTAGTGGGGTAAGAGGATGTTTGAGGGGTTTGAAGTCGCGCAGCGTTATGCAACGATAGCATTGTGTATGGAAATATGCATTTGTACTGTAGGGAGAGGGGGAGGGGCAAATCCCACTTAATTCTGATAATGGAAGTCCGATCGCGAGCTAAGTATTACACGCGATATCCGGGAGCGAGGGAACGACGAACGGGAAAATGATTGCCTTTGATGCATAATTAAATTCTGACGTGGGCACATCGGCAGGGAAATGTCCTTGACCTCACGCATGCTCCCTTCTTCCATCTCTGCATAATAAAGTGACCTGTAAACTATTCACAGTAATGACATGCATCCCAAATGGCACCCTATCCCTGATATAGTGCACTTCCCATAGAGCTCTGGTCAAAAGTAATGCACTATATAGGGAATAGTGTGCTATATGGGACTCACTTATGGTGATAGGGACCCTGGCTATCTGTACAGTAAAAAAAAATGTAAACAGTCGTTTTGCCTAAAGGGGACTTAACCCCTTGGCTTTGATCATCAGATCCTCCACGATGCGGGATGGATGCAGCAGTTAATGGTGCGCTAGGGGAATGATGGACGTGGAGAGGCCAGGTAATTTTTAGCAGTAAAAGCTGTCTTGATGTACTGTATGGTGCAGGCGAGAGCCATTATTCTCCACCTGCTCTATGAAAGGGGGAGGTTCACAGAGGCAGTCTCCCTCTAAAGATCCTCATAAATAAGCCAAGAGGATGTGTCTGTCTGACGGTCTGTCTGAGGCACGCCATCCTACTTCCTCGCCCCACTCACAGTTGTTTTGGGGGCAATTATAAAGCCTATTGGAAAAACAAGCACAACCATTTTAAAGTGAGCGGTAGTTAGAAGGCAATATTAGCTAATCAAAAGAGAACCATTGCGCTCTCCCAGAAGCTTGGCTGGTGCGTAAACCCACAAATTCAGACAAACAAAGAGGTGTAATGGGTTCGTGCTCAATTTTTTTGTGGCATAAAGCTTACTTCCTTATTCAATGTTAAAATAAATGTACTGCATCAGGGATAGCGTACACAGACGCTTCGCCTTTACAGCCTTCTTCAGTGTGTAGGTACAATTTTCTTGAATTCAAAACAGCATTTGTAAAGAACTACAGATGAGCAGCATTGAATAATTAAGCTTTGAATAATTAACATTGACTAATTACATTGAATAATTAAGCTTTATGCAACATTTTTGAGTGTGAACCAATTATACCTCTTTGTTTGTCTGAAGGCAATATTAGAAAACATATTTACAGAGGAAGTACTGACCTACATTGCTGTCCAGTGTTCACACACATGTACCAATAAAGGTAAACAACCTCCAGTAAGTCTGGTTGTATCCAAAATGTCAACAATCTGGCAACAAATAACACATGCATCTTTCCATGCTCAGATTTCCAGTAATGTATCTGAAATCATTCAGTGCTCAACCTGTATGTAGTTACAGTCTCAGTTACCTGACACGTGGTAAAGGGTTTAATGTTCCATAGAAACTGTGGGACATCCTGGATGGAGACCTGGAGGCTGAAGGTGTTCCCTCTGAAAGGCAGAATCTTGGGTTCCTCCAGGAGCTGTCCTCCTCTACAGGTCTCTGTGGCCACCACTCCCTGGGGACAGATGGATAGAGAGACAGACAGAGAGAGAGACAGATCAATGGCACAGTTATCACCACAGTTTACATCCCAGTTCACTGCCAACCAACTGTTTAGTGATTGGTTCTTGCTCTGTTGGATCCACATATCGACTATCGTAAACATTGTCAAAACCTGAGCATTATCCTCAAGTCAAGAGTGTCCTTAAATTACATTAAAGAATATAAAAAAATACAATTCTCATTAGCAGCTATATCAAATGTGCAGCCATACAAGTTTGAAGTTTCAACTTAATCCATTGGATGAGCATGTATCGGCTAACAGCCGTCCACCAAATTGAATTTGGAGTGATGAAAGAGCTCTTTGATTTGAGGCTGAAGTTATTCATCTGGCATCATTGCTCTCAGTTTCTGTGGCTGTTTTTCAGACATTTCAATCACAAAAAAATGTGTGTGTGCGTGCGTATTGCTTCTTCACGGTAGGTGTTAAAAACAATCCAACATTGGCAATGTGATCATAAAACATGCTTGAAAATTTCTCAAATAATACAAATACAATGACAACAGGGAACCTGCTGGATGAAGTACCCTCTATCTACCTTTGTCTTTAAACACAGTTACATCCTGGACATCATTCAACTCAACTCTAGGGTTGTCCAGTAGATCACAGAGCTTCCTATTAAAAAAATCATACTCAGTATCCATCCAATCACTTTAAGGGCACATCATGGCCATTGTCTGTGACCTTGAGAAACAACACCCCATTCAATGCAGCAACATTTCCCCATCCCCCGTCTTTAAGATCATCATTGCTTGGACAAATTGTATTCTGCAACGGTGTAATCTACAGATTCTGTATTCCCTATGCAGAGTAGATGGTTGTTTGCCAGCCCAATCCTAACATTGTATGGCCGCTGAAGCAAGAGTAACAGCTACATTCAGAAGGAAATCTCTCACTGAAATGAGATCCTTAATATTATTATCAGGAGCATCCTATTAATCTAGGTCAAGGACATGACCAGTGATTGACTGTGTCCGTCTATAGCCAGAGTTTGAACAACATGAAGGAGAGTGAGTGTGATTGTAGTTGACAGAGCCCCAGGGGACAGAGAGGGCTGGCATCTGCTCGGCAGGCTGCGCAGGGGATGGATTCATAAACCAAATCCAAAAAGCATTTTAAACCCAGCTGCCAGTGACTTCTGCTAAATCACAGGAACAGAAGCTGAGTCACTCCTGAGGCCTGTTCTGTTCTATGTCTCAGGGGAAGTGAGGAAGTTTAATTCCCTGACGCTAGATGAGAAGATATCAATACACACATTTACATGCTTTATTGAATTTGAATTTACTCAGTCACATACAGTACAATATGACCGAATGATCGGAAGGCTAACGCGTAAATATCAATGTTTGTGGTCCTCTATCCTCTACTGCCTGAGAAAAATCACTGGAATCAATACTGCGCTTCATATGATTGCACAGGGGAGCCAACGGCAATCAATGAAAATAACCAACCCCCCACAAACACTCGAAACAATGAGAGCACCTGAAAGGCGTGTGGCGTGTCGTCCACACAGTAGACTCTGAGGCTGTAGTCCATGGGGGTGGACCCCATGCTGCCAAACACTGCTAGCTTCAGCCTCTTCACAGCTGCCTGGGTGAGCGGTTCACCAACAAGGGCATAGGAGCCCGGCTGGTCCAGCAGCAGGTGGCAGCTACTGGAGTCCATCAGGCAGTAACAAGATGTTGACTCATCCTCCACTGACATCACTTCCTGGAAACGCAAAACATAGAACACAACACAGGTCACTTAGAAAAAGAGGATGATAAGACAATTTAATTTAGCATCATTACATTTGATTATACTGAAAATAAAATTATAATTATGCTCTGTGGGCTGTGTGTGTATTGTATGTGTATTTGTTCTGCATCTTTTATCGTGTTGTGTCATCATGAGACCATTTCAATGTTTCGTTCTAAGTTACATAACGGAAATTAATATAATGTGCTATATAAAGTGCTTTTCAAACGGGATCAATATCTACTTATAAGCAGTCTCTGAAGTATGTGATAATCAGCTAGGAGATGGTAACATATCTCAGAACACCAATCAGTCAATACGAACAATACACACATGCCTTATTTATGAACATGACAGCAGTAGGCCTAGGTGAGAAACACTTATTTTAAATGACAATTAATAGATTCAATATGTTTCTCCTGGGCAGCCTATATTTAAGCAATAAGGCACGAGGGTGTGTGGTATACAGTGGGGGAAAAAAATATTTGATCCCCTGCTGATTTTGTACGTTTGCCCACTTACAAAGAAATGATCAGTCTATAATTTTAATGGTAGGTTTATATGAACAGTGAGAGACAGAATAACAACAAAAACATCCAGAAAAACACATGTCAAAAGTGTTATAAAAGGATTTCCATAGAGGTTAATGAGGGAAATAAGTATTTGACCCCTCTGCAAAACATGACTTATTACTTGGTGGCAAAACCCTTGTTGGCAATCACAGAGGTCAGACGTTTCTTGTAGTTGGCCACCAGGTTTGCACACATCTCAGGAGGGATTTTGTCCCACTCCTCTTTGCAGATCTTCTCCAAGTCATTAAGGTTTCGAGGCTGACGTTTGGCAACTCGAACCTTCAGCTCCCTCCACAGATTTTCTATGGGATTAAGGTCTGGAGACTGGCTAGGCCACTCCAAGTCCTTAATGTGCCACTCCTTTGTTGCCTTGGCCGTGTGTTTTGGGTCATTGCCATGCTGGAATACCCATCCACGACCCATTTTCAATGCCCTGGCTGAGGGAAGGAGGTTCTCACCCAAGATTTGACAGTACACGGCCCCGTCAAATGATGCGGTGAAGTTGTCCTGTCCCCTTAGCAGAAAAACACCCCCAAAGCATAATGTTTCCACCTCCATGTTTGACGGTGGAGATGGTGTTCTTGGGGTCATAGGCAGCATTCCTCCTCCTCCAAACACGGCGAGTTGAGTTGATGCCAAAGAGCTCCATTTTGGTCTCATCTGACCACAACACTTTCACCAGTTGTCCTCTGAATCATTCAGGTGTTCATTGGCAAACTTCAGACGGGCATGTATATGTATTCTTGAGCAGGGGGACCTTGCGGGCGCTGCAGAATTTCAGTCCTTCACGGCGTAGTGTGTTACCAATTGTTTTCTTGGTGACTATGGTCCCAGCTGCCTTGAGATCATTGACAAGATCCTCCCGTGTAGTTCTGGGCTGATTCCTCACCGTTCTCATGATCATTGCAACCCCACGAGGTGAGATCTTGCATGGAGCCCCAGGCCGATGGACATTGACAGTTCTTTTGTGTTTCTTCCATTTGCGAATAATCGCACCAACTGTTGTCACCTTCTCACCAAGCTGCTTGGCGATGGTCTTGTAGCCCATTCCAGCCTTGTGTAGGTCTACAATCTTGTCCCTGACATCCTTGGAGAGCTCTTTGGTCTTTGCCATGGTGGAGAGTTTGGAATCTGATTGATTGATTGCTTCTGTGGACATGTGTCTTTTTTACAGGTAACAAGCTGCGGTTAGGAGCACTCCCTTTAAGAGTGTGCTCCTAATCTCAGCTCGTTACCTGTATAAAAGACACCTGGGAGCCAGAAATCTTTCTGATTGAGAGGGGGTCAAATACTTATTTTCCTCATTAAAATGCAAATCAATTTATAACATTTTTGACATGCGTTTTTCTGGATATTTTTGTTGTTATTCTGTCTCTCACTGTTCAAATAAACCTACCATTAAAATGATAGACTGATCCTTTCTTTATCAGTGGGCAAACGTACAAAATCAGCAGGGGATCAAATACTTTTTCCCCCCACTGTATGGCCAATATACCACGGCTAAGGGCTGTTCTTAGGCGTGACGCATCGCGGAGTGCCTGGACACAGCCCTTAGCTGTGGTATATTGGCCATATGCCACAAACCCCCTCGGTGTCTTATTGCTATTATAAACTGGTTATCAACGTTATTAGAACAGTAAAAATACATGTTTTGTCATATCCGTGGTATAAGGCCAGAGGAGGTATAGTATATGGCCAATATACCATGGCTAACAGGTGTTCTTAGGCATGGCGCAATATGGTCTGAATACCACGGCTGTCAGCCAATCAGTATTCAGGGCTAGAACCCCCCAGTTTATAACATCAATTATAAACTGGGTGGTTCGAGCCCAGAATACTGTTGGCTGACAGCCGTGGTATTCAGACCATATTGCGCCATGCCTAAGAACACCCGTTAGCCATGGTATATTGGCCATATACCACACCTCCTCTGGCCTTATTGCTTAATATGTCACGCCCTGACCATAGAGAGCCTGTTTATTTCTCTATTTGGTTAGGTCAGGGTGTGATTTGGGTGGGCATTCTAGATGATATATTTCTATGTTGGCCTGATATGGTTCCCAATCAGAGGCAGCTGTCTTTCGTTGTCTCTGATTGGGGATCATATTTAGGCAGCCTTTTCCCACTGGGGTTTTGTGGGATCTTGTTTTTGTCAGGTACTGTGTAGCCTGCAGAACTTTACGTTCGTTTGTTTTGTATTTTGTTATTTTGACAGTGTTAATTTTTAATAAAGGAAAATGTTTGCCTACCACGCTGCACCTTGGTCTCCTTCTTACAATGGACGTAACATAATTATACCCCAGACTACAGTATCCACCCCCCTTCTATAAGAAGAACAAAAAAAGAATGCCAATCTGGCAGAAAATTGGAACCATAACAAACGACTGTTAGCTAGTATCTACCAATTTTGCTGTATCTTGTTAGTCTGTGTTGTGTTGAACCTCTGGTGGCAGAGAGGGGTAATGAGATGCAAGGCTGAGCCACGTAAATTAGACGCCTGGCTCATCCTCAGGGTCATTAGCAGAGCAGAGCAGACAGAGGGCCAACCACGTCCTAAATAGCACCCTATTGGCTTTATAGTGCACTACTTTTGAGCAGAGCCCCTGGTCAAAAGTAGTGCACTATGCTGGGTATAGGGTGTCATTTGGGATGTGACCAGAGAGCTATGCTACCCCACCACCCAGATGACTGACTGGAGTTCAAATCATGACTCACATCACATACACCATGTCATTAAATGTCATACAAGGCTTTAATCGGTATTTAATGCTATTACTGTATGCCTTTTCGAGTTATGATGGTCATGAAAACTTTTCATGTCCTTTGGCTTGATTTCTATGAAAGGACTCATTATTTCTAAGAACCTCTGAGGGGTCACCTTGCTTTTTAATACTAAGAGTGAAAAGCGACATAAGTCTTATATATATTTTAGCATCTACTTCAGGGCTCTCTATTTTCCCTTTGTAGTAGCATCTTGAGTATAATAGGGAGAGTATATTAAGGCAGAAAATTATATTAATTTGACCAGTTGATCTAGCAGTGAAAAACAGCATAACTGTGCCACTTCTAAAAAGCCCTTGCATGATCAAGCAAACATCGAGCCAAGCACAAACTGAAGATTCATTCAGTGTTGTCTGAGAAAACAATGTATCACCTGAAGAACACGTCAAAGCAGTACAAATCTTAGCTAGAATAATCTCCAGATTGTCTGCAGGGTCTGAAATCTGCAGCAATGCATGTTGCATATCCGAGAAAGATTATAGACTACATCCCAAATGCACAATATTCCCTACATAGTCTGGTCAAAAGTAGTGCACTATGAAGGGAATAGGGTGCTATTTGGGACACCGTTAAAGAAGGGCCAGGGAGAAAAATGTAGTATTTATGAACTGACGGGGTCAGGAGGCAGCCCTTAATTGAGACAAAGATCCCTGCCCCTGTATCCTTGCCCGGGGTAAGCAAGCCAGTGATACATGCAAAGACTGCTACACCTTGTATAATTACCTTACCTAGGGCACACAGCCCACTTCCATTGGTTGTAACAACATTATTTAGGACAGACTGGGTGCAGGTGCCGACTGAGGATAATCTAGTGACTGCTGGTCTTCTAAATAACAAGCACTGTTCTTAGCACTGACACCACATAACAGCCTGGGGCAGAACTGCACTAGTCATTATTCTGACTGGCTCTGTTCAGTCTGCCAAAGCACTGTCAGATGTACACTTCTATTAATCCCTGCCTGGACATGCTCTTCATTATTTTATCTTACACTTGTTTCGTAAAAAACATTCTTATGAACAAATAATGCAAAGAGCTGGCGCTGGTAGTGCCTGCAGAGCCTCTGGGTTGTGTATTAACACCCCCTTGGGAATGTACAATGACAATATGGGTTAGCACTGTAGAAATGTCTTTCTCAAAAAGACAACAACGTGGAAGTATTAGACATTCCTAAGGTGAACAGTGCATACTGTGAAAAACAACAAGAATGCTGAAATATATGTCAACTACCACTAGCAACTTCACATGGGAAAAAACAAATACTGTGGAGGGGGGGGACCTAGTATCTCAACAACAGTGCTGAGAAAAACAGAAGGCTACAAACCATTGTCTAACAATTACTGAATAAGCCAGTGAGTGGCAGGCAGCCTGATTCACGTGTCTGTTCAGTGAAATTCCTGAGCAGAGGGAGGTGTCTAGGAGGCAGGGCCGGCAGTCTATGCGTCCCAAATGACACCCTATTCCCTATACACTGAGTGTATAACATTTTAATAACATTTGCTCTTTCCATGACAGCCTGACCAGGTGAATTCAGGTGAATGCTATGTGCCCTTATTGATGTCACCTGTTAATTTCACTTCAATCAGTGTAGATGAATGGGAGGAGACAGGTTAAAGAAGGATTTAAGCCTTGAGACAATTGAGACATGGATTGTGTATGTGTACCATTCAAAAGGTGAATGGGCAAGACAAACTATTTAAGTGCCTTTGAACGGGGTATGGTAGTAGGTGCCAGGTGCACTGGTTAGAGTGAGTCAAGAACTGCAACGCTGCTGGGTTTTTCCACACGCAACAGTTTCCCATGTGTATCAAGAATGGTTCACCAGCTGGGCCTCCCAAGTGGCACAGGGGTCAAGGCACTGCATCACAGTGCTAGAGGAATAACTACAGATCCGGGTTCGATCCCGGGCTGTGTCGCAGCTGGCAACAACCTGGAGACCCATCCTTGTCCCATTGCGCTCTAGCGACTCCTGTGGCGGGCTAGGCGCATGCACGCTGACATGGTTGCCAGTTGTACAATGTTTCCTCTGACATATTGGTGCGGTTGGCTTCGGGTTAAGCAAGCAGTATGTCAAGAAGCAGTGTGGCTTGGCGGGGTCGTGTTTCGGAGGACGCATGGCTCTCGACCTTTGCCTATCCCGAGTTCGTACAGGAGTTTCAGCAATGGGACAATTGAATACCACGAAATTGGGGAGAAAAAGGGCAAATAACAAAATAAAAAATAAATAATGGTCCGTCACCCAAAGGACATCTTGCCAACTTGACTGTGGGAAGCATTGGAGTCAACATGGGCCAACATCCCTGTGGAAGTTTTTCAACATCTTGTAGAGTCCATGCCCCAACCAATTGAGGCTGTTCTGAGGGCATAAGAAGGTACAACTCAATATTAGGAAGGTGTTCCTAATGTTTTGTACACTACAGTGCACTACCTTTGACCAGGGCCCATAGTCAAAACTAGTGCAGTATAAGGGAATAGGGTGGCATTTGGGACACAAACGGTGAGTCCAGGTCAGCGGGGGGGCCATTTCCATGACTCTTCCCCGATTGCCTCACGTCCACACCCATTTCAGCGTGTCCAGAATCCACCGATCGATACTGCCGATGTCTAACGAGGCCTTTTGCCCTGTCGTTACCCTGTCTGACAGACACAAGCCGTTTGTCTTCTCTGCTATTACATCCTGCAATTGTAATTTTTTTTCTCCAGCGCTCTCAGTGTTATTCCTCTCAGGCAGGCTGTGCCTGTCAATGAGCAGGGAGGCCACTTAAGATAAATCATCTTATCAAGTCACTGGCGATGTGCTTTGGTGCCTTATAGTTTACACCTTTCTCACTATCTATCATCAGAGTGCGTCTGTCTGGCAATGTTCCATAGTGAATCATGTAACAAAACAGGTCACGGCGAACACAATATGTTCACAATTGGGTTTAGAATGTTCAAGTAATGACAAGTGACAGTTGAGATGCAAGTGAGCATCATCTGAATTCTCATTTAGCCCAAAACAATGGCAGACTGGAGTGATCACTATCAAACACATCAGCAAGTGGCCCCTCAATAAATGGCGTGTTGAGTGCTCATCATGTATTTTAATGAAGAAATAGAACACTTTACAAAAGAAACAAAATGACAGCCAACAGTTCCGTCAAGATTCCAAACGACTAAACGGAAAACAACCACCCACAAAACCCAAAGGAAAACAGGCTGCCTAAGTATGGCTTCCAATCAGAGACAACGAAAGACACCTGCCTCTGATTGGAAACCACACTCGGCCAAACCTGGAAAATGGAACATAGAAAATGAAAACTAGAACCAAAATCCCCTAGACAAAAAACCCCAAAACACAAACCAAACACCCCCTGCCACGCCCTGACCATACTACAATGACAAAAGACCCCTTTACTGGTCAGGACGTGACAGGCAGGTCTTTCTCACTGTCAGGAGGTGCTGCTGGTACAATTGGATAGAGGGCCACAGCACAGCTTTTTCCGTGCATTACCATTTTCCCTAGGCGTTACCATCCGATATTAGTTGGCATGACTGGGCATGTATAAAATTAAAACACTTTGACCAAAATGATGCTATGTACACTTTGTAGAACATTTTTACACACGAGAATCAATGTTTTTGACTAATATCGATGCAACATTGGCCATTTTCAACCAGATAATGTTTTTTTATTTTACTTCAGCTGCCCTTTAAAGGCGCTTCTCTCACCTCCCATTTGTTGTCCTGTGTTTTCCTCTTCAGTTGGACGTTCCAGTTGTCAGCATCCACCTCAGCACAGTGAGCTATCGTCATTGCAACAGGCCTGGAGAGATCTATGCTTGGAGGGCCATAGGTGACCTCGGGTCCTAACAGGATCTCAAAGCCTTCCTCCGTCTGGACACTGTAACATACACATTGGCATCTGTTAATTCTGAAAGATACTATTCAACTAAATGTAGCTACATACAGGTAGAATGTATTTGATAAAATGTGGTCAAACATTTAATGGGTTTGTACATGCAACAATTCAAGGTACTACTAAATGGACAACCTATTACACTGAGGAATAATATACTGCTCAAAAAAATAAAGGGAACACTTAAACAACACAATGTAACTCCAAGTCAATCACACTTCTGTGAAATCAAACTGTCCACTTAGGAAGCAACACTGATTGACAATACATTTCACATGCTGTTGTGCAAATGGAATAGACAACAGGTGGAAATTATAGGCAATTAGCAAGACACCCCCAATAAAGGAGTGGTTCTGCAGGTGGACCACAGACCACTTCTCAGTTCCTATGCTTCCTGGCTGATGTTTTCGTCACTTTTGAATGCTGGCGGTGCTTTCACTCTAGTGGTAGCATGAGACGGAGTCTACAACCCACACAAGTGGCTCAGGTAGTGCAGCTCATCCAGGATGGCACATCAATGCGAGCTGTGGCAAGAAGGCTTGCTGTGTCTGTCAGCGTAATGTCCAGAGCATGGAGGTGCTACCAGGAGACAGGCCAGTACATCAGGAGACGTGGAGGAGGCCGTAGGAGGGCAACAACCCAGCAGCAGGACCGCTACCTCCGCCTTTGTGCAAGGAGGAGCACTGCCAGAGCCCTGCAAAATGGCCTCCAGCAGGCCACAAAGGTGCATGTGTCTGCTCAAACGGTCAGAAACAGACTCCATGAGGGTGGTATGAGGGCCCGACGTCCACAGGTGGGGGTTGTGCTTACAGCCCAACACCGAGCAGGACGTTTGGCATTTGCCAGAGAACAACAAGATTGGCAAATTCGCCACTGGCGCCCTGTGCTCTTCACAAATGAAAGCAGGTTCACACTGAGCACGTGACAGACGTGACAGAGTCTGGAGACGCCGTGGAGAACGTTCTGCTGCCTGCAACATCCTCCAGCATGACCGATTTGGCGGTGGGTTAGTCATGGTGTGGGGTGGCATTTCTTTGGGGGGCCGCACAGCCCTCCATGTGCTCACCAGAGGTAGCCTGACTGCCATTAGGTACCGAGATGAGATCCTCAGACCCCTTGTGAGACCATATGCTGGTGCGGTTGGCCCTGGGTTCCTCCTAATGCAAGACAATGCTAGACCTCATGTGGCTGGAGTGTGTCAGCAGTTCCTGCAAGAGGAAGGCATTGATGCTATGGACTGGCCCGCCCGTTCCCCAGACCTGAATCCAATTGAGCACATCTGGGACATCATGTCTCATCCACCAACGCCACGTTGCACCACAGACTGTCCAGGAGTTGGCGGATGCTTTAGTCCAGGTCTGGGAGGAGATCCCTCAGGAGACCATCCGCCACCTCATCAGGAGCATGCCCAGGCGTTGTAGGGAGGTCATACAGGCACGTGGAGGCCACACACACTACTGAGCCTCATTTTGACTTGTTTTAAGGACATTACATCAAAGTTGGATCAGCCTGTAGTGTGGTTTTCCACTTTAATTTTGAGTGTGACTGCAAATACAGACCTCCATGGGTTGATAAATTGGATTTCCATTGATTATTTTTGTGTGATTTTGTTGTCAGCACATTCAACTATGTAAAGAAAAAAGTATTTAATAAGATTATTTAATTCATTCAGATCTAGGATGTGTTATTTTAGTGTTCCCTTTATTTTTTTGAGCAGTATATAAAACGCAACATGTAAAGTGTTGGTTCCATGTTTGTATTTCTCTCAAATTTTGTGCACAAATTTGTTTACATCCCTGTTTGTGAGCATTTCTCATTTGCCAAGATAATCCATCCACCTGACAGGTGTGGCATATCAAGAAGCTGATTAAACAGCATGATCATTACACAGTTGCACCTTGTACAGGGGACAATATAAGGCCACTCTAAAATGTATAGTTTTGTCACACAACAATGCCACAGATGTCTCAAGGTTTGAAGGAGCATGCAATTGGCATGCTGACTGTGGGAATGTCCACCCAGGCTGTTGCCAGATAATTTAATGTACATTTCTCTACCATAAGCAGCCTCCAACGTCATTTTAGAGAATTTGGCAGTACTTCCAACCGGACTCACAACCACATGTAACCACACCAGCCCAGGACCAGTTCTTCCATGGCCTGCATACTCACCAGATATGTCACCCATAGAACACGTTTGGGATGCTCTGGATCAACGTGTACGACAGTGTGTTCCAGTTCCTGCCAATATCCAGCAACTTCGTACACCCATTGAAGAGGAGGGGGACAACATTCCACAGGCCACAATCAACAGCCTGATCAACTCTTTGCGAAGGAGATGTCGCCCTGCATGTGGCAAATGGTGGTCACACCAGACACTGACTGGTTTTGTGATCCACGCCCCTACCTTTTTTAAAATGTTTCTATGACCAACATATGCATACCTGTATTCCCAGTCATGTGAAATTCATAGATTAGGGCCTAATAAATGTACTTCAACTGCCTTATTTCTTTATATCAGGGATGGACAGCCGTAAAACTGCAATTCCTGCAGGAAGTGAACTGAAAATAGTAACATGTTTTGTCTTAGTTTTTTTTTCACATTTTAAAGTTTCTCCTATTCTTCTCTGCAGATCCTCTCATGCTCTGTCAGGCTGGATGGGGAGCATTGCTGCACAGCTATTTTCAGGCCTCTCCAGAGATGTTCGATCGGGTTCAAGTCCGGGCTCTGGCTGGGCCACTCAAGGACATTCAGAGACTTGTTCCGAAGCCACTCCTGCGTTGTCTTGACTGTATGCTTAGGATTGTTGTCCTCATCTTTACCTTGAGGACAAAACAGAGATGCTTGTTCTAGGTCCCAAGAAACAAAGAGATCTTCTGTTGAATCTGACAATTAATCTGGATGGTTGTACAGTCGTCTCAAATAAAACTGTGAAGGACCTCGGCGTTACTCTGGACCCTGATCTCTCTTTTGAAGAACATATCAAGACTCTTTCAAGGACAGCTTTTTTCCATCTACGTAACATTGCAAAAATCAGAAGCTTTCTGTCCAAAAATGATGCAGAAAAATGTATCCACTTCTAGGCTGGACTATTGCAATGCTCTACTTTCCGGATACCCGGATAAAGCACTAAACAAACTTCAGTTAGTGCTAAATACGGCTGCTAGAATCCTGACTAGAACCAAAAAATGTGATCATATTACTCCAGTGCTAGCCTCCCTACACTGGCTTCCTGTTAAGGCAAGGGCTGATTTCAAGGTTTTACTGCTAACCTACAAAGCATTACATGGGCTTGCTCCTACCTATCTTTCCGATTTGGTCCTGCCGTACATACCTACACGTACGCTACGGTCACAAGACGCAGGCCTCCTAATTGTCCCTAGAATTTCTAAGCAAACGGCTGGAGGTAGGGCTTTCTCCTATAGAGCTCCATTTTTATGGAATGGTCTGCCTACCCATGTGAGAGACGCAGACTCAGTCTCAACCTTTAAGTCTTTACTGAAGATTTATCTCTTCAGTAGGTCCTATGATTAAGTATAGTCTGGCCCAGGAGTGTGAAGGTGAACGGAAAGGCTGGAGCAACGAACCGCCCTTGCTGTCTCTGCCTTGCCGGTTCCCCTCTCTCCACTGGGATTCTCTGCCTCTAACCCTGTTACAGGGGCTGAGTCACTGGCTTACTGGTGTTCTTCCATGCCGTCCATGGGAGGGGTGCGTCACTTGAGTGGGTTGAGTCACTGACGTGGTCTTCCTGTCTGGGTTGGCGCCCCCCCATTGGGTTGTGCCGTGGCGGAGATCTTTGTGGGCTATACTCGGCCTTGTCTTAGGACGGTAAGTTGGTGGTTGGAGACATCCCTCTAGTGGTGTGGGGGCTGTGCTTTGGCAAAGTGGGTGGGGTTATATCCTGCCTGTTTGGCCCTGTCCGGGGGTATCATCCGATGGGGCCACAGTGTCTTCTGATCCCTCCTGTCTCAGCCTCCAGTATTTATGCTGCAGTAGTTTATGTGTCGGGGGGCTAGGGTCAGTCTGTTACATCTGGAGTATTTCTCTTGTCTTATCCGGTGTCCTGTGTGAATTTTAATATGCTCTCTCTAATTCTCTCTTTCTCTCTTTCTTTCTTTCTCTCGGAGGACCTGAGCCCTAGGACCATGCCTCAGGACTACCTGGCATGATGACTCCTTGCTGTCCCCAGTCCACCTGGCTGTGCTGCTGCTCCAGTTTCAACTGTTCTGCCTGCGGCTATGGAACCCTGACCTGTTCACCGGACGTGCTTGTTGCACCCTCGACAACTACTATGATTATTATTATTTGACCATGCTGGTCATTTATGAACATTTTAACATCTTGACCATGTTCTGTTATAATATCCACCCGGCACAGCCAGAAGAGGACTGGCCACCCCTCATAGCCTGGTTCCTCTCTAGGTTTCTTCCTAGGTTTTTGGCCTTTCTAGGGAGTTTTTCCTAGGGAGTTTTTCCTAGCCATCGTGCTTCTTTCACATGCATTGCTTGCTGTTTGGGGTTTTAGGCTGGGTTTCTGTACAGCACTTTGAGATATCAGCTGATGTACGAAGGGCTATATAAATAAATTTGATTTGATTTGATTTGATCCTGCCTCTGAAAAACATCTCCATAGCATGATGCTTCACTGTAGGGATGGTGCCAGGTTTCCTCCAGACGTGACGCTTGGTATTCAGACCAGAGTTCAATCTTGGTCACGTCAGACCAGAGAATCTTGTTCCTCAAGGTCTGAGAGTCTTTAGGTCCCTTTTGGCAAACTCCAAGCAGGCTGTCATGTGCCTTTTAATGAGGAGTGGCTTCCGTCTGGCCGCTCTACCATAAAGGCCTGATTGGTGGAGTGCTGCAGAGATGGTTGTCCTTCTGGAAGGCTCTCCCATCTCCACAGAGGAACTCTAGAGCTATCTCAGAGTGACCATCGGGTTCAAGGCCCTTCTTCCCCAATTGCTCAGTTTGGCCAGTTTAGAGGTCACAGTGTTCTTGGGGACTTTCAACGCTGCAGAATGTTTTTGGTACCATTCCCCAGATCTGTGCCTCAACACAAATCCTGTCTCTGAGCTCTACGGACAATTCCTTCGACCTCATAGCTTGGTTTTTGCTCTGACATGCACTGTCAACTGTGGGGCCTTATATAGACAGGTGTGTGCCTTTCCAAATCATGTCCAATCAATTTAATTTACCACAGGTGACTCCAATCAAGTTGTAGAAACATCAAGGATGATCAATGGAAACAGGATGTACCTGAGCTCAATTCCGTCTCTCATAGGGTCTGAGACACGGAATTGAGTCTGAAGGTCTGAATACTTATGTAAATAAGGCATTTCTGTTTTTCAAAAAACCTGTTTTCGCTTTTGTTTTATTTTTTTATCAATTGTAGATTAAGGCTGTAACATAACAAAATGTGGAAATAGTCAAGGGGTCTGTATAATTTCCAGTACATTTAGATAATGTACTGTATGATAAAGGCTTGAGTGTGCAGGACTAATAGTCCTATAAAGGGATCCTGCCTTGACTTTGCATATTCATCAGCCTCGTGCTTATCATATTGGAGTGATTATCTTTGCTATCGATCATCTCTTGTGGTGGTGCTGCATGAAATTAAAGCAATTAATGAGGAAAAACTAATGAGGGTGGTGGACAGTCATGCAAATTCACAAACAGCAGACAGAAACCAAGAGCCACCTGCAGGTGTTTGATTCTTGGCATCCCTGCTAGATACCCAAGATGTAAAGTCAGAATACAATTTACCTTCAAATAGGATGGTGTGTTCATTAAAAAATGTCTGACAATAAATAGCATCGGAATGTTTTGTTGCCAGGAGGGGTAGCCGGTGTGGCAGCGGGTGGTGGGTGGGCGGGCGGCAGCGGTTTAAAAAGGCCAAGTAAGATCAAGGCAGCGAGATGCCTTCGCAAAGCTCTCTAAGCTCATATCAGTCATCACAGACCAGAGATCTGAGATTTGTCTAGATTTCCTCCCCTAAATAAAAAGTGATTAAGGCTATATCCAGATCCTCGAGGGAGCAAGGTGGAAAGTTCACAGCATCAAGATACACTGTGTTACTTTAAACAAATACCCTGAGGCATAAACAATGACAGAAATAACATTGTGGCAGATGACTTTGTGAACTATTTCAGTAGGATTGACACATACTGTAGTGTGGACTGCCAAACAATGGTTAGGATCTTTGATGGTTCACTTTTCACTTTCAATGTACAGTGAGTATACAAACATTAAGAACACCTGCTCCTTCCATGACATGGACTGACGTAATTTCCTGTCCCAACTTGTGGACTTGTTTACGTGCTGCTGTGCGTTTTGTTGCTCGCGTTACTTTGCTACCTGCCAACTTTTTTAATTACCATTTTTATATTTCAATTTTTTCTCTAAACTTTTTCACCCCGGACGCTTTATCTGGACATGGTTCTACAGGACCTCCACCAGCCAAAGTTAAGTAGTAACATTAACATTATGCCTTCTAATTGCAGTCGCTGTACTCATAATGTACAGGAGAACGATCGCCTTATGGTGAGGATAGCCATGCTGCAAGCCCAGCTTCAGATGCAATCGTTAGGCAAGGGTCATTTAAGTGTAGGAAAGGACAGCGTCTGTGCCACAAATAAGTACAGTTAGTAGTATAAATCCCCTCGCACAGTCCCGGTGTTGTGCCGAAAATCTCCCCCCTGCCAGAATCCCCCCCTCTAATTTCCTTAATTTTGTGGCTAGAGGTAAATACTTTCTGTGGCACACATCAGAGTCAAATACTTTCTATATAACAAACTTCACATCAGGATAGGCAACCTAAATTAATAATACATGTATGTGTGTTATATTAAACAGAGGAGGGAGTAAAATGTTGGCAAGCAATACATTTTTTCCCCCTTTTATTTAACTAGGCAAGTCAGTTAAGAACACATTTTTATTTTCAATGATGGCCTAGGAACAGTGGGTTAACTGCCTTGTTCAGGGGCAGAACAACAGATTTTTACCTTGTCAGCTTGGTGATTCGATCTAGCAACCTTTCGGTTACTGGCCCAACACTCTAACCACTAGGCTTCCTGCCGCCCGAACAACCACAGAACAACTATGGCTGAACTTTCATCCTTACACTTTCAAAAATACTAGTCGAATAAGACATGGGAGAGATGACGAATTTTGGCAAAGAGATTTATTTATAAACTAAAACAAAATATGTATCCGATTTAAGTACGGGTGACATGGGCAGCTGCCCAGGGCGGCATCTTGGCAGGGGCGACACCGGGCGCCCCCGGTTGCAGGCGCCATACAAGCAAGAACAGCCACATACACTTGAAACAAATAGCCAAACCGAAAACTGCATACAAAAATGCTTTCTGCTACTAAGATCAGTGAAATGTAGGCTAAACTGACAAATCTCATATAGCAAGCAAGTCGCAGCAATGAAGAACGTGAAGGGGGGGAGATTTTCGGCACAACACCGGCAGCCGGACAATGTCATGGCTTCTGGAAGGGAATTCTGTAGGAATGCTCAACCGGTGTCGCTCATTCAGCCGACAGAAACTTTCAACCGGTTCTCCCCATTAAGCAACGAGTCGGAGTCAGAGGCCTAGCCTTCTCTGGTCTCTCCTCCACCCGTTACGGGGTCTGAGATGCCGAAGCCTCCCACCATTAGTTCTGACAAATTGAAAACCCTAGTCATTGGCGACTCCATTACCTGCAGAATTAGACTTAAAAAGAATCATCCAGCGATCATACACTGTTTACCAGGGGGCAGGGCTACGGACGTTAAGGCTATTCTGAAGATGGTGCTGGCTAAGGCCAAAACTGGCGAGTGTAGAGCGTATAGGGATATTGTTATCCATGTCGGCACCAACAACGCTAGGATGAAACAGTCAGAGGTCACCAAGTGCAACATAGCCTCAGCGTATAAATCAGCTAGAAAGATGTGTCAGCATCGAGTAATTGTCTCTGGCCCCCTCCCAGTTAGGGTAAGTGATGAGCTCTACAGCAGAGTCTCACAACTCCATCACTGGTTAAACTGTTTTCTGCCCCTCCCAAAAGGTAGCATTTGTAGATAATTGGCCTTCTTTCTGGGACTCACCCACAAACAGGACCAAGCCTGGCCTACTGAGGAGTGACTGACTCCATCCTAGCTGGAGGGGTGCTCTCATCTTATCTATGAACATAGACAGGGCTCAAACTCCTCTAGCTCCACAATGAGATAGGGTGCAGGCCAGGCAGCAGGCTCTTAGCCAGCCTGCCAGCTTAGTGGAGTCTGCCACTGGCACAGTCAGTGTAGTCAGCTCAGCTTTCCCCATTGAGACTATGTCTGTGCCTCGATCTAGGTTGGGCAAAACTAAACATGGAGTTGTTCGCCTTAGCAATCTCACTGGAATAAAGACCTCCTCCATTCCTGTCATTATTGAAAGAGATTGTGATATTTCACATCTCAAAATAGGGCTACTTAATGTTAGATCACTCACTTCCAAGGCCATTATAGTCAATGAACCAATCACTGATCATGATCTTGACGTGATTGACCTGACTGAAACATGGCTTAAGCCTGATGAATTTACTGTGTTATATTAGGTCTCTCCTCCTAGTTACACTAGTGACCATATCCCCACCGCATCCCACAAAGCCGGAGGTGTTGCTAACATTTACGATACCAAATTTCAATTTACCAAAAAAATAAATGACTGCGTTTTCGTCTTTTGAGCTTCTAGTCAAGAATTCTATGCAGCCAACTCAAACCCTTTTTATAGCTACTGTTTACAGGCCTCCTGGGCCATATACAGCGTTCCTCACTGAGTTCCTATCGGACCTTGTAGTCATGGCAGATAATGTTCACATTTTTGGTGACTTTAATGTTCACATGGAAAAGTCCACAGACAGACCCACTCCAAAAGGCTTTCAGAGCCATCATCGACTCAGTAGGTTTTGTCCAACATGTCTCCGGACCTACTCACTGCCGCAGTCATACTCTGGACCTAGTTTTGTCCCGTGGAATAAATATTGTGGATCTAATGTTTTTCCTCATAATCCTGGACTATCAGACCACCGTTTTATTACGTTTGCAATCGCAACAAATAATCTGCTCAGTACCAACCAAGGATCATCAAAAGCCATGCTATAAATTCTTGGACCACCCAAAGATTCCCAGATGCCCTTCCAGACTCCCTCCACCTACCCAAGGACGTCAGAATACAACAAAGGGTTAACCACCTAACTGAGGAACTTAATTTAACCATGCGTGTCACGCCCTGACCAGGTGAACTCGGATATTTTTGGTCAGGGTGTGTCATGTTGGGTATTTTTCCTTGGTTTGGTTTCTATGTTTGCGTTATAGCCTTGTGTTAGCTCTATGTGGTTTATTTCTATGTTGGGTTCTGTCGATTCCCAATCAGAGACAGCTGTCGCTAGTTGTCTCTGATTGGGATCACATTTAAGTTCCTTTTTCCCCCACCCTGTTTGTGGGGTGTTGCCTCTTTGTGTTTTGAGCAGTTAACGTATCGGCATTTTCTTGGTTTTGTGTACGTGTTTATTTCAGTGTGAAGAATAAACATGTGTTCGCTCCCAGCTGCGCTTTGGTCCGCTTCCTCATCACCCGACGACGATCGTTACAGAACACCCCACCAAACCAGGACCAAGCAGCAGGAGGATAAGGAGCGCGAGAGATGGGCTCGTGAGGGGAAGGAGTTCTGGACCTGGGAGGAGATCATGTCGGGGAAAGGACCCTGGCGGAAGGATTCCCAGGTCGAGGAGGTAATGCCAGCCGGTGGACGGAGTCGCAGGCGGCGGTCGAGGAGGCCCGGAAGACACCCCCAAGAATTTTTTTTGGGGGGGCTAATGGGGTGGTCCGGAAGGACAGAGGAAGAGCCCATACCACTGCTCTCGTGGGGGATGACGGCGGAGGAGGAGACGAATATGAGACGGTTGATTGAGGACCTGCTGAGGGAAGATCTGGAGGAGGAGCCATGGGATGCGGAGTTGCGCGCTGTGTCGCCAATGCGCCCGCACTGCCCGGTGCGTCCGGTGGACATGCCCAGCACATGCCGTGCTAGGATGGGCATCCAGCCAGGACGAGTGGCTAAACCGGCTCCACGCTTCAGTTCACCAGTGCGTGTTCACAGTCCTGTCTGGCCCGTCCCTGCTCCCCGCACCAAGTCCATAGTGCATGTCCACAGTCCTGTCCGGCCCGTCCCTGCTCCCCGCACCAAGTCAGTGGTGCGTGTCC
Organism: Salmo trutta; assembly: GCF_901001165.1. NCBI lineage: Eukaryota > Metazoa > Chordata > Actinopteri > Salmoniformes > Salmonidae > Salmo > Salmo trutta. The sequence continues at coordinate 30,395,011 of NC_042965.1, forward strand.
ACAGTCCTGTCCGGCCCGTCCCTGCTCCCCGCACCAAGTCAGTGGTGCGTGTCCCCAGTCCGGCCCGGCCCGTTCCTGCTCCCCGCACCAAGTCAGTGGTGCGTGTCCCCAGTCCGGCCCGGCCCGTTCCTGCTCCCCGCACCAAGCCAGTGGTACGTGTTCCCAGTCCGGCCCGGCCCGTCCCTGCTCCCCGCACCAAGTCAGTGGTGCGTGTCCCCAGTCCGGCCCGGCCCGTTCCTGCTCCCCGCACCAAGCCAGTGGTGCGTGTTCCCAGTCCGGCCCGGCCCGTCCCTGCTCCCCGCACCAGGTCAGTGGTGCGTGTCCCCAGTCCTGTCCGGCCCGTTCCTGTTCCCCGCACCAAGCCCACGGTGCATGTCCAGAGTCCTGTTCGGCCCGTTCCTGTTCCCCACACCAAGCCCACGGTGCATGTCCACAGTCCTGTCCGGCCCGTTCCTGTTCCCCGCACCAAGCCCACGGTGCGTGTCCACAGTCCTGTCCGGCCCGTCCCTGCTCCCCGCACCAAGCCCACGGTGCGTGTCCACAGTCCTGTCCGGACCGTCCCTGCTCCCCGCACCAAGTCAGTGGTGCGTGTCCCCAGTTCGGTCCGGCCCGTTCCTGTTCCCCGCACCAAGCCCACGGTGCGTGTCCACAGTCCTGTCCGGCCCGTCCCTGCTCCCCGCACCAAGCCCACGGTGCGTGTCCACAGTCCTGTCCGGCCCGTCCCTGCTCCCCGCAGCAAGTCAGTGGTGCGTGTCCCGAGTCCGGCCCGGCCCGTTCCTGCTCCCCGCACCAAGCCAGTGGTGCGTGTTCCCAGTCCGGCCCGTTCCTGCTGCCCGCACCAAGCCAGTGGTACGTGTTCCCAGTCCGGCACGGCCCGTGTCCGGTCCACCGGTGCCCAATCCGGTTCCGGTCGACGGCTCCGCTCCGGAGCCTGAGCATGCCGCTCCACAGTGGTCCAGTCCGGGCCAGAGGGGTAGGGCTAAGGTGGAGGCGGGGGAAAAAACACGCCCGGGGCCAGAGCCTCCACCGAGGGTGAGGTGCCCACCCGGGTCCCCCCCCTAATAGACTTAAGTTTGGTGCGCCGGGAGTACGCACCGTTGGGGGGGGGGTACTGTCACGCCCTGACCAGGTGAACTCGGGTATTTTGGGTCAGGGTGTGTCATGTTGGATATTTTTCCTTGGTTTGTTTTCTATGTTTGCGTTATAGCCTTGTGTTAGCTCTATGTGGTTTATTTCTATGTTGGGTTCTGTCGATTCCCAATCAGAGACAGCTGTCGCTAGTTGTCTCTGATTGGGATCACATTTAAGTTCCTTTTTCCCCACGCTGTTTGTGGGGTGTTGCCTCTGTGTTTTGAGCAGTTAACGTATCGGCATTTTCTTGGTTTTGTGTACGTGTTTATTTCAGTGTGAAGAATAAACATGTGTTCGTTCCCAGCTGCGCTTTGGTCCGCTTCCTCATCACCCGACGACGATCGTTACATTGCGTAATACCCTAGATGCAGTCACACCCCTAAAAAAAAACAAATTTGTCATAAGAAACTAGCTCCCTGGTATACAGAAATACCCGGAAATGGAGCTACACCAAACTGGAAGTCTTCCGATTAGCTTGGAAAGATGCCCTCAATGCTGCTTGATCAGCCTATTTTTTCAACTTAATTGAGGAGAATAAGAACAATCCAACATTTATTTTTGATGCTGTCGTAAAGCTAACTAAAAAGCAGCATTCCCCAAGAGAGGATGGCTTTCACTTCAGCAGTGGTAAATTCATGAAATTCTTTGACGAAAAGATCATGATCATTAGAAAGCAAATTATGGACTCCTGTTTAAATCTGCATATTTCTCCAAAGCTCAGTTGTCCTGAGTCTGCACAACACTGCCAGGACCTAGGATCAAGGGAGACACACAAGTTTTTTAATACTATATCTCTTGACACATTGATGAAAATAGTCATGGCCTCTAAACCTTCAAGCTGCATACTGGACACTATTCCAACTAAACTACTGAAAGAGCTGCTTCCTGTGCTTGGCCCTCCTATGTTTAACATAATAAACAGCTCCCTATCCACTGGATGTGTACCAAACTCACTAAAAGTGGCAGTAATAAAGCCTCTCTTGAAAAAGCCAAACCTTGACCCAGAAAATATAAAAAACTATCGGCCTATTTCAAATCTCCCATTCCTCATAATTAAAAAAAAAAGCTATTGCGCAGCTACTCACTGCCTTCCTGAAGACTAACAATGTATACGAAATGCTTCAGTCTGGTTTTAGACCCCATCATAGCACTGAGACTGCACTCATGAAGGCGGTAAATTACCTTTTAATGGCGTCAGACCAAGGCTCTGCATCTGTCCTCGTGTTCCTAGACCTTAGTGCTGCTTTTGATACCATCAATCACCACATTATTTTGGAGAAATTGGAAACCCAAATTGGTCTACATGGACAAGTTCTGGCCTGGTTTAGATCTTACCTGTCAGAAAGATATCAGTTTGTCTCTGTGGATGGTTTGTCCTCTGACAAATCAACTGTAAATTTCGGTGTTCCTCAACCTTTTAAGACTTCTGTTGTTTTCACTGTATATTTTACCTCTTGGTGATGTAATTTGGAAACATGTTAACTTTCACTGCTATGCAGATGATACACAGCTGTACATTTCGATGAAACATGGTGAAGCCCCAAAATTGCCCTCCCTGGAAGCCTGTGTTTCAGACACAAGGAAGTGGATGGCGGCAAATGTTTTACTTTTAAACTTAGACAAAACAGAGATGCTAGTTCTAGGTCCCAAGAAACAAAGAGATCTTCTGTTGGATCTGACAATTAATCTTGACGGTTGTACAGTCGTCTCAAATAAAACTGTAAAGGACCTCGGCATTACTCTGGACCCTGATCTCTCTTTTGACAAACATATCAAGACTGTTTCAAGGACAGCTTTTTTACATCTACGTAACATTGTAAAATCAGAAATGTTCTGTGATGAAGAAAAATATATCCATGCTTTTGTCACTTCTAGATTAGACTACTGCAATGCTGTACTTTCCGGCTACCCAGATAAAGCACTAAATAAACTTCAGTTAGTGCTAAACACGGCTGCTAGAATCTTGACTAGAACCAAAAAATGTGGTCATATTTCTCCAGTGCTAGCCTCTCTACACTGGCTTCCTGTTAAAGCTAGGGCTGATTTCAAGGATTTACTGCTAATTTACAAAGTGTCTTGTGACCGGGATTGCTCCAATCTATCTTTCTGATTTGGTCCTGCCGTACATACCTACACGTACGCTACAGTCACAAAAGGCAGGCGTCCTTATTGTCCCTAGAATTTCTAAGCAAACAGCTGGAGGCAGGGGTTTCTCCTATAGAGCTCAATTGTTATGGATTAGTCTGCCTATCCATGTGAGAGACACACACTCTGTCTCGACCTTTAAGTCTTTATTGAAGACTCATCTCTTCAGTAGGTCCTATTATTGAGTGTAGTCTGGTCCAGGGGTGTGAAGGTGAACAGAAAGGCACTGGAGCGACGAACCACCCTTGCTGTCTCTGCCTGGCCGGTTCCCCTCTCTCCACTTGGATTCCCTGCCTCTAACCCTATTACGGAGTCACTGGATTACTGGTGCTCTTCCATGCTGTCGCTAGGAGGGGTGCGTCACTTGAGTGGGTTGAGTCTCTGACGTGATCTTCCTGTCCGGGTTGGCACCCACCTCGGGTTCGTGCCGTGGGAGAGATCTTCGTGGGCTATACTGGGCCTTGTCTCATGGTAGTAAGTTGGTGGTTGAAGATATCCCTCTAGTGGTGTGCGGGCTGTGCTTTGGCAAAATGGATGGGGTTATATCCTGCCTGGTTGGCCCTGTCTGGGGGTATAGTTGGACAGGGCCACAGTGTCTCCTGTCTCAGCCTCCAGTAATTATGCTGCAATAGTTGTGTCGGGGGGCTAGGGTCAGTCTGTTATATTTGGAGTATTGCTCCTCTCTTATCCGGTGTTCTGTGTGAATTTATGTTTGCTCCCTCTAATTTCTCTATCTCTATCTGTAAATCTGAGCCCTAGGACCATGCCTTAGGACTACCTGGCAGTTTCAACTGTTCTGCCTACAGTTATGGAACCCTGACCTGTTCACCGGACCTGCTGTTTCTGACTCTCTCTCTCTCTACCGCACCTGCTGTCTCGGCTATGAAAAGCCAACTGACATGTACTCCTGAGGTGCTGACCTGTTGCACCCTCTACAACCACTGTGATTATTGTTATTTGACCCTGCTGGTCATATATGAATGTTTGAACATCTTGGCCATGTTCTGTTTTCTCCACCCGGCACAGCCAGAAGAGTATTGGCAACACCTCAGAGCCTGGTTCCTCTCTAGGTTTCCTCCTAGGTTCCTTCCTTTCTAGGGAGTTTTTCCTAGCCACCGTGCTTCTACATCTGCATTGCTTGCTGTTTGGGGTTTTAGGCTGGGATTCTGTATAGCACTTAACAAGTGACATCGGCTGATGTAAAAAGGGCTTTATAAATAAATTTGATTGATTGACCAGGTGAATTCAGGGGAACGCTATGATCCCTTATTGATGTCACTTATTAATCCCACTTCAATCAATGTAGATGAAGGGGAGGAGACAGGTTAAAGAAGGATTTTTAAGCCTGTAGACAACTGAGACATGGATTGTGTATGTGTGCCATTCAGAGGGTGAATGGGCAAGACAAAACATGTAAGTGCCTTTGAACGGGGTATGGTAGTAGGTGCCAGACGCACCGGTTTGTGTCAATAACTGCAACACTGCTGGGTTTTTCCATGCCCAACAGTTTCCTGTGTATCAAGAATGGTCCATCACCCAAAGGACATCCAGCCAACTTGACACAACTGTGGGAAGCATCGGAGTCAACATGGGCCAGCAGCCCTGTGGAACGCATTTTTCACCTTGTATAGTCCATGACCCAACAAACTGAGGCTGTTCTGAGGGCAAAAGAGGTGGGGGGGGGGGGGGGGGGGGGGGGGGGGGGGTGCTACTCAATGTTAGGAAGGTGTTCTTAATGTTTGGTATACTGTATAATGCAGACACCTCTTAGACTTTCCAAGGATGTTCAATGAGTCAGGACTTCTATTAATTAAACATAATATTTTTCCTTTTATAATATATGTATTTTACTGGCTCATGTTATAGAACAGCACAATATTCTGAATACACTACTAGAGAATGCAGTAATAAACAGCAATAAAATATATGGTTGCATATTCTGTGCTTATGTATACAACCTCCACCTCACACAGTCATCCTGTACCTTTTTCATTCAGACGAGAGCTCACTGCTCACTCTCAATCACCAGCAGCCCTGCATAGATTGGAATGGGCCAGCGATATCTCTGATTATCCTTCAGCCAACAGCGACAAGCCTGATCACACATTCAACGGTAAGAGCAGCTACGCAAGGAGCAGATTACCTGGGTTTTAAGTAGCTGCCTACCACTTATGACTGAGAAGAGTCCAGCAGCAGCAGCACAAAAAAGCAGAAGTACCTCTCTGCATTCCAAACTGCACCCTGTTCCCTATACAGTACACTACTTTTGACCAGTTCTGGTCAAAAGTAGTGTACTATTTAGGGTGCTATTTGGGATGCATACCGCTTTTTCAATTCCACTTGTCATCATCATGAAGGGTCCTGTACCTACGTATGGCTCGGCTGCCTCCCTGGCCCTAGATGAGGTCCATTATTCAAAGTGACTGATCACTCTCTCTTCAGGGACTGGGGAGCTGCACAAAGTGGCATATTGGGCCACAATGCCACAGAGAGAGGAGAGGCTGCGCAGTGCTAAATAAATACACACATTAACATGCTCCATTAGCTTCACCTTAATTTGCTTGTAGTCCAACTGGGTTTTTGTCAATTTCTTAAGGCGACGCATATTCCTGGGCAGAGAACAGGGACATTCATCAGATTGGTATATAAAGGGGAACGCTGTACATGATAGACTACAAGATCAGGTTTTTTATGATATTTTTTGTACATGCCTTTTAGTGGCATTAAAATGAATGCTATGTTACAACCATTACCAATGGCTCCAGCCAGAGACAGTCAGTGACATCCCACCTGCTGATCAAATGACCATATGACCCAAGGGGGCTTAGGAGAACTCGCACATCTTGCCAGCAGGACAGCCAGAATAAACAGGCAGTCTGCATCCCAAATGGCACCCTATTCTCCATTCTGTATAGTGTAACTATGGGCCCTGGTCAAAAGTAGTGCACTATAAAGGGAATAGGGTGGCATTTGGACAACAGACACAGTCTGCTGTGGGGTGTTGTTGAGGCTGACCAGAAGGTACAGTGGCTGGGCGGAGGAGTCATGTCATCCTCAAGGGGGAGAGATGCATTGCACAGCCCCTGGCCATGACCGTACTCCCACACCACCTAGATGCACTGCACAGCCCCGGCCATGACCGTACTCCCACACCACCTAGATGCACTGCACAGCCCCGGCCATGACCGTACTCCCACACCACCTAGATGCACTGCACAGCCCCGGCCATGACCGTACTCCCACACCACCTAGATGCACTGCACAGCCCCGGCCATGACCGTACTCCCACACCACCTAGATGCACTGCACAGCCCCTGGCCATGACCGTACTCCCACACCACCTAGATGCACTGCACAGACCCGGCCATGACCGTACTCCCACACCACCTAGATGCACTGTACAGCCCCAGTCATGACCGTAACTCCCACACCATCTAGATGCACTGTACAGCCCCAGTCATGACCGTACTCCCACACCACCTAGATGCACTGTACATCCCCAGTCATGACCGTAACTCCCACACCATCTAGATGCACTGTACAGCCCCAGTTATGACCGTACTCCCACACCATCTAGATGCACTGTACAGCCCCAGTTATGACCGTACTCCCACACCACCTAGATGCACTGTACAGCCCCAGTCATGACGTAACTCCCACACCACCTAGATGCACTGTACAGCCCCAGTCATGACCGTAACTCCCACACCACCTAGATGCACTGTACAGCCCCAGTCATGACCGTAACTCCCACACCACCTAGATGCACTGTACAGCCCCAGTCATGACCGTAACTCCCACACCACCTAGATGCACTGTACAGCCCCAGTCATGACCGTAACTCCCACACCACCTAGATGCACTGTACAGCCCCAGTCATGACCGTAACTCCCACACCACCTAGATGCACTGTACAGCCCCAGTCATGACCGTAACTCCCACACCACCTAGATGCACTGTACAGCCCCAGTCATGACCGTAACTCCCACACCACAAGGGGAAAACACCTGCCATCCGGAACTTCAATAAAGAACATTTAGAATGTAGAACTTTAAATTCACGTCCCAAGTTGTTGTAGAAATGTGGGTGTATAAAACAGGTGGCTCTGGTTTTGAAATATAAACAGATCTGCAATAGACCAGACAACAACAGAAGAAATGTTTATATACTGCGTTTGTTTTTTACCACCATGAACTCAAATTTTGCCTGTGGTGAGAAAGGTGGGCTGATTCTGCCCTAATAGGTTAAAAGTTTCATCTTACAAAACACAAATGCTTTCATCTAACAATTGGGGGCAAAGGAAATATCTCCAACTTCACCAAAACCAACCAACAGTCTTAAAAATATTTTCCCCAAACCTTTGACAGAGTTCAAAATAACAACATGAAAAATATATTTGAATGGAATTCTGTTATATGGCTGGGATAAGTCTATTGGCTGTGGATTGTTTGGTTTAGAGAGAAGAAAGGACGCAATTCTCTGCTGGCCCCTCTGGCTGGTGAGAATAGATAGTGAGTGACAGCTCTCAGGATGACAAGTCCACAAACCTCAGTCAGGGAGAGATGTCTACACAGTAAACAGTATAACAGTATAACGCTGAATCGTTCACATAGAGTGGAAAAAATACCATTTAGTTGTCAGGCCTGAACCTATCTGTACTTGAAGGTATATTTCAGGTAAATTTGAAATCAATAGAAAATCTAGAATTCATATAGCTACTCTGAAATATTTCACCCAGGTCGGGTATGCACTGAACATACTGAAAACAATGAGTATAGCTGTCTTTGAATGCTCAGACCACGAAATGTCAGCCATTTTAGGTCCCTTCCTTGGAGTTTCACACTTCTTCCTTCCCCCACTTTGTTGGAATGGAGAGCTGTGAATGAGCGGTGACGGCTACCAGGCTGTAGCCCCAGGGGGCTTCCACTAAGGAGCAGCCAGAGCAGAGGCACCCTGGAGAGGAGAGTCCATCACTGGATCATTACCTGCCCATGACGGGAATGAATAATACTAAATGTCAAGATGAAAGACCCACCACCTCAACCCATATTCTTTTTTCCTACTGTCTGTGTGTGTCTCTACTTTACTGGGTATATGGACTTTACTTCCTTGAAGTCAGTTGGACTAAATTGATCAAGAATACATTGGAAATAAACCCTGCTTGCTGCACATGAGCTGAACTTTCTCTTGTTGGAATACCACCTGTGAGGCTACAGTGGAAATGATCAGCCTGATCTTGCCACCTAAAGGACTCCTGTGGAGACTGCTAGATAGGCTATGGTGCTCGCTGGGTCCATCTGCCAGAACCCTCCATAAACACAGAGTGGGAAGGGTCACCAAAGTTTATACTGAGCAGGAAAGACTACATCCATTGTGAGTCTTCATTTGGAGGTTTTTATTTGCCTAAATTAGCTAAAGAAATATTCAGCTATGCAGAATTGTAATTGATACACTGGGTTATTTATTACGCTTTTACCTCAGAAGGTTGAAATGGGTTGTCACGTGTGCTCCCTCTCCGGCCTCTAGGTCACCAGGCTGCTCGTGAGGGTGCACACCTGTCACCAGCGTTACGCGCATAATGACACTCACCTGGACTCCATCACCTCCTTGATTACCTGCCCTTTATTTGACACTCCCTTTGATTTCTTCCCCAGTCGCCATTGTTCCTGTTTCTTGTTTTGTTCATGTATTAATTAAATGTATTCACTCACTGAACTTGCTTCCCGACTCTCAGCGTACATCGTTACAGAATGACGACTCAACAAAGGGAAGCATCAGGGAGTGTTTTTTTGTTGTTGTTTTTGTGTTGGGGTGATGTTGGAGCCGGCGCTACCTGGGAGGCCTCAGCCGGTTTGTAGGCTCCCATACCTCAGTGGGTTCAATAGGCTCCCAAGCCTAAGCTGGGTGAACAGGTTCCCGTGCCTCAACCGAGGCAAACGGGGAGGTCTCAGCCGGCTTATCAGGCTCTCACTCCTCAGCCGGTTCATCAGGTTTCTGCGCCTCAGCGGAGGTGACCGGTCCGCTCCGGATCCCCGGGATCGTCCCTGTGGTTGGCGTCCTGCGGCTGGAGCCAAATGCGCCGGGGAGGGGGTACTGTAACGTATGCTCTCTCTCCGGCGCTCTAGGTCATCATGCTCCCGCGCCTCAGCCGGATCGTCAGGTTCCCGCGCCTTAGCAGAGGTGACCAGTCCGCTGCTGATCCCCGGGATCATCATCTTGGTTGGCGTCCTGCGGCTGGAGCCGTGCGTCGGGGAGGGGGTACTGTCACGTGTGCTCCCTCTCCGGCCTCTAGGTCACCAGGCTGCTTGTTAGGGCGCACACCTGTCACCAGCGTTACGCATAATGACACTCACCTGGACTCCATCATCTCCTTGATTACCTGCCCTTTATATGACACTTCCTTTGGTTTCTTCCCCAGTCGTCATTGTTGCTGTTTCATGTCAGTGCGCTGTTTGTGTTTCTTGTTTTGTTCATTTATTAAATGTATTCACTCCCTGAACTTGATTCCCGACTCTCAGCGTACATCGTTACATGGGTGGGGAAGGGTGGACAAGTGGCATAGCTCAACTGGTAAAGCATGGTAAAGTTTGATGAAAGAAGCAAGATGAGGAAATAGATGGGGGCTGAAAGACAGATGTTCATGAGATGTGCTCTCACCTGGACTCTCCCTGATTTATGACCATGAACATCTCAGAGGAAGGGTCCTCAGCGATCGCCCCATGGGGTACCAGCAGGCTGACTCCTGCAAGACACAACAACAGGGTCGACAACTACAGTAGGGCGGTATCCATATTTTCATACCGTTTCTGTACCTTACCGGGGTACACCGGAAATTCACACAAGGGGCGCTATTTACATTATTTTTTTAAACAAACTTTATTTACATTTTTACACCCATAACAATTTCGGCAACAGGGATCTTGATCCAGGAGGAGATTGATTGTCTCTGCTGTAATCAAGAAGCTTGTTCTTGACATCTAACCACTTAGCTAGCAAGTTAGCAAACCAAATGCATAGCTGGAGCCCTGAGCTGGATAATTATAAGCACTGGCGTAGCACAGAGGCGCATAATATTACGTATAAACATAACCACACAGCTTCAAAGCACAATTAATCTATTACAAACAATGCCATTTACCTTGTACAATCTGAGCATACATAAAAACAAGACACAAACAATGCATAAAATCCTGTCTGGAGCCTTAAAAAGGTTAGCAGGAGACTAGGGGATAGACGGAGATTCAATACCTGCCTGTCTATTAACAGTAAAGGATGTGTTTCGTCGTCGTCCCGCCTGCCATCTCCCTACTGGCAAATCAACTAGTTAGCTTTCATTAAACCAGCACCTGCTGCCTTGTCAGACATTTTACTGGTGATCGCTGTATAGGAGCCCTACAGGACCTGTTAAATCATCAGCGTGACAGGGAACATTGGAAGGTAAAATAAATAAACTCACATCTCACATAGGAAAAGTTTGAACATCATAACTTTACATCCCACAGGAGAGACTGATGTCTAAAATTGTATTGAAGGTTCTCTGTGTGTGCATGTTCATGCGTGTGATCACTTGTGCTTGAGTGTGTAGGATATGTATCCACCCTGAAAGAAGAGACTGGCAGTTAGTGATAAGTGTTGGCCATGTATGGCCGTCTATTGAGCGTTGTTAAAGGTACTGCAGATTGGAGGTGTGAGTGATCCACTTGACTGCTCTGAGTCTCTCCACTCACATATCCAGGAGACTGAAGGAGCCTGATTTCACTGTGCCTCTCCAGCGGAACAGAGGGCCCTACACACACGAGGGCCCAGGAGAGAGATGTCAGAGCTACAGTTCACATGGAACTGTTGATCCTGACAGCTGTGGCAGTCCTCATGAACTCATCTACCTCTACTTGAAGTTAGGGTCTATGGTAAGAGGCCTGACCCCTGTTTTCCTGGGAGAGCTGATGGGAATGTATAGCAGTGTTCCCAATTTTAATTACATTTTTTATTGTTGGACATAAGACTGTAAAAACACCAGCAGATCAGCTCGAAGTGATTTTAATTCTGGAAATCTGTTCCAAAGTACTCCCACACATAAGAGACGTGATCCTATACAAATGTAAGCAAGGTTTGAAATAATTACATTTTAGTCAAATATTATATCTATTTGGGCTTCTTGCGGTCATTTAGCAGTCTACAAAAAATTGTCCCGCGGCTGAATGTAGTTGATGATCCCTGATGTAGAGGAATAACAAACATCTATACTAGCTCGCTGTACTGTTCCAACCTGGGAAACAACATGGATGAATCCTACAGTACGCTAGCAACATGCGTTAGACTCTAGAGAGATTAAAGGAACCAGGCATGCGTCCCAAATGGCACCATAGTCCATTTATAGTGCACTACTTTTGACCAGGGCCCATAGGGCACTATATAGAGAATTGGGTGCCCATTTGGGACGCATCCCTGGTTTCAATAGCCATGACATATTTACTAAGCCTACGTTTACTTTTAATTAGTCACGTGTGTGCATGGTTTTGCTAAATTGAGAACATAATTTTCTCTTAGAATGGGCGCACTGAAAAAAAATGCTATAATGAGACATTATTATCAGAGAGAAGTTATCAAAAAGTAGTCAACCCATCTGTCTTTATAAATCATGTACTGTACCTCACCAGTATTTGGCAACACCAACTGTTTAATTCTGCTTCAAACACAGCTTCAAGTGTAATTCAGAGTCTTTAAACACATGTAGCTCACCAGTATTTGGCACCACCAACCGGCCGCCCAGATGTCCAAACACGCCCGTGGTTCCCAGCTGATCTTTGTTGGGGTTGAGGTGGGGGCCGTTGGGGGTGAGCAGGCCCTTCTTGGTGCTCCGTCTCTCCACAGTGCTGTTGCTGTAGTCTCGGTTCAGCCCCCTGGGGAAGGTCTCAGGCGGATGGCCTTTGGCAGCGTGGTACTCAGCGCGGTCGGCCACACCTAGTGAAACCATAAAGGAGCTCTGAACTTTGACCTTGATGTCTGGCAGGGGGTCAAAGAGCTCTTTGTTGTCTATGGAGTCCTGGAAGCAGATGGGGCTGGTATAGGTCCCACCCACTGTCAGGTCTGGCTGCAGAGAGGAGTTGAGAAGCAGTGGGTTCCCTAGAGAGATAAGAGATGCACACAGCCACATAGTCATTCAGTAATCTAACACACCTACAGTTGAAGTCGGAAGTTTACATACACTTTAGTTGCAGTCATTAAAACTCGTTTTTCAACCACTCCACAAGTTTCTTGTTAACAAACTATAGTTTTGGCAAGTCGGTTAGTACATCTACTTTGTGCATCACTTATAATTCACTGTATCACAATTCAAGTGGGCCAGAAGTTTACATACACTAAGTTGACTGTGCCTTTAAACAGCTTGGACAATTCCAGAAACTGATGTCATGGCTTTAGAAGCTTCTGATAGGCTAATTGACATAATTTGAGTCAATTGGAGGTGTACCTGTGGAAGTATTTCAAGGCCTACCTTCAAACTCAGTGCCTCTTTGCTTGACATCATGAGAAAATCAAAAGAAATCAGCCAAGAAAAAAAATTGTAGACCTCCACAAGTCTGGTTCATCCTTGGGAACAATTTCCAAATGCCTGAAGGTACCACGTTCATCTGTACAAACAATAGTACGCAAGTATAAACACCATGGGACCACGCAGCCATCATACCGCTCAGGAAGGAGACGCATTCTGTCTCCTACAGATGAACGTACTGCGGTGCAAAAAGTGCAAATCAATCCCAGAACAACAGCAAAGCGTCTTGTGAAGATTCTGGAGGAAACAGGTACAAAAGTATCTATATCCACAGTAAAACGAGTCCTATATCAACATAACCTGAAAGGCCGCTCAGCAAGGAAGAAGCCACTACTCCAAAACTGCCATAAAAAAGCCAGACTACGGTTTGCAACTGCACATGGGGACAAAGATCATAGTTTTTGGAGAAATGTCCTCTGGTCTGATGAAACAAAAATACAACTGTTTGGCCATAATGACCATTGTTATGTTTGGAGGAAAAAGGAGGAGGCTTGCAAGCCGAAGAACACCATCCCAACTGTGAAGCACGGGGGTGGCAGCATCATGTTGTGGGGGTTCTTTGCTGCAGGAGGGACTGGTGCACTTCACAAAATAGATGGCATCATGAGGGAGGACAATTATGTGGATATATTGAAGCAACATCTCAAGACATCAGTCAGGAAGTTAAAGCTTGGTCGCAAATGGGTCTTCCAAATGGACAATGACCCCAAGCATACTTCCAAAGTTGTGGCAAAATGGCTTAAGGACAACAAAGGCAAGGTATTGGACTGGCCATCACAAAGCCCTGTTCTCAATCCTATAGAGAATTTGTGGGCAGAACTGAAAAAGCGTGTGCAAGCAAGGAGGCCTACAAACCTGACTCAGTTACACCAGCTATGTCAGGAGGAATGGGCCAAAATTCACCCAACTTATTGTGGGAAGCTTATGGAAGGCTACCCGAAACGTTTGACCCAAGTTAAACAATTTAAAGGCAATGCTACCAAATACTAATTGAGTGTATGTAAACTTCTGGCCCACTGGGAATGTGATGAAATAAATAAAAGCTGAAATAATCATTCTCTCTACTATTATTCTGATATTTCACATTCTTAAAATAAAGTGGTGATCCTAACTGACCTAAGACAGGGAATTTTTACTAGGATTAAATGTCAGGAATTGTGAGTTTAAATGTATTTGACGAAGGTGTATGTAAACTTCCAACTTCAAATGTAGCTCTCTCTGCAGGGGCCATAGGTTGAAGTCAAGTGCACTGAGCACTCTCTGTGAATTGATGGAAAACATGCTTTTAGTGTGAATAATATGCCAAGCTAGTTGACCAACACAGAGTTATAGTACAGGTAAATAACCTGGACATGAGATACTGTAGATATCCAGGACTGAGCCGTCGTCACTGGTCAGAGGTAAATGTAATTACCAAGCATACACAGCTTGATCTCCATGATCCATCTGTTGGAGTCAGTTCCTCTCTGTACACAAAGTCACCCTCCTGGAGGACACAGTGCTTCTCTGTCTGTGGGCACAGCACACGGCTGGGGCTGTGTGCTTGTGCATAAGTGTGTGTGTGTGGCTGGGAATGGGCTGAGGGGTCTGTGACGGTGACCGTCCTGTAAATGAGGGGAGTCCTTCAGCTCACAGCATGGACTCAACAGGCCAAGGAGGGGCGTCTTCAGCCACAGCCATTAGACGCCTGGCCACACTGCCAAACACTGTGTGCAGCTATCTGGCACATCCAGACATTAGGGCCCCAGGACTCCCTGTGCCACGATAACAGCAGTCAAAAAGTCATTGCTGCCCAGCTGCTGCCTGGTGAGGGGTGGAAGGCAGGAGGCTAATGTTGTTTTATTTTTAGGGAAATCGTTAATTACTGGAGGGCTTGATCCGTGTTGTGCTTCAGGGTGTTTCCACTGCAACACTAACTAGAGGGTATTCAGGGTGTTTCCACTGCAACACTAACTAGAGGGTATTCAGAGTGTTTCCACTACAACACTAACTAGAGGGTATTCAGGGTGTTTCCACTGCAACACTAACTAGAGGGTATTCTGGGTGTTTCCACTGCAACACTAACTAGAGGGTATTTAGAGTGTTTCCACTGCAACCCTAACTAGAGGGTATTCAGGGTGTTTCCACTGCAACACTAACTAGAGGGTATTCAGAGTGTTTCCACTGCAACACTAACTAGAGGGTATTCAGAGTGTTTCCACTGCAACACTAACTAGAGGGTATTCAGGGTGTTTCCACTGCAACACTAACTAGAGGGTATTCTGGGTGTTTCCACTGCAACACTAACTAGAGGGTATTCAGGGTGTTTCCACTGCAAGACTAACTAGAGGGTATTCTGAAGCTGAGTGCTGCTTCTCGTAACTTCATCGTCTAGTCTAGTGCCTGAAAATGATGAAAGTGCAAAATGTAACAATATTAAAAGCTATTGCTCTGCAATCAAAAACCGAGGATATAATGGGAAATGTTACATTTGACGGAACTGATATAAAGAAATGGAACAGTGTGGAGCAATGAGAAGTAATTTTTTGTTACTGATTGGTAGTGATTTGTTACTGATTGCAGTAGACATAGAACAGGACTCAATACAACTCAGCTGCACAAGCCATGGGCAGATAGATAATGCATTTCAGCAGACATTGCTTAAGCTTTCAACCTGACATGTGAACAGCCATGTGCATTTTTCTTCTTCTATCAGTGCAGTGGAGAAAAATCAGATTATCGCTTGAGTGTGGATCTTTAAAATGGTGGATCAAAATGGAATTGCGGAGGAGGTTGGATGAAAGAAGTTAATGAAATGGACCTCACGTTGAATACCTTGAGGGATATGTTTGGAATTGGATCTCTGATTAAAAATCCTTCACAGCCAGCCGTAATGCAGGGAGACAGGGTCAGGCCTAAAGACTCATTCACCACTCTGCCTTAAACCATGTCATGGCAGGAGCGATCTGAAGCATTAAGGGCCTTTTTAAAGCAATCACAAGGCATGAAAAGCTAGTGATTCATTAAAAAAACACACTTGAGTAAAGCTATGTTTTTCTCTCAATGTGTATAACCGGATGTTATTGGCCTTATGAAAAATCTACCGGAATAAGGTAAACTGGAAAAAAAACTGTCAAGCATAATAAAATACATGCTATTAGTTAGTCTCCCCCCCTTCCTCTGTAAAAGAAGAATCCATAGCTGAAATGAGAAAGCAGAGAATATGAGCTATATTTCAGAGGCTCATTTAGCAGGCTGACGGAGAAGGGAATAGAAGAATGGAGTGATGGTGGCCGGTGGAGGGCACAGCAGGCAGCTCCTGAAAACCTGGCCTATTTAAATACGATTGATGGCCTGCTGGATGTAGCCCGGCACCGTCCCCCAGCTCCCCAGCCTCCCCCTCCCTGGCGCGTGGTGCGGTGCATGCATGACTTCCCAGGCCTTGGGAGCATTGGATGTGCATGGCTCCGGCAGGGCTTTTCACAGCGCTGTCACAACTAGACAGAATTTATCACCAGCCGCTGTGATGGCTATCACTTGTGCTAACCCAGAAGTGTCACTGACAGTAATATCAATGCCTGTAGCAAGGCTGCCTGAGACAAGCCACAGACCCAGACACTGTTATGAACAGAAAATATTTCTGTGCACAACAAAAATTGAATTGATGTTCACTATTCCATGCTTTTCACATTTATCCATCAGTGGATTTGGCTGGGGCTATCTGATGACAGGGAAGGGGGTTTGGTTGCTTGACAGTCAAATGTGTGTGGTCTGCAGCCAGGGGGTCACAGGAAGTGTCCGTCAACAATTAATAACATATGTCTGCAATAACAGAGTAGCTGGTCTATCAAAATAGAAGGACAGATCCTTTCAGTGATTATGATAATATAAATCCTAGGCAGATGTGCAGGATAATGCACCATGCCGCCTCAATGCCAACACATGCAATCTATCACCAGCAGCGGCAGCATTCCTAAAGGAACCTTGACAAACTCCTGCCTGCTGTTTGGCCTTGTGTGAGACAGGGCATAAAGTGAAAGGCAGCGCTAGCTCACCTTGTCTGGTGGTCTTGAAGTTGAAAGACTGGAAGCCCCCGGTGAGCGCGGATGAATCGATGACATCAACGCCGTAGTCGCTCTGGTTTTTCCGGTACAGCATGACGGCCACCACAAGGACAGTCACAGCTATGATCCCCGCCCCCAGCCCAGAGTAAAGAGCTACGTCGTTGGAGCCATCCATACCTGGTACACACACACACAGACAGACACACAGAAACAACAGTCTCACTGGATTTATGCTTAGCGTAAAGAATAATGTGTAAGAAGTAAAGAGACATTGAAAAGGGACATGAGAGAATGGTGGTGGTAGTGATTCTAATGTGGTAACATTCTTGGGCATCTCAAATATTAGATGACATATTGTAGAGTATACTGGTTTTTGAATTGTTTTAAGGAGCTTTTGGAGAGTGAATTCCTTTTAAAGCAGTGTGCTGGCTGTACATCTCAACATACCCTTTAACTGCTCAACTGACATGCTCCTCTTCTCACCACACACAGGACTAGATGGGAAAATGTTGCCACCGCTGTTACACAAGACATTCATAAAGCTGTTAACAGTGAGACGGAGGGAGGTATAACTGCTTTCAGACACACTAGTGTATATCCTATAAATGTATGGTACATACTAAACTACATAGTATGACCAAATGGTCACCGTCTGACAGTGACAGGAAATTATCCGAGGCAAATTCATTTAAAGGAGCTCCGTTATTAAAATTATGTCACTCACCAAATATTCATCTCCCCGTTCTAGAACTCTGAACTCAATGGCTAAATTTATTATTTTCTTTTGGTACATTTTACCCCTTTTTCGTGATATCCTATTGGTAGTTACAGTCCTGTCCCATCGCTGCAACTGCCGTACGGACTCGGGAGCGTCGAAGGTCGAGAGCCATGCATCCTCTGAAACATTACCCTGCCAAGCCGGACTGCTTCTTGACACACTGCTTGCTTAACCCGGAAGCCAGCCACACCAATGTGTCGGAGGAAACACCATACAGCTGGCGACTGAAGTCAGCATGCATGCACCCCACCACCACAAGGAGTTGCTACAGCGCGATGGGACAAGAACATCCCAGCCGGCCAAACCCTGCCCTAACCCGGACGACGCTGGGCCGCCTCATGGGGCTCCCGGTCGCTGCCGGCTGTGACACAGCCCGGGATCAAACCCGGATCTGTAGTGACGGCTCTAGCACTGCGATGCAGTGCCTTAGATCGCTGCGCCACTCGGGAGGTCCTCAACTCAATGATTTGATCCAGAATGTGTTGCAAACCCAGGCAACAACCACCCAAGCACACATTAGGTGAGTGAGCCTGTCTGTCAGCCTAATGAAGGCTCATTACAGACACTGCTGCAGCTCCAGTCAAGGTACCGCCTGACAATCATTTCAGCAGGTGTCAGGCGGTATATGCACGGGGGAGAGATTATCTGATCTGAGACTCACCAGAGAATACAAGTGAGGAATCACTGCAAATTGGTCAAATTAGCTTGTTTGCACTAATTACACTCAATTAATCACCTACAATATAGCACATGTTCAGTTGTCACAAGAGATCAATCTCTCGGCTCAATCCGAGAAGGAAAGCCCATTGTGATGTCACACTTGTGAAGAGTGGACAGTTGAGTGATGGAATGGTAGAACATGGTTATAATTCTGTTCAGAACCTGACTACAAGTTTTTGTTGATGGGTGTGATGGCTGTGTAAAATGCAGGTAAATGAAAGTTAACCAAATAAGTAGGTGTCGAAAATAGGTGCCCATAGCAAAATAACTGCTAATATTCTGATTCTGGACCCTGAACTTTCATCTAGTGACAATTTGGTCATTTTTATGCCTCAGAAATTAGGTCAAGAGTTGGGGGTTGAAGATAAAAGAAATGCAGAAAGGAAGGACTCACTTTGAGGTTTAACATCATGCAGCAGCTTTCCATCTGCAAAGACAGAGAGAATGTGAAAAGGAGAAAGAGACACGAGGTGATTAAACACCAGCCCTGACTGTGTCCCAAATGGTGCCCTATTCCCTTTATGGTGCACTACTTCACTACAAAAGTAGTGCACTATAAATGGAATAGGTTGCCATTTGGGACACACCCAGAACAAGGTGATTAAACGCCAGCCCTGTGTGAGTGAGGTATCCTACTAATGCACGTCTTTCAATCATGTGGAGATGCCCTACCACTGAGATATACAGATACAGACTGCCCAGATAATGATGACATCATTACCAGACTCAAATCAACATGGATAAAAGTGGCCAAGGGAGAGATTGGCAAATGGGTCTGAAAAATACTTTGATCATGATCATCTCTCTCCTTCACAAGGAGGAAAAGAAAAGGGTCAAACATTTTTGACAATTTATGATTACCAATGGAAAATTGGAGCTTAACAATGCTTCTTTTGTACCGAAGAAGCCCAAAATAACAATCCTACTTTGTAAAACATACTGTTGAGTCAGTCAGACAGACAGACAGACAGACAGACAGACAGACAGACAGACAGACAGACAGACAGACAGACAGACAGACAGACAGACAGACAGACAGACAGACAGACAGACAGACAGACAGACAGACAGACAGACAGACACTGTATATACAGTATATATACAGAGTGCATTCGGAAAGCATTCAGACCCCTTGACTTTTTCACATTTTATTACATTACAGCCTTATTCTAAAATTGTTTAAATAGTTTTTTCTTCATCATCAATCTACACACAATACCCCATAATGACAAAGCAAAAGGTTTTTGTATAACATTTTTTAAATAAAATATCACATTTACATAAGTATTCAGACCCTTTACTCAGTACTTTGCTGGAGCACCTTCGGCAGCGATTACAGCCGCGAGTCTTCTTGTATTTGGGGAGTTTCTCCCATTCTTCTCTGCAGATCTCAAGCTCTGTCAGCTTGGACGGGGAGGCCCGCGACCACTGTACAGCTATTTTCAGGTCACTCCAGAGATGTTAAATCGTGTTCAAGTCCGGGCTCTGGCTGGGCCACGCAAGGACATTCAGAGACTTGTCCCGAAGCCTCTCCTGCTTTGTCTTGGCTGTCTGCATAGGGTCGTTGTCCTGTTGGAAGGTGAACCATTGCCCCAGTCTGATGTCCTAAGAGCTCTGGAGCAGGTTTTGATCAAGGATCCCTCTGTACTTTGCTCCGTTCATCTTTCCCTCAATCCTGACTAGTCTCCCAGTCCTTGTCACTGAAAAACATCCCCACAAGATGATGCTGCCACCGCTATGCTTCACCGTAGGGATGGTACAAGGTTTCCTCCAGACATGACGCTAAGAATTCCGGCCAAAGAGTTTAATTTTAATTTAAACTTTTTAGTCATTTTCATGTAGAGTTGATTGTGTGTTTGGGATCATTGTCTTGCTGCATGACACAGCTGCGCTCCAGCTTGAGATCATAGACAGATGGCCTGACATTCTGCTCAAGTTTGCCAAAAAGGACATGGAAGCACCTGGTTTTGGAAGAATGTTCTACAGGCAGATGAGTCAAACATGGAAGGTAGTGTGACAAGCCAAGACAACGCATATTGTAAGACATTTTTAAAAACCTGTTTTTGCTTTGTCATTATGGGGTATTGTGTGTAGATTGCTGAGGATTTTTTATTTATTTAATCAATTTTAGAATAAGGCTGTAATGTAACAGAATGTGTCCTTATTCTGAAATTGATAAAATATTCCCTAGACATTTTTGCAAATTTCTTAAACAGGAAAAACAGAAATACCTTATTTACATAAGTATTCAGCCCCTTTGCTATGAAACTCGAAATTAAGCTCAGATGCAACCTGTTTCCATTGATCATCCTTGAGATGTTTCTACATCTTGATTTGAGTCCACTTGTAGTAAATTCAATTGATTGGACATGATTTGGAAAGGCACACATCTGTCTATATAAGGTCCCACAGTTGACAGTGCATGTCAGAGAAAAAAAGCAAGGCATGGGGTTGAAGGAATTGTCCGTAGAGTTTCGAGACAGGATTGTGTCGAGGCACAGATCTGGGGAAGGGTACCAAAACATTTCTGCCGAATTGAAGGTCTCCAAGAACACAGTGGCCTCCATTCTTAAATGGAAGAAGTTTGGAACCACCAAGACTCTTTCTAGAGCTGGCCGCCCGGCCTCATGGGTCTACCGGTTGCGGGCCTTGGTCAGGGAAGTGACCAAGAACCCGATGGTCACTGACAGAGCTCTAGAGTTCCTCTGTGGAGATGGGAGAACGTTCCAGAAGGACACATTTCTCTGCAGCTCTCCACCAATCAGGCCTTTATTGTAGAGTGGCCAGACGGAAGCCATTCCTCAGTAAAAGGCACGACAGCCCACTTGGAATTTGCCAAAAGGCACCTAAAGACTCTCAGACCATGAGAAATACGATTCTCTGGTCTGATGAGACCAAGATTGAACTCTTTGGCCTGAATGCCAAGTGTCACGTCTAGAGGAAACCTGGCACCATTGGTGCACAACTGAGCAAGAGGACAAGTACATTAGAGTGTCTAGTTTGAGAAACAGACGCATCACAAGTCCTCAACTGGCAGCTTCATTAAATAGTACCCGCAAAACACCAGTCTCAACGTCAACAGAGAAGAGGCGACTCCGGGATGCTGGCCTTCTAAACAGAGTTGCAAAGAAAAAGCCATATCTCAGACTGGCCAATAAGAATAAAATATTTTAGATGGGCAAAAGAACACAGACACTGGACAGAGGAACTCTGCCTAAGGCCAGTTTTATTGCTTCTTTTAATCAACACAACAATTTTCAGCTGTGCTAACATAATTGCAAAATGATTTTTCTAATGATCAATTAGCCTTTTAAAATTATAAACTTGGATTAGCTAACACAACGTGTCATTGGAACACAGTAGTGATGGTTGCTGATAATGGGCCTCTGTACGCCTATGTAGATATTCCATTAAAAATCAGTTACAATAGTCATTTACAACATTAACAGTATCTACACTGTATTTCTGATTAATTTGATGTTATTGCTAAAAATGTGCTTTTCTTTAAAAAAACAAGGACATTTCTAAGTGACCCCAAACTTTTGAACGGTAGGGTATGTGAATTATTTTTTGTCTGGTAATTAGAGTCACAGTTTGAGCCCCATTTCAAAAATGCAAAAGTGGCACTAGTTTACAGTTGAGTAGACAAATGTGTAACTCTCAATATTTAATTAAAAACCTCTCATTGTGCAACATTCATGAGAGTTAATCATATTATGGGTGATGCATTTGATGAAATTGCACATCTGTTACAAAATCTCTTTGACAATTGTGGTCAGAACTTCCAAACTGTGGTAAAAACTGAATGCACCCTCCATGTCTTCAGTGATAGCTACGCTCTCGTGATGCAGGGAGACGTTTCGCATGAACACTACAGGAGGGATCATCATAGTGTTATCATGCACTGAGAGCTCTAGCAATGTGGACTTCATTTCAGCATGTGTATTTGTCCAACAAATCCCTGTGTGGCAAGCTGTTCATATGTGTTAATGACGGGTCCTGTTGTGATCAGTGTAATGGAGATATGGCTTATGGAGATGACAGTGAAGGTTAGGACCGCAATCTAGAAAGGAAAGAGAAAGGAGTAAGGGACTTACTCTGGGTACACATTCCTCCAGTGCAGTTCTCTGTGGTGTCGCTGGGCCCATCACACATCTTGCCCCTGTGTCTGGGTGGTGGGTCATTGCACTCCCTCCTACGCTGTCGCTCACACTGCACACTGCACAGCGTCCACGCGCTCCACTCCTCCCAGCCACCATCAACTGTGGATGAGGAAATGGAACACGAACACAGAGACAGAACAGAAGGTGAGGCGGTGGTCCATCTCAGAGCGCATTCACTCCACATTAACCCTCAGGTTCTTCTCACATAATGGGAACGCTCTTCTTTCCCCCATGCAAAATGTGAAATTAAACCCCTTGATGTAGCCGTGCATGTTTCTACTCAGGTTCCTCTGTCGTCTGTGTCATTTGATCTAGGAAGAACCCATCATGCACAGACAACTAATATTGGTAGACCATACGGTGTCAAAAGAGATTTCTTGGCAGAGTTTTGCGGACACCGTAATCCGTCTCTACGCACAATCTCTGGAGAACGACGCAATTTATTTTGTAGCAGTCCATGAGTTCTAAAAGCACTCTGCACTACATTCTTTCACAGTTTTCTTCCCAGCTAATTTAATGCAAATGTATGTGTTTATATGATGCAGAGAATACAGAGTGCGATTGGGTTGACCATGTTAGTGCATACATATTTTGCTCTCGCCAGATAGCTTCTTTCCTAACCAATCCAGTCTCTCCCTTGTGATTGGCTTTTGAAGACAGTTACAGTAAGTAAGACTGAGAACTATTACAAACTATTTTCTGGGACAGGAAGACACAGAAGAGATACATAACAGCAGCAGCCTACAACATACAGTGGGGTCCAGAATTATTATTATTTCTATTATTGGTTCCCTCGATAAAGATGAGCAAAAAAGACTCAAATAAATCATAGAAATACTGAATATATTTTTTACAATTATATTATTTTATACTAATAGTCAGAGAAAAACATTTTGTTAAACAAGTAATACAAATAAAGATCTACAAAGGTCAAAATTATTGGATCCCCCGTTTTCAAAACTCCAGCACCCTCACCCTGCGAGGATAACGACACTGAGCCCTATTCTAAAATATTTTATGAGATTGGAGAACACATTGGGAGGGATCTTAGACCATTCCTCCATACAGAATCTTTCCAGATCCTTAAAATCCTTTGTCTGTGCTTATGGACTACCCTCTTCAATTCAAACCACAGGTTTTCAATGGGGTTCAAGTCCAGAGACTGAGATGGCCATTGCAAAATGTTGATTTTGTGGTTAATTAACTGTTAGTGAATTTTGATGTGTGCTAGGGGTTATTGTCTTGCTGGAAGATCCACTTGCGGCCAAGTTTCAGCCTATACACAAACTACATAGACTAGAAGACTTACACACAATATCATACAGTATGTATAGTCTTGCATAGACAGATGTTGACTCTGCACCTAGATGCTGGCATGGCACACCAGCCTACTATATTCAACAAATCATAAAGTTGAGCATGCTATCCTTGAAAGTCAAATGGCTTTACCCTTGGAGACATTCCCAGAAGATACCAGTCTATTCTTTCCAGGTGAAACCTAATGACCTCTGTGAGTAGAGAAACTGAATGTGATCTTGCAAGATCATGATGGTCGAACAAGGCTAAGTCTATTCACCAGCTCTACAGTACTTCCTGAGGTAGAGGAGCTTACTTGGACAGAGGGCATTACAGGTGATCTTCTGCACAGACATGCCCTCGCAGAAAGCCCCTCCATTAAGCGGGGCAGGGTTGGTACAGGTACGGGAGCGTTTCTGGACGCCCCGACCACAGGGAACATTACAGAGAGACCACTCTGTCCACAGCGACCAACCACCATTCACTACAGAGAGATAGATGTGGGTGAGTTAGGGAGACATGGGGGTGAGTTAGGGAGATATGGGGGTGCGTTAGGGAGATACGGGGGTGCGTTAGGGAGAGAGAATGATAAAGAGAGGGAAACTTTATTTAAAAGGGCAATCAGCAGTTGCTACATCCATTTTCTGACTTACAGTACCAGTCAAAGGTTTACACACCTATTGTTTCTTTATTTTTACTATTTTCTACATTGTACAATAATAGTGAAGATGTCAAAACTATGGAATAACACATATGGAATCATGGAGTAACCAAAAAAGTGTTAAACAAATCAAAATATATTTTATATTTAAGATTATTCAAAGTAGCCATCCTTTGCCTTGATGACAGCTTGCACACTCTTGGTATCTTACTGAAGAGCTCTGAGACTTTCAACATGGCACCGTCATAGGATCTCCACAGTGACCAACTTGTACATTTCTCATGAGCTTAGTTCAACTGTCATACCCTATCAGAACCCAAAATATAAGCTTGTTTTACTCCAATGCTTGTAAACAAAGTAAATGTAACAAAACACTCCATAGCCTCAAAACACGCTGGTTATAATGATCATTTCTATATCATGGATGATCAGTCTTTGCATCCATAGTTCTGTCTATGAATTTGAGAAGGATTACATTTCTCCAGCCCAATCCCTCCTCTTTTCACTGAAACAGTGGTGTGGGCGTACACTTTATTATTGTTTCAACTGCTGATTTGCATTTTAAGTGAATCAAATCTCCTACAGAGTTAACTATACAGACAACGGTTTAGAGGTATTAATGATTAGAAATGCTCCATGATGTTACATCAATAGATTCTTGAGCATATTGTGTACAGTACATCAAATGTGGAAAATGTGCACTACTCTTACATTAATTGCCAGTTCAATTATCAAAGCACTTCGTATCAAGGAGAAAAATTGGTAAGACTAATCCATTCAAACAGGCCACAGCATATTCACATAGCTGGGCAGTTTAAATCTGAATGAATGAGAGGTTATTTTACTGAGTAGTCAACCCCTTTTGGTCGGATTTGTTTGCTCTGTCATTTGTATGTGTGGGGACATGGAGGAACATTTTGTGAGCTGCCGAATTGCTCCAAGGCCTCTAGCAAATGTGTAATTAATAAGCAACACTCCTTTAAATGAGATTAAGACACAGTATCTTATTCCCTTTCATAAAATACACATTGATTTCAAAGGGGAGGCAGTCAATTGGCTCTTTGAATAATACATTTATCTAAATAAAGGGGAAAAGCTTTCCTAACTAAAAGACTAAAATGGGTCTCTTAATCACTTGTGTGGGGGGCATGAAACACTAAAATTGATCTGAGGCACCTTGTTAACACTACAAACTGGTTTCCCAGACAAAGATTAAGCCCAGTCCAGTCCTAGACAAAAAAGCATGTTCGATGGAGTATCTTCTTAATCTAGGACTAGGCTCAATCTGTGTCCAGGAAATAAACCCGACAACAGACAAACACAGTCAGTTAGTGGCTGGGGCTGGGACCGGAGCCTTACCGAAAACAACCACAGTGGCTGTGGAACTGCGTCTTTTGGCCACGATGTTGCTGGCCAGGCACGTGTAGTTTCCCGAGTCGGACAGTCGTGCCTCGTTGATGATGAGATTGTGGTCAGCGCGGGTGTCAATGTTGTCATCAGTCAGGGAGCTCACCAGCTCCTCGTTCTTCAGCCACTCCACCTGCCGACAAGAGAGAAGAGAGAGAGAAAGAGACATAGAAAAGAGGTAGACAGAGTTAGAGAGAGACATAGAAAGAGGTAAACAGTTAGAGAGAGAGTCAGCGAGAGTTAGAGATAGTTATTACAGACTTATTACAGCATACAACCACACCAGATCACCCAACCACATGACCGCAGCCATTAGGCGTTCAGAGGTCCATAACCAATTACCAGCAACACAGACAGAGAGGAAAACTAATTATGAATTACAAACTTAGTGACGCTTTATTGCTCCAATGCTCCTACCCTGGTATATGGAACTGCATCGCTGCTTTCGCAAATTATATTCACACTGCGGTGAAATAGGGCTGGTTGATGGATTTACAGGGTGCTTTCATATAGCAAACACATGCCGTGTTTTCAAACTGCAAAAACATCCACACACACACACACACACACTGTACAAAATATTAGAAACACCTTCCTAATATTGAGTTGCACCCCCTTTAACCCTCAATTCGTCAGGAAATGGATTACAAGGTGTAAAAAGCATTCCACAGGGATGCTGGTCCATGCTTCTCACAGTTGTGTCAAGTTGGCTGGATGTCCATTAGGTGGTGGACCATTCTTGATACACACAAGTAACTGTGAAGCATAAAAAACCCAGCAACGTTGCAGTTCTTGACACACTGAAATCGCCTGGCACCTACTACCACTATACCCCATTCAAAGCCAAGTTAATATATTTTGTCTTGCCCATTCATCCTCTGAATGGCACACATACAAAATCCAGGTCTCAAATGTCTGAAGGCTTAAAAATCTGTCATTAACCTGTCTCCTCCCCTTCATTTACTATGGCAGCTCTGTGGATATAACATTTATTGACAATTTTGATACCTTCTGGAAACAAAGCTCGTATTATAAGGAGGATGGGCTCCACCCAAATTTTTGAGATCCTGGATCCTTTCACAGTATTATTAGACTGAGTTGAGACAATGACTTATCAATGACCCAAGTCCAGCTCATTTAATCCCTACTATTGTGTCACTGAGTTGTCATAATGCGTCAGCAAATGTACATTATCCTAGGGTCGTTGGAAGACAATGTAAGTAACCTAATTTATGTCCCTCTTACTGCCCTGAATGCCTCTGCTGATCCCACAGCTATTGTATGCAGTAATCATGACGCTATTATAAGAATATTTTGAAGATAAATACACAACGCAGAGGACGAGAGGGTGAGAGTACTAGAATTAACGATCAACAGGGAATTGTCAATGTAAATAGTTGGTCTTCAGTTCAACAGCTGTTTAGAATCTGTGGGATGTCAGTCCTGGACTCCTATGTGTGCCATGTTTTCATTGGTCTGTACGTTGAGTCTGGAGCAGGATGCTTGTTATTTGGCCATTGGCCCAGTTGTACTGCAAGACGTTCTGATTGGTCAACCCCCAGCTAGGGTGGGGGTTTATAAATGGCATCCTGTTCCTTTGTTCTGTGGAGAAAAGCTGAGGACAGGGGAGACTGAACATCTACCTCCCAGCATAACGTCTATGATTTGTCCTTCTCAAATAAACCTATTTTTCTCCCCCTGATTTGCTTTGGAGTTTGTGTTATTGAATAATAACATCATCTGCTAACACTATGAACCAGAGTAATACTGTAAGCAGAGCTGGTGTGCCCTAGTAGGAAGTCCACTGTGTGCAGGTCACCCTGCAATAATAAAAAAATAAGCCGTGCATGTCTACCTCAGCTAAGCAAGAAAAACAATCAAACATCCCAGAAAAGTGTTTAAAATAGCCTACGTTAACATATGTAGCTTAAGAAACAAGGTTCATGAAATCAATAATTTGCTAGTAACAGATGACATATTCTGACAATATCTGCACTTAGATAATACCGTTGATGATACATTGGTAGCAATACATGGTTATAAGAGCAACAGAAAATACAGAAATGCCAAAGGTGGAGCTGTGGCTATATTCAAAACCACATTCCTGTCAAGCTTAGAGAGGATCTCATTTTAAACACTGTTCAAGTAATATGGCTACAGGTTCATCTGCCTCACCTAAAGCCCATTCTGGTGGGAAGGTGCTATAGACCACCGAGTGCGAACAGTCAGTATCTGGATAATGTGTGAAATGCTTGATAATGTATGTGATATCAATAGTGAGGTATACTTTCTGGGTGATTTAAATATTGACTGGCTTTCATCAGGCTGCCTGTCACATGGATGACGCTGGAGAGACGAAGCAGGTACCGGGATTAAAACGTTTAATAAATAATGGACATGGAACGAGACAGGAAAAGCGTCAACAAACAAGTAACACAAACAAAAGACAATCAATACAGCAGCGGGGAACAGAGCAAGGGAACTGACAAATATAGGGGAGGAAATAAAAAAATGAGTGAGTCCGGGTAAGTCCAATATCGCTGATGCGCATGACGAGGGAAGTCAGGTGTGCGTAATGGATGGAAGGAGTGCGTGATGCAGGGCAGTCTGGCACCGTCAAGCGCTGGGGGGGGGGGGGGGGGGGGGCAGACGTGACACTGCCCACTCAAGAGAAAGCTTCAAAACTGTAACTAGTGCCTCCAACCTGGTTCAGGTTATCAATCAACCTACCAGTGTAGATACAATCAGTACAGGAATGAAATCATCAACATGTATTGGTCCTATCTTTACTAATGCAGCAGACATTTCTTTGAAAGCAGTATCCAAATCCATTGGATGTAGTGATCACAATAAAAAAAAGTATTTGATCCCCTGCTGATTTTGTACGTTTGCCCACTGACAAAGAAATGATCAGTCTATAATTTTAATGGTAGGTTTATTTGAACAGTGAGAGACAGAATAACAACACAAAAATCCAGAAAAGCGCATGTCAAAAATGTTATAAATTGATTTGCATTTTAATGAGGGAAATAAGTATTTGACCCCTCTGCAAAACATGACTTAGTACTTGGTGGCAAAACCCTTGTTGGCAATCACAGAGGTCAGACGTTTCTTGTAGTTGGCCACCAGGTGTGCACACATCTCAGGAGGGATTTTGTCCCACTCCTCTTTGCAGATCTTCTCCAAGTCATTAAGGTTTTGAGGCTGACGTTTGGCAACTCGAACCTTCAGCTCTCTCCACAGATTTTCTATGGGATTAAGGTCTGGAGACTGGCTAGGCCACTCCAGGACATTAATGTGCTTCTTCTTGAGCCACTCCTTTGTTGCCTTGGCCATGTGTTTTGGGTCATTGTCATGCTGGAATACCCATCCACGACGCATTTTCAATGCCCTGGCTGAGGGAAGGAGGTTCTCACCCAAGATTTGACGGTACATGGCCCCGTCCATCGTCCCTTTGATGCGGTGAAGTTGTCCTGTCCCCTTAGCAGAAAAACACCCCCAAAGCATAATGTTTCCACCTCCATGTTTGACGGTGGGGATGGTGTTCTTGGGGTCATAGGCAGCATTCCTCCTCCTCCAAAAACAGCGAGTTGAGTTGATGCCAAAGAGCTCCATTTTGGTCTCATCTGACCACAACACTTTCACCCAGTTGTCCTCTGAATCAGTCAGATGTGCATTGGCAAACTTCAGACGGGCATGTATGTGTGCTTTCTTGAGCAGGGGGACCTTGCAGGCGCTGCAGGATTTCAGTCCTTCACGGCGTAGTGTGTTACCAATTGTTTTCTTGGTGACTATGGTCCCAGCTGCCTTGAGATCATTGACATGATCCTCCCATGTAGTTCTGGGCTGATTCCTCACCATTCTCATGATCATTGCAACTCCACGAGGTGAGATCTTGCATGGAGCCCCAGGCCGAGGGAGATTGACAGTTCTTTTGTGTTTCTTCCATTTACACTATGAAACAAAGATAAATGACAAAGAATGATAGAAAAAGCTTTGGAGCACCGCTCCATCATTTATTGAATCAGATGGCTCATTCATCAAAAAAACTCACTGATATTGCCAACTGCTTTAATAATTTTTGCAATTGGCAAGATTAGCAAACTTAGGCATGACATGCCAGCAACAAACGCTGAAACTACAAGATAACCCTATTCGAAAAAATACCAAGTCCATTTTATGGCAAGAACAGCTCAAATAAGCAAAGAGAAACGACAGTCCATCATTACTATGGGCTGCGGGACACAGCCAGTGAAATATCAGGGCGGAAAATTCAAAAACAACAAAATGTCATAATTCAATTTTCTCAAACATACAAGTATTTTACACCATTTTAAAGATAAACTTCTCGTTAATCTAACCACATTGTCCGATTTCAAAAAGGCTTTACAGCGAAAGCAAAACATTAGATTATGTTAGGAGAGTACATAGACAAAAAGAATCACACAGCCATTTTCCAAGCAAGGACATGTGTCAATAAAACCCAAAACACAGCTAAATGAAGCACTAACCTTTGACGATCTTCATCAGATGACACTCCTAGGACATCATGTTACACAATACATGTATGTTTTGTTCGATAAAGTTCAAATTTATATCCAAAAAACATTTTACATTGGCGCATGATGTTCAGGTGTCACAGGATCAACGAAAGTGGCGCCCCTCCTCGGTCGGGCGGCGCTCGGCGGTCGTCGTCGCCGGCCTATTAGCTGCCATCGATCGTTGGTTCTGTCGTTTAGTTTTGTCAGTCTGTTCCGCACCTGTTTTGTGTTGTCATTAGTGGGGATTTATTTAAGGTGTGTTTTCAGTTGGGATTTTGTGCGGGATTGTTGATTGTCCACTCAGGACGGTGGTCCGTGTTTTTATTACGGGTTTGTTATCTGACAGTTTAAGGAGGAGAGAATTTACCGGTCTGCGCCCCGTGCCTTTTTGTGCCGCTAATATTTATAGTTTGTTCGCCATATCGGGAATGCGTTTTTCCCAGGCAGTCTGTCTGTAGCGCCCTGTGCCTCGGGGTTTTGTTTTTTTGTGTGTCAAATTATTAAAAGGACACTCAACTCCAGCACCTGTCTCCTGCATCTGATTCCGCCTTACACCAGTCCAAGTCAACTGTGACATCAGGAAATGTATTCCCACCAAAACGTCCAGTGAATGTGCACAACAATTTACAAAAATACTAATCATAAACATTGACAAAATATATAACAATTATTTTAAGAATTATAGATAGACTACCCCTGGATGCAACCGCTGTGTCAGATTTTAAAATAGCTTTACGGAGAAAGCTAATTTTTCAATATTCTGAGTACATAGCTCAGCCATCACGGTGAGCTATTCAGACACCCGCCAAGTTCGGGGCAACCTAAACTCAGAATTACTGTTAGAAATATGCTCTTACCTTTGCTGATCTTCGTCAGAATGCATTACCAGGACTGCTACTTCCACAAGAAATGTTGTTTTTGTTCCAAATAATCGATATTTATGTACAAATACCTCCGTTTTGTTCGTGCATACAGATCACTTATCCAAAGGCATAACGCGTGAGCACGGAACGAGAGACGAAAAGTCAAAATGTTCCATTACCATACTTAGAAGCATGTCAAACGCTGTTTAAACTCAATCTTTATGGTATTTTTTACGTAAAATTGCTATAATATTCCAACCGGACGATAGCATATTCATTCAAGAAGAAAAAGAAGGAGGGGCGCGCTCGCAGGACCGAGCATATCCAATCCCTTTGTTGCCAGGCAGACCACTCAGTAACTGAGCTCCTATTATCTGTCCAGTGACAGGAAAATGCTCAAACCATTTTCTGAAGGCTTTAGACAGCCAATGGAAGCCTTAGGAAGTGCGACGTCACCCTACAGACACTGGAGCTTCGATACAGAATCAAAAGAAGAACTACAATTCACAGACTTTTCACTTCCTGCTTGGATTTTTCTCAGGTTTTTGCCTGCCAAATGAGTTCTGTTATACTCACTGACACCATTCAAACAGTTTTAGAAACTTCAGAGTATTTTCTATCCAAATCTACTAATAATATGCATATTCTAGTTTCTGGGCCAGAGTAGTAACCTGTTTAAATTGGGTACGTTTTTCATCCGGCCGTGAAAATACTGCCCCCTAGCCCAGACAGGTTAAGACATGAAGGTCAGTCAATACGGAACATTTTAAGATCTTTGAAAGTTTCTTCAAGTGTACCGTAAATTCCAGACTATAAGCCGCAACTTTTTTCCCAGGCTTTGAACCTCGCGACTTAAACAATGACGCGGCTAATATATGGATTTTTCCCGCTTTCAATTTTTTTTCTCCCAAAAAAACACATTCTGTGACGTGCTCAGTTTTTTGGCGGCATGAAGCTTTCATTAGACCAATGAAATTGCCAAACGGGTTAAGGTCAAACAACTTTTCTTTTTTGTTTACTGTTTAGATTAAATCGAGCGCTCTCAAACTTCCCATCATTCTGATTACGGTAGTCATTTTGTCACCCTCATCATGGCAAAGACACGGAGAAATGCATATGATGCAACTTTCAAGTTGAAGGCGATTGATCTGGCTGTTGGAAAAGGAAATAGAGCTGCTGCATGGGAGCTTGGTCTTAATGAGTCGATGATAAGTCGTTGGAAACAGCAGCGTGAGGAATTGACTCAGTGCAAAAAGACAACTAAAGCTTACTGCAAATTTTTTTTTTTTTGTTACAAGACGTGTTTCGTTAAAGCCTATTTATTTTTGTTACAAGCCGTGTTTCGTTAAAGCCTGTGTAAAGTTAATTTGTTTCAATGTACCGGTAGGCACCTGCGGCTTATAGACATGTGCGGCTTATTTATGTTCAAAATAATATTTTTTTTCCATTTCAGTGGTGCGGCTTATATTCAGGTGTGCTTAATAGTCCGGAAATTACGGTAGTTGCAAAAATCATCAAGCGCTATGATGAAACTGGCTCTCATGAGGACCACCACAGGAAAGGAAGACCCAGAGTTACCTCTGCTGAAGAGGATAAATTCATTAGAGTTAACTGCACCTCAGATTGCTGCCCAAATAAATGCTTTAGAGTTCAAGAAACAGACACATCTCAACATCAACTGTTCAGATGAGACTGCGTGAATCAGGCCTTCATGGTCTAATTGCTGCAAAGAAACCACTACTAAAGGACACCAATAATAATAAGAGACTTGTGTGGGCCAAGAAACACGAGCAATGGACACTAGACCAGTGGAAATCTGTCCTTTGGTCTGATGAGTCCAAATTTGAGATTTTCAGTTCCAACCGCCGTGTCTTTGTGAGACACAGAGTAGGTGATCGGATGATCTCCGCATGTGTGGTTCCCACTGTGAAGCATGGCGGAGTTGTGATGGTGTGGGGGTGCTTTGCTGGTGACACTGTCAGCGATTTATTGAGAATTCAAGGCACACTTAACCAGCATGGCTATCACAGCATTCTGCAGCGATATGCTATCCCATCTAGTTTGCGCTTAGTGGGACTATCATTTCTTTTTCAACCAGACAATGACCCAACACACCTCCAAGCTGTGTAAGGGCTATTTGACCAAGAAAGAGAGTGATGGAGTGCTGCATCAGAAGACCTGGTCTCCACAATCACCCGACCTCAACCCAATAGAGATGGTTTTGGATGAGTTGGACCGCAGAGTGAAGGAAAAGCAGCCAACAAGTGCTCAGCATATAAGGGAACTCCTTCAAGACCATTGGAAAAGTATTTCAGGTGAAGCTGGTTGAGAGAATGCCAAGAGTGTGCAAAGCTGTCATCAAGGCAAAGGGTGGCCACTTTGAAGAATCTCATTTATAAAATATATCACTTTTTTGGTTACTACATGATTCCATATGTGTTATTTCATAGTTGAGATGTGTTCACTATTATTCAATAATATAGAAAATAGTAAAAATAAAGAAAATCTCTTGAATGAGTAGGTGTGTCCAAACTTTTGACTGGTACTGTATATCTAACCAAATTATGAAAGACAAGTATTGTAATTTTTGATTCTGAAAAGTAAATGCGGAAGAGGTGAAAAAATTATTGTCTATCAACAATGACTATTATGTTTCAGGTAAGACCCAAATGCAGACTGTGTTGAAGTAACAATGTTTATTACAGCAAGAGGGGCAGGTAAACGACAGGTCAAGGCAGGCAGGGGTCGATAATCCAGAGTGGTGGGGAAAAGGAAACAGGAGACAAAGGACTGTGAGACATGGGTTTACATCTATACACATGAAAATGTGATGAAGACCTGATGGCGCTGAAGAATATGGCTGACGTTTTACATTCTCCCAACCAATTGTGCTTTTTTGTTAGTTTAACTTATTTTGTACATAATTTTGCTGCTACTGTCTCTTATGACAGAAAATTACTTCTGGACATCAGAACAGCGATTACTCACCGCGGACTGGAAGAAACTTTTTCCTTTAACGAGTCCGACGAGAAAGATATCCTGCTTTCACTGGAACAGGCCCAGATCCCCATCATTTTCTTGAAGAAAAGACACTGGAAAAGGGTCTGCAGATCGGGCTGCCTTCTGAGAATCCGTAGGCGAGCAAGTAAACTCCCACTGCCATCCGTTCTTCTTGCTAACGTGCAAACATTGGAAAATAAAATTGATGACCTACGATTAATATTATCCTACCAACGTGACATTAAAAACTGTAATATCTTATGTTTCACCGAGACGTGGCTGAACGATGATACGGATAATATAGATTTTCCATGCACCAGCAGAACAGAGAAGCTACGTCTGGTAAGACGAGGGGTGGGGGTGTGTGTCTATTTGTCAAAAACAGCTGGTGCGCGACGTCTAATATTAAAGAAGTCTCGAGGTATTGCTCTATTTCACACTATTTACCAAGAGTGTTCTCATCTATATTATTCGTAGCCATCTATTTACCACCACAGAACGAAGCTGGCACTAAGACCGCTCTCAACCAACTCGATAAGGCCATAAGCAAACAAGAAAATGCTCACCCAGAAGCGGCGCTCCTCGTGGCCGGGGACTTTAATGCAGGCGAACTTAAATCAGTTTTACCAAATTTTTACCAGCATGTCACATGCAACCAGAGGAAAAAAATCCTTGACCACCTTTACTCCACACACAGAGCTGCATACAAAGCTCTCCCCGCCCTCCATTTGGCAAATCTGACCATAATTATATCCTCATGATTCCTGCTTACAAGAAAAAACTAAATCAGGAAGTACGAGTGACTCACTCAATATGGAAGTGGTCAGATGACGAGGATGTTACACTACAGGACTGTTTTGCTAGCACATACTGGAATATGTTCCGGGATTCATCAAATGGCATTGAAGAGTACACCTACTCAGTCACCGGCTTCTTCAACATGTGCATCGACGATGTACATATCCCAACCAGAAGCCATAGATTACAGGCAACATCCGCATCGAGCTAAAGGCTAGAGCTGCCGCTTTCAAGGAGCAGGAGACTAATCCGGATGCTTCTAAGAAATCCCGCTATGCCCTCTGACAAATCATCAAACAAGTAAAGCGTCAATACAGGATTAAGATTGAATCCTACTACACCGGGTCCGACACTCGTCGGATGTGGCAGGGCTTGAAAACTATTACAGACTACAAAGGGAAACCCAGACAAGAGCTGCCCAATGACGCGAGCCTACGAGACGAGCAAAATGCCTTTTATGCTCACTTCGAGGCAAGCAACACTGAAGCATGCACGAGAGCACCAACTGTTCTAGATGACTGTGTGATAACGCTCTCGGTAGCTGATGTGAACAAAACCTTTAAACAGGTCAACAGTCACAAAGCTTCTGGGCCAGATGGATTACCAGGACGTGTACTCAAAGCATGCGCTGACCAACTGTCAAGTGTCTTCACTGACATTTGAACCTCTCCCTGACCGAGTCTGTAAAACATACATGTTTCAAGCAGACCACCATAGTCCCTGTGCCCAAGGAAGCGAAGGTAACCTGCCTAAATGATTACCGTCCCGTAGCACTCACATCTATAGCCATAAAAAGGCTGGTCATGGCTCACATCAACAGCATCCTCCCGGACACCCTAGACCCACTCCAATTCACATACCGCCCCAACAGATCCACAGATGATGCAATCTCAATCTCAATCGCACTCCACACTGCCCTTTCCTACCTGGACAAAAGGAACACCTATGTGAGAATGCTGTTCATTGACCACAGCTCAGCGTTCAACACCATAGTGCCCACTAAGCTAAAGACTCTGGGACTAAACACCTCCTTCTGCACCTGGATCCTGGACTTCCTGACGGGCCACCCCCAGGTGGTAAGAGTAGGCAACAACACATTGCCATGCTGATCCTTAACACTTGGGCCCCTCAGGGGTGTGTACTTAGTCCCCTCCTGTATTCCCTGTTCACCCATGACTGCGTGGCCAAACACGACTCCAACACCATCATTAAGTTTGCTGACGACACAACAGTGGTAGGCCTGATCACCGACAATGATGAGATGGCCTATAGGGAGGATGTCAGAGAACTGGCAGTGTGGTGCCAGGACAACAACCTCTCCCTCAATGTAATCAAGACAAAGGAGCTGATCGTGGACTACCGGAAAAGGCGGGCCGAACATGGCCCCCATTAACATCGACGGGGCTGTAGTGGAGCGGGTCGAAAGTTACAAGTACCTTGGTGTACACATCGCCAACGAACTATCATGGTCCAAACATACCAAGACAGTCGTGAAGAGGGCACGACAAGATCTTTCCCCCCTCAGGAGACTGAAAATATTTGGCATGGGTCCTCAGATCCTCAAAACGTTCTACGGCTGCACCATTGAGTAGCATCCGGACCGGTTGCATCAACGCCTGGTATGGCAACTGCTCGGCATTAGACCATAAGGTGCTACAGAGGGTAGGCATATGGCCATGGAGCCAAACTTCCTGCCATCCAGAACCTATATAATAGGCTGTGTCAGAGGAAAGCCCATAAAATTGTCAGAGACTCCAGTCACCCAAGTTATAGACTGTTTTCTCTGCTACCACACGGCAAGCGATAGCGGAGCACCAAGTCTAGGACTAAAAGGCTCCTCAACAACTTTTACCCCCAAGCCATAAGACTGCTGAACAATTAATAAAATTGCCACCGGACTATTTACATTTGCCCCCGCCCCCCTCTCCCTCCCTTTTGTACACTGTTGCAACTCGTTTTTTATTATCTATGCATAGTCACTTCAATCCCTACCTACACGTACAAATTACCTCAACTAACCTGTACCCCCGCACACTGACTCGGTACCCCTTGTATATAGCCTTGTTATTTTTATTGTTATTGTGTTACTTTTTTATTATTATTTTTTACTTAAGTCTATTTGGTAAATATTTTCTTAACTCTTCTTGAACTGCACTGTTGGTTAAGGGTATGGTCTACACTTGTTGCATTCGGCGCATGTGACAAATAAAGTTTGATTTGATTTCAAGTAGGAAGTATACGTAGGGTATGGGGCAACAGAAGGCGAACAGCAGAGGGGTTAATAATCTTGGAGCAGGGGAGAAAGGTCTCGGCTTCCGGAAGTGTAGCCGTGAGGCTATAGCGGCGTGCCAGCGCATCCGGCTTAACATCCTTGGGTACCAGTCAGGGTTGCGGAAGCGAAGTGGCTCGGGTCTCACTTACTTACTGAACCCCTCCCGGAGGTCCTGGTACTCCGCGGGAATGGCGGAGAGGTCCGGGGCAATTTCCAAGCCCCCAAGAAGATGTCCCGGGGCAGGCGGAGCTAAATTCAGGCAATGGGTGTGGCAGAATGGACTCCAGCCCACGATGGCATAAGTAGACCAGTCAATCGAGGGATTGTGTCACTGGAGCCAAGAGAATCCCAATACCACAGGAACTGCGGAGACTCAATTAGCAGGATTTGGATTGTCTCGCTGTGGTTCCCCGACACTCGTAGGTTGATGGGGGTGGTATGGTCGGTGACCCGGCCTATAGAACGCCCGTCTAGAGCATTCATGGGAATGGAGAGGGGTTGAGTTGGGATGCCCAGCTCGGACACCGGGGTAACGTCCATCAGACTCATATCGGCCCCCGAGTCGATGAGTATCTGGAGAGACTTGGACTGGTCGCCCCACAGCAGGGTGGCATGGAGAGGGGGGCAAGTAGGGGGAAAAGCTAAATTGTCCGTAAGAACCAACAGGGTACTCATTCCTACCAATGAGCTAGGTCTCTTTAAGGGACAGGTTAACACATAATGACCGGCAGTACCGTAATACAGACAATGCTGGGTGTTAAGTCTGCATACATGTTCGGCTGGAGACAGCCTAGCCCTGCCGAGCTGCATCGGCTCGGGAAGAGGTACATCGGCAATCTTTAGAGGCTCTTGGAGGAACTCGGGTAAGCTCAGATCCTCTCGGGGACGTAGACACCGGGGACTTCCAGAGTCCATCAGATGCAAGGTGGGATCCTTGAGTGAACGATTGGGACTGCAATCAGACCTCTTCTCCCTCCTACGTTCCCGTAGCCATCCATTGATCCGGATGGTCAAACCAAATGAGTGAGTTGATCTCCATCGGTAGTTCCCGGGCTGCAAGCTCATCCTTTACTTCCTCTGATACTCCATGCAGGAATGTGTCGAACAGCGCTTTCGGGCTCCAGGCACCCTCCGCTGCTAGCGTGCGGAAATCCACTGCATAGTCTGCCACACTTAAGGAGTCCTGCCGAAGCTGGAATATCCTCTGGGCAGCCTCTCTCCCGGACACCGGAGCTTTGAAAACTTCTCACTTCCACCACAAATACCTCCAGCCTGAGGCAGACGGCAGATTGTTGCTCCCACACCGCCGTGGCCGCCCAGGCGAGTTCCCTCCCGGACATCAGCGTGATTATGTACGCTGTCCTCGAGCGGTCCGAGGGGAACGATGAAGGCTGCAGCTCGAAAACGAGGGAGTACTGGGAGAGAAAGGCCTGGCAGGAATCTCTGGGGGAGGTAAGCGGGGTTCCCAGAAAACCGCGCTGCTACCAGCCGGGTTACTGAGGGGCTGGGAGGATACCGTCGTGGTAGGCTGCCTAGTAGGCAACCCACGGAATTGCTCCCGCAATGTGTCCAAAGCTAGGTTGTGACGTTAGGCCACGGCCTGGAACCCTTCCATCAGATCACGAAGCAACTCCTCGTGCCTAACCAATGGTGGCTCCTTGGGAGGAAATGGCGTTGCAGCGGTGTTGTAAGTCTGATAGGTCAGCCATGGCCCGTTTGTAGGCTCCAGCTCAGAGACGGGACAGGCAAGGGTCAAAACCAGGAGGGCAAGAAAAAGAGAGACTGGGGAAAAGCAGGAGCTGAGACAAAACGTTGGTTGACTTGACAAACAGGACAAACTAGCAACAGACAAACAGAGAACACAGGTATAAATACACAGGGGATAATGGGGAAGATGGGCGACACCTGGAGGGGGGTGGAGACAATCACAAGGACAAGTGAAACAGATCAGGGCTTGACAAAGAGAAACCACCGGTGACTGAAAACTTAAGATGGAAAATTACTGAGGATAATAACGGATGATATTGCCACATCTTCAATTTAAGCGTAATAAAAAGTGTGTGCCCTCAGGCCTGGAGGGAAGCAAAAGTTATTACCCTACCTAAGAATAGTAAAACCCTCTTAACTGCCTCAAATAGCCGACCAATCAGC
Organism: Salmo trutta; assembly: GCF_901001165.1. NCBI lineage: Eukaryota > Metazoa > Chordata > Actinopteri > Salmoniformes > Salmonidae > Salmo > Salmo trutta. The sequence goes on from NC_042965.1 coordinate 30,434,530, forward strand.
CTGTTAACTTCTTTGGGATAGGTGGCAGTATTTTCACGGCCGGATAGAATATGCATATAATTAGTAGATTTGGATAGAAAACACTCTAAAGTTTCTAAAACTGTTTGAATGGTGTCTGTGAGTATAACAGAACTCATATGGCAGGCCAAAACCTGAGAAGATTCCATACAGGAAGTGCCCTGTCTGACAATTTATTGTCCTTCTGTAGCATCTCTATCGAAAATACAGCATTTGTGCTGTAACGTGACTTTTTCTAAGGCTTCCATTGGCTCTCAGAAGGCGCCAGAAAGTGTAATGGGGTGTCTGCAGTCTCTGGTCGAAGAACAGCAGGAGAATTTGTGAGTGGTCAGCCTGGGAACAGTGACACTGGAGATGCGTGTCCACGAGACTACTCCATTTTTTTCTTTCAGCCTTTGAATGAATACAACGTCGCCCGGTTGGAATATTATCGCTATTTTACGAGAAAAATTACATAAAAATTGATTTTAAACAGCGTTTGACATGCTTCTAAGTACGGTAATGGAATATTTTAAATTTTTTTGTCACGAAATGTGCTCGCGCGTCACCCTTCGGATAGTGACCTGAACGCACGAACAAAACGGAGCTATTTGAATATAACTATGGATTATTTGGAACCAAAACAACATTTGTTGTTGAAGTAGAAGTCCTGGGAGTGCATTCTGACGAAGAACAGCAAAGGTAGTCCAATTTCTCTAATAGTAATTCTGAGTTTAGTGAGCCCCAAACTTGGTGGGTGTCAAAATAGCTAGCCGTGATGGCCGAGCTATGTACTCAGAATATTGCAAAATGTGCTTTCGCCGAAAAAGCTATTTTAAAATCTGACACCGCGATTGCATAAAGGAGTTCTGTATTTATAATTCTTAAAATAATTGTAATGTTTTTTGTCAACGTTTATCATGAGTAATTTAGTAAATTCACCGGATGTTTTCGGTGGGTATGCTAGTTCTGAACATCACATGCTAATGTAAAAAGCTGTTTTTTGATATAAATATGAACTTGATTGAACAAAACATGCATGTATTGTATAACATAATGTCCTAGGAGTGTCATCTGATGAAGATCATCAAAGGTTAGTGCTGCATTTAGCTGTGGTTTGGGTTTATGCGACATATATGCTTGCTTGGAAAATGGCTGTGTGATTATTTGTGTCTATGTACTCTCCTAACATAATCTAATGTTTTGCTTTCGCTGTAAAGCCTTTTTGAAATCGGACAATGTGGTTAGATTAACGAGAGTCTTATCTTTAAAATGGTGTAAAATAGTTGATTGTTTGAGAAAATTGAATTGTGATAATTTAGTTGGTTTTGTATTTCGCACCGTGCAATGCCATTGGCTGTTGGCTAGGGGTTCCGCTAGCGGAACGTCTGTCCTCAACAGGTTTAACAACCCTTAGTAAACCTTTAGAAAAAATTGTGTTTGACCAGATACCATGCTATTTTACAGTAAACAAATTGACAACAGACTTTCAGCATGCATGTAGTTAAAACTTCTTAGGGCTAGGGGGCAGTATTGAGAATTTTGAAAAAAATATGTGCCCATTTTTAACTGCCTCCTACACCAACTCAGAAGCTAGAATATGCATATTCAGGTTTGGATAGAAAACACTCTGAATTTTCTAAAACTGTTTGAATGGTGTCTGTAAGTATAACAGAACTCATATGGCAGTCAAAACCCTGAGACAAATTCTGACAGGAAGTGGATACCTGATGTGTTGAATTACCTTTAAGCCTATGCCATTGAAACACACAGGGGCTTATTAATCGTTGAGCACTTCCTATGGCTTCCACTAGATGTCACCAGTCTTTACAAAGTGTTTTGAGTCTTATACTGTGAGATCTGACCGAACAAGAGCCTTGGAACGGTGGTGGCCGATTAGACTCTGGCGCGCGAGTTCATGTTGGGTACTCTCATTCCAATACGTTTTAAAAGAGAATGCAATCGTCCGCCTTGAATATTATTCATGTTCTGGTTAAAAAAGGCACTAATGATTTATGCTATACAACGTTTGACATGTTTGAACGAACGTAAATATTTTTTTCCCCCTCGTTCATGAAGAGAAGTCCGGCGGGCATAGATCATGTGCTAACAACACGGAGCTTTTTGGACATAAATTATGAGCTTTTTCGAACAAAACTACATTTGTTATGGAACTGGGATTCCTGGAAGTGACATCTGATGAAGAGAATCAAAGGTAATGGATTATTTACATAGTATTTTCGATTTTAGATCTCTCCAACATGGTGGTTAGTCTGTATCGCAAAGCGTATTTTTCTGGGCGCAGTGCTCAGATTATTGCAAAGTGTGATTTCCCAGTAAGGTTATTTTTAAATCTGGCAATCCGGTTGCGTTCAAGAGATGTAAATCTATAATTCTTTGAATGACAATATGATATTTTACCAATGTTTTCGAATAGTAATTATTTAATTTGTTGTGCTGATTGACTGGCGGTTATTGGAGGGAAACGATTTCCTCAACATCAACGCCATAGTAAAACGCTGTTTTTGGATATAAATATGAACTTGATAGAACTAAAAACGCATGTATTGTCTAACATAATGTCCTAGGAGTGTCATCTGATGGAGATTGTCAAAGGTTAGTGCATAATTTTAGCTGGTTTTCTGCTTTTGGTGACGCCTGTCTATGAATTGACAAAACATTACACACAGCTATTGTCAATGTACTCTCCTAACATAATCTAACTTTATGCTTTCGCCGTAAAGCCTTTTTGAAATCGGACAACGTGGTTAGATTAAGGAGATGTTTATCTTTCAAAGGGTGTAAGATAGTTGTATGTTTGAGAAATTTGAATTATGACATTTAATTGTTTTCAAATTTGGCGCCCTTGATATTTCACCTGTTGTTGATAGGGTGTACCAGGGGTGGAACGCTTGCGTCCCACATAGCCCCTAGAGGTTAAGGACATTCAACAAGCACAGCACTTACACAAATGACTGATGATTGGCTGAGAGAAATTGATGATAAAAAGATTGTGGGGGCTGTTTTATTAGACTTCAATGCGGCTTTTGACATTATAGATCATAGTCTTTCGCTGGGAAAAACTTGTGTTATGGCTTTACACCCCCTGCCATATTGTGGATAAAGAGTTACCTGTCTAACAGAACACAGGGGGTGTTCTTTAATGGAAGCCTCTACAACAAAATCCAGGTAGAATTCCACAGGGCAGCTGTCTAGGCCCCTTACTTTTCTCAATCTTTACTAACGACAGGCTTTGAATAAAGCCAGTGTATAATAAATAAAGCCATGTATGCGAATGACTCAACACTACACTTGTCATCTACCACAGCGACTGAAATGACAGTAATTCGTTTCAGAATGGGTGGCAAGGAATAACTCTGTTTATACAAGAGTCTCAGTTGTGAGGCTTGCATCTAATTGTTGTGTAAAATGAATGAGTAAAGATGAAACTATTTGTGAAATTATGTAATGTGATTTTAAACTGTTTAATGAAGGAAACTCCAATTCCCTTTAAAGTTTAACTAAATCATTGGCCCGCCTCATGAGCACAGACATTGATCTGGCGTCATGGGAGAGCCCCTTTCTACTGTTAACGAATATAACCCCCACAGGGAGGAATTCCCTTCAGACCAGCTTACCTCGATTACCATGAGAGGGCTAAGGTTTTAGACCAGACCAGTTTACCTCGATTACCACGAGAGGGCTAAGGTTTGAGTAGATTGCTGAATCGTTTAACCATACCACGTGGTTAAACTCTGAGACTATCGATCCGACAGAATAAGAGCAAATCTTTGATACTAATTACTAGTCTGCAGCTAGGAATTCTATACCATTGAATACGAAGGCCGACAACCACCGAAACATCTAATCTATAACAACATTTCTGAATGCTACTCTGAAGTAGCCATTCTAACCAAAGACTCCAGGGACGCAGAGAGAGGGGCGGATGACACACTGAGCGTAAATATATATATTGATTGCAATTATTCCCGAATGAGTGAGCATTCATGTGCAAAGGATTAGCATTTCAATGGTTATAATTATCAACTTTGTAGTGTCTTTTATCTTTCGTGCCCTTCTCAGTCCCTTTGTCTACCAAGCCGCAATACCGGTTTAGCCCACTAGGGCACATCCCCTATCATTTCTTTGTAACCATATCTAATTTGTTTGTTTGTGTGTGCATTTCTGTGATTATTTAGTTAGTTAATAAATAAATGATTGAGACAATTGATGTATGGATGACTCATAGTGAAGACTGGGTTCGTGCAGATAACCAACAATTTACGACGTTTGGAATGAGACTAACATGAGGTAAAGAATAACTCATTAATATGAAATATCTGAAAGTGATATTAGGAAAATTATAACTTTGTATTCTGAATATTTTCCTTGGTGCCCCGACTTCCTAGTTAATTACATTTACCTGATTAGTTAATCACGTAATAATAATTACAGAGAATTGATTTGATAAACTAACAGTCTTCAATTTAACCTGTCTGGGCTAGGGGGCAATATTTTCACGGCAGGATGAAAAACATACCCAAGTTAAACAGGTTACTACTCTGGCCCAGAAACTAGAATATGCATATTATTAATAGATTTGGAAAATTCCAAGCAGGAAGTGGAAAGTCTGAGAATTGTAGTTCTTCTTTTGATTCTCTATCGAAGCTACAGTGTCTGTGGGGGACATTGCACTTCCTAAGGCTTCCATTGGCTGTCTAAAGCCTTCAGAAAGTGGTTTGAGCATTTTCCTGTCACTGGGCAGATAATAGGAGCTCACTTACTGAGTGGTCTGCCTGGCAACAAAGGGATTGGATATGCGCGGTCACACAAGCACGCCGTTCCTTCTTTTTCTTCTTGAATGAATATGATATTGTCCGGTTGGAATATTAGCGCAATTTTACGTTAAAAATACCATAAAGATTGATTTTAAACAGCGTTTGACATGCTTCTAAGTACGGTAATGGAACATTTTGACTTTTCGTCTCTTGTTCCGCGCTCGCACGTTATGCCTTTGGATAAGTGATCTGTACGCATGAACAAAACGGAGGTATTTGTACATAAATATGGATTATTTCGAACAAAAACAACATTTCTTGTGGAAGTAGCAGTCCTGGGAGTGCATTCTGATGAAGATCAGCAAAGGTAAGAGAATATTTCTAACACTAATTCTGAGTTTAAGTTGCCCCGAACTTGGCGGGTGTCTGAATAGCTCACTGTGATGGCTGAGCTATGTACTCAGAATGTTGAAAAATGTGCTTTCTCTGTAAAGCTTTTTTAAAATCCGACACAGCGGTTGCGTCCAGGGGTAGTCTATCTATAATTCTTTAACCTGTTGGAGCTAGGGGGCAGTATTTGCACGGCCGGATAAAAAACATACCCAATTTAATCTGGTTACTACTCCTGCCCAGTAACTAGAATATGCATATAATTGTTTGATTTGGATAGGAAACACCCTAAAGTTTCTAAAACTGTTTGAATGGTGTCTGTGAGTATAACAGAACTCATTTGGCAGGCCAAAACCTGAGAAGATTCCAAACAGGAAGCGCTCTCTCTGACCATTTCATGGCCTTCTTGATCATCTCTAACCAAAACATTGGATCTCTGGCATGACGTGACATTTTCTAACGCTCCCATAGGCTCTCAGAAGGCGCCAAAAAGCTGAATGGTGGCTTTGCAGGCCCTGGCTGAAAAACATTAGCGCATTTTGTAAGTGGTCGATCTGAGAACAATGATACTGGAGGCGCGTGCCCGAGTCGACTCCGTGTTTACTTTCTCTCTCTTTGAACGAAAACAACCACTCCCGGTCAGAATATTATCGCTTTTTTACGAGAAAAATGGCATAAAAATTGATTTTAAACAGCGGTTGACATGCTTCGAAGTACGGTAATGGAATATTTAGAATTTTTTTGTCACGAAACGCGTCGGGCGCGTAACCCTTATTTACCCTTCGGATAGTGTCTTGAACGCACAAACAAAATGCCGCTATTTGGATATAACTATGGATTATTTGGGACCAAACCAACATTTGTTATTGAAGTAGAAGTCCTGGGAGTGCATTCTGACGAAGAACAGCAAAGGTAATGACATTTTTCTTATCGTAAATCTGACTTTGGTGAGGGCTAAACTTGGTGGGTGTCTAAATAGCTAGCCCTGTGATGCCGGGCTATCTACTCAGAATATTGCAAAATGTGCTTTCACCGAAAAGCTATTTTAAAATCGGACATAGCGAGTGCATATAGGAGTTCTGTATCTATAATTCTTAAAATAATTGTTATGTTTTTTGTGAACGTTTATCGTGAGTAATTTAGTAAATTCACCGGAAGTGTTCGGTGGGAATGCTAGTCACATGCTAGTCACATGCTAATGTAAAAAGCTGGTTTTTGATATAAATATGAACTTGATTGAACAAAACATGCATGTATTGTATAACATAATGTCCTAGAAGTGTCATCTGATGAAGATCATCAAAGGTTAGTGCTGCATTTAGCTGTGGTTTGGGTTTATGTGACATTATATGCTAGCTTGAAAAATGGGTGTCTGATTATTTCTGGCTGGGTACTCTGCTGACATAATCTAATGTTTTGCTTTCGTTGTAAAGCCTTTTTGAAATCGGACAGTGTGGTTAGATTAACGAGAGTCTTGTCTTTAAAATGGTAATAGTAATAGCATTTCTAAGGTATTTGAATATCGCGCCACGGGATTGCAAGCGTCCCACCTAGCCCATAGAGGTTAAATAATTGTTATATATTTTGTCAACGTTTATGATGAGTATTTTTGTACATTGATGTGCACATTCACCGGACGTTTTGGTGGGAATACATTTTCTGAACATCACGCGCCAATGTAAAATGATGTTTTTGGATATAAATATGAACTTTATCGAACAAAACATACATGTATTGTGTAACATAATGTCCTAGGAGTGTCATCTGATGAAGATCGTCAAAGGTTAGTGCTTCATTTAGCTGTGTTTTGGGTATTATTGACACATGTCCTTGCTTGGAAAATGGCTGTGTGATTATTTTTGTCTATGTACTCTCCTAACATAATCTAATGTTTTGCTTTCGCTGTAAAGCCTTTTTGAAATCGGACAATGTGGTTACATCAAGGAGAAGTGTATATTTAAAATGGTGTAAATAGTTGTATGTTTGAGAAAGTTGAATTATGACATTTTGTTGTTTTTGAATTTGCCGCCCTGATATTTCACTGGCTGTGTCCCGCAGGTGGGACGCTAGCGTCCCACCTGTTTTTAAAATGTATAACTGCCTTAATTTTGCTGCCCCAGGAAGATTTGTAAGTCGCTCTAGATAAGAGCGTCTGCTAAATGACTTAAATGTAAATGTAAATGTAAGAGTAGCTGCTGCCTTGGCTAATGGGGATCCATAATAAATACAAATACAAATCTACACTGATTGAAGTGGATTTAACAAGTGATATCAACAAGGGTTCATAGCTTCACCTGTATTCACATGGTCAGTCTATATCATGGAAAGAGCAGGTGTCCCTAATATCTAGCACACAGTGTATTGCACTGCACGCACCTATTTATACACACACACAATCATATTTCATAGATAAGCCTATTGTATTCTCCTCCGCAGATCTACTCTGGTGTACAACCTATCTGACATCAATGAGCACCATACTTTATGACCTAGAAACAGGAGAACTAGGAATAGCTGAAGCCTTGTTTCCCTTCACTTTAAACAAGACTTGGAAATCCCCTTCAATGGATTCCAGATTCCAAGGCACAATTAAAAGATACCCTTTAGCAAGATGGCATCAGAGGCAAGCAGTTAATGGACTAAAGTAGGAAGATAAGGGGAGGAAAAGACTGGGGATTGACTCTAATGTTTCATGATTAAAACAATCTGTCACTGGAAGAGAGCCGGCGGTAGCGGTGGCAGAGGAGTGTTTCCCTCTTTATGTATTTATTTCAATTTCATCAGGGGAAATTTGCGAGTTGAAAGAGGCAATTAATGCGTGGCACAATCCGCCCGGCCCTCACTGAGCTGTAGGACCTGCTCTACATTACCGGGCTGTCGCCTGCCACTGCTAACATCCTTAGGGTAATGATGAAAAGATCCACCCGGCAGAAACGGAAGGAGAAGAAAAAAGAAAGTGTGGCGGGGACAAATACAAATTAGCCCTGTAAGTGTGTGGCGGAGGATGTGAGAGATGAATTGCCTAATTGGCACATTTGTTTCAATTAGGAGGTGGCCATCAGTGTCACAGGCTTGACGGAGAACCGGGTTCCAGGCCGAGGCCATGTGTGTCTGTGGGGACGTGGGAGGACCTCTGATATCCTGGAGCGGAGCGAAGAGGACACTGAGACCTGGGTGGGTGACAGTAACATCTTGTAAAGTCTTATGTCTGTAAAGTCTTATATTTGTAATGTCTTTGGACCCCAGGAAGATCAGCTGTCATCATGCCGAATAAAGATACAAATCTGAGACCTATAGGTGGGTGACAATCGGCAGCATAGCTGTGAAAATGTTGTTATATTAAATGTATTGCATTGGAGCCATGAGAGTGTGCAGCTTTTCTTTTCTAGGTGACACTCACATTCTAGGTGAGGCTCTAGGTATGGCTGTGTCTTTGTCCCTTCCCTACTATCCTGGGAACCTACTATAGCTCAACAGGTAAAACCATAGAAATGCTGGTGCATCGTGTCATGGCTGATTCTCTGAGGGAATCACAGGCTGCGTCCAAACGGCACCCTATTGCCTATATAGCTCACTGCTTTTGACTAGACCCTTATGGGCCCTCGTCAAAAGTAGTGCACTACATAGGCAATAGGGTGCCATCTGGGACGCAAACGGAGTTAGTAGTGCTCCCCTTCAGCCAACTGTGCTGAGGAGCCATGGAAGGCCTATAGATACACGTGGTGGAGTCTGTGACAGTGTGGGTGGGATAACTTTTTTCATTCCTGTGTATCTCATCAAGACAATTACATGAATTAAACAACTATGACAGACGAGCCCCAGGGACTGGGAGATGCCATGTAGCCCCACTGAACACTGAGTCAGTAGCCAACGCCAAGTGTGTTAGTAATCCAGCCCGAGGTGTACGAACAGAGATGTACACACACATGCACAAAGATGCACACACGCACGCACACACAGACTGAGCCGAATCAAAGGCTTTGAACTTTGCATGCCTCTGTGTGTTCATATCTGTGTGAACCAGACATACATGCAGACAGGGGAGGGGAGGGCTGTGTCGGAGCTATCTCCACCGCTAATGTGTTTGCCACTCAGGAGGGTTAATCAAAAAAGATAGGGAAGACAAAGCCCGGTTGTGTAGCCAGCCCGCCTTCCTGTTGCTTCACAAATGCTGCCTCTCCTCCCCTGAGCAACGTGGCAGCACCACAATACTATTCCACCCAGATCTGTCTTATCTTAGGAAAGAAAATTGAGCTCTTTACTGCACTGCCCGACCACACTGGGGAACGTAATTGCTTGGCTTAATAACGAAACTCATAATTTTCTCTTGGAGAGCTTGCTCTGACCTGTGCGGAATTAACAGAGGGAGCAGAGTTAGGGAATTGGAAAGAAGCATGAGGGCACATAATAAAATCAAATAATCAAATCAAATTGTATTTGTCACATGCTTCATAAACAACAGGTGAGATGCTTACTTACGGGCCCTTCCCAAAAATGCAGAGATTTTTGTTGTTGTTGACAGAATAGAAAAATAATAACACAAGGAATAAATACACAATGAGTAACGATAACTTGGTAATTGAGGTAGATATGGCCACTATATAATACACAAACACACAAATACATACATACATTTATACACACAAAAGTATTTCAGCCACACCCGTTGCTGACAGGTGTATAAAAATCGAGCACACAGGCATGCAATCTCCTTAGACAATTGGCAGTAGAATGGCTTTACTGAAAAGCTCAGTGACTTTCAACGTGGGATCGTCATAGGATGCCACCTTATCAAGAAGTCAGTTCGTCAAAGGCCCATTCCTGTTTCAGCATGACAATGCCCCCATGCACAAAGCGAGGTCAACACAGAAATGGTTTGTTCAGATTGGTGTGGAAGAACTTGACTGGCCTGCACAGAGCCTGGACCTCAACCCCATCGAACTCCTTTGGGATGATTTGAAACGGCGACTGTGAGCCAGGCCTAATCGCCCAACATCAGTGCCGACTTCACTAATGTTTGTGGCTGAATGGCAGCAAGTCCCCGCAGCAATGTTCCAAAGTCTAGTGGAAAGCCTTCGCAGAACAGTGGAGGCTGTTATAGCAGCAAAGAGAAGACCAACTCCAGATTAATGCCGATGATTTTGGAATTAGATGTTCGACGAGCAGGTGTCCACATACTTTTAGTAATGTAGTGTATATACAGTGCATTCGGAAAGTTTTCAGATCTCTTGACATTTTCCACATTTTGTTACGTTACAGCCTTATTCTAAAATAAGGCTGTAACGTAAAGCAAAAATAGTTTTTTAGACAGTTTTACAAATGTATTAAAAATTTAAAAATGGAAATATCACATTTACATAAGTATTCAGAGCCTTTACTCAGTACTTTGCTGAAGCACCTTTGGCAGTGATAACAGCCTCAAGTGTTCTTGGGTACAAAATTGGCACACCTGTGTATTTTGGGTGTTTCTCCCATTCTTCTCTATGGATCCTCTAAAGCGTTGTCAGGTTGGATGGAGAGCATCACTGCACAGCTATTTTAATGTCTCTCCAGAGATGTTCGATAGTGTTCAAGTCTGGGCCTCTCAAGGACATTCAGAGGCTTGTCCCGAAGCCACTCCTACGTTGTATTAGCTGTGTGCTTAGGATCGTTGTCCTGTTGGAAGGTGAACTTTGGCCCAGTCTGATGTCCTGAGCGCTCTGGAGCAGGTTTTCATCAAGGATCTCTCTGTACTTTGCTCTGTTCATCTTTCCCTCGATCCTGACTAGTCTCCCAGTCCCTGCCTCTGAAAAACATCTCCACAGCATGATGCTGCCACCACCATGCTTCACAGTAGGGATGGTGCCAGGTTTCCTCCAGACGTGCCACTTGGCATTCAGAGCAAAGAGTTCACTCTTGGTTTCATCAGACCAGAAAATCTTGTTTCTCATGGTCTGCGAGTCTTTAGGTGCCTTTTGGTAGTCCAAGATCCAGTTGCAGAGGAGGTGTTTATTCCCAGGGTCCTGAGTTTAGTGATGAGCTTGGAGGGCGCTATGTTGTTGAACTATGAGCTGTAATCAATGAACAGCACTCTCACATAGGTGTTCCTCTTGTTCAGGTGGGAGAAGGCTGTGTGGAATGCAATAGAGATTGCGTCATCTGTGAATCTGTTAGGGCGGTATGTGAATTGTAGTGGTTTCAGGGTGTCTGGGATGATGTTGATGTGTGCCATGGCCAGCATTTCAAAGCATTTCATGTCTACAGATGTGAGTGCTACGGGGCGATAGTCATTTAGACATCGGAGCGCAAGATCAAAGTGGGCGGGAACAGCTGGTGGGTGCTCTCATGCATGGTTCAGTGTTGCTTGCCTCGAAGCGAGCACATAAGGTTGAATGTGGAATGGTTTTGTAGCAAAATGTAGCATATTCACTGAAATTAGTTACAGTGAATCAATAGTATCACCCATTTACAATTACTTTGATGGCAATAGTAAAGTCTGTGTATTTTGGAAGAAACTAACAAGAAAGGAAGGCAATTACATGTCGAATGTAATATATTTCTTGTTTGCCACAATGGAAATGCACTAAGAGTTTAACAAGCTGTTTTAGTGCCTTTTGTTCTTTTTCACTTCAATTGGCTAAATTAGTCAAAAGCAGTAATGGAGGTAGCATGTCATACAAATAATCACACAGCAGCACGCCAGTGTTCTTTTCTCTGTGATTTAAAATGTGATTTTTTTCTCCATTTATGAATAATTACATTTGAAACACTTGGAATTATTATCTTGTGCATCCCAGATGATACCTTATGTAGTGCACCATGGGCCCTGGTCAAAAGTAGTACCACTAGGGAATAGGGTGCCATTTGGGATGCGGACCTGAAATTGTTCAGTATTTTGTGTCATGGTCTGGGTTCCCATTTCTGAGACGTCTGGGTTCCCATTTCAATGCGTTTCATTTCACATTAAGATATTTTCTTTTATTTACATAAATTAAGTGTGGTGGTTTAGAGTTTGGCTGTTCATTTCACTTTCTTTTCAGATGATCCTAGAATGGGTTCATTATTCAAGGTTATCTGATGTTGGCTCCAGTCCAAATTATTTGAAACGTTATACATCTAACCCATATTCACACTCCTCATTCAAATATTCATTACTTCTTTAATACAAGAGTAAATGTGTTATGATGAAAAAATAGGAAACCACAGTCAATTATTCTCTCACACATTTTTGACTTTGTTAACTTCGCTAACCTCTGCTGCGGTGCTAAAATGCTAAAAATAATTCCAACAGATGGCAGATCAAACAAAATAAAAGTGGTATGAGTAGGCTGTATTATTATTCTTGGGGTGGATAGGAATATATCATTTTATACTTCTCCTTCTAATGTGCTTGGTTACCTCAATGACTGAAGTTGGATTTATATTTTAATGAAACCCCTTATGAAGTGAAAATTAAAAACGACCTCTGAAACTTAGTCTTAAACGTAAAATTAAGAGTATTGGCTTGCTCTTTGCTTCAGCACATTTGCAACGTCCATAGATATCTGATTTGAATGAGAATAAAATGCCAAAATGCAGTGTGTTTTCAAAGCAACTCACTTATTTGCCTCACTTGAAAATGTGTGCCTGAAACAATTTGGAGAGAGAAGTGAGATGGAGAGCCAAGTTGAGAGCAGAGCAGTAACTCCAGTGTCACGTTTCCCTTATGCAAGTAATGTTCCAGAGAGCCGAGCTAGGAGACAATCCCAGCCTCTCCCAAAGTGCCAGGCACAGGCTTATATAAGCGGTCTCAGCCACAATGATGCAAAATGTATCCAATTCCGAGCGACTTATTAGTTCGCCTCGACATCATTGCTGACTGAAGGAGTTTCTGAACACGTTCCTCCAGAGGGATGTTTACAGTGTATCAAAGATACCAACTCACATTCTATTACAGCTGGGAGTGGAGTGAGCAGGAGCGGGAGCAGCATCCATCCCACAGTCAGCCAGCCTGCCAAAAAAAGGCTCCCAAAAACCTCACACTACACTTGCAATCTCAATATTTCATGAAGAGGTGGGTACTGTACAATGGAATGGTCTGGGCTGTGAACGCCTGCTCTGTGTTATACAGTTTTCACTTCTGGCTGGGCTCATTTATGTTGACAAAGGACTGGAGAAGAGATTCTGGGCTCTTCTCAGCTTAGTCTGCATGTCACAACATCGACGGAAGGTGGCGCCCCTCCTCGCCCGGGCGGCGCTCGGCGGTTGTCGTCGCCGGCCTACTAGCTGCCACCGATCCTCTGTTTCATTTTCTGTTGGTTAGGTCTAGGTGAGTTACACACCTGTTTTGTATTAGTTCATTAGTGGGGGGGTTATTTAGTCTTTCTGTGTAGATTTGTTTTTTATGTGAGATTCTTTTGCGTCAGGACTTTAGTCTGGGGAACAGGTGTTTTTCCTGTTTTGGGCTGCGTCCCTACACTGTGTTCGGGCTGTTTATGGGCATTTTGTATTGTCGCCCTGCCCTACCTGTTTTGGACAAGTGTGGATACTTATTAAACGTGTGTTCACGGACTTGTGTCTCCTGCGCTTGACTTCACCCCTCCTGCTTCCTTGAGCCGTCTGACACTGCATCCCAAATGGAACCATATTCCATTTGGGATTTGACCAGGGCCCATAGGGCTCTGATTGAAAGTAGTGCACTACATGCGGAATAGGGTGCAATTTGGTACGCAAACCAGGCTGGCATCACCCCACCCTCCTCTTCACGCTGAATAATTCATAACTCACAGGTTACCCACAGCCAAAATCCACTCAAACCCACACATGCACCACAGAGCTATAGTTCATACTGATTAACTCTAGACACTGCATTTCAATAATACTGTATGCACATTAATTTTGAACAGTGCATCCAATAACAGTCATCATAAAAAAAATCACAGTGTGTAGTGTATGCCTACCGCTGACACAACACAGTCGGGAATAAATATGTGTTCAAAGCAGACAGTTTTCCCCTTGCTACATAAGAGTTGAAATGCTCTATTCTAGAGCCTCTCAACAGCCTGGAGTGTAAGGTAAGCTGTTTCCCTGCACAGAGAGGCTCCCACCCTGTTGGAGGGGTCATAACTGTTAAGAGCTGGGAAGCTGGGGTCTTACCTCTGCTGCTGGCACTCCCTCTGGGGGGCGGCAGTGCAGCACGATCATCCCTTTGATTGGAACTTCCTTCCCCTGGGGGTCCTGCTCAAAGTTCTTCCTCAGGTCTGTGTGGGGAGATAACACCCTGCTGTCAGTCCACCCCATGCCCAGCCTGCCCTCAATCTCCCCATCACTAACACCACTTGCCACTGACTCTCCCTGCCTTACCCTGCCCTTAGTTTGGACACGACATCAACCTTGGGAGTGAGGAACAGGTCTGAATGAACCAGGAGGTGGTCTCCTTTCCTTTCTGCCTCCCCAGCTCCATCTGTCTGCAGGTTGCCAAGGTTATTTGGAGGATAGACTGCACTGGCTGATGAGTATATATTCATACATAATATGCCCATTAAACTTAAAAGTATATGTCATGGGGATAATATTTTTGCTAAGTTGCACGTCGGCTTTCTATCCATCCAATCCTGCAGTGCAGTTTTGGCCACTAGCCATAATGTGAGACTGAGGTGCTTTATAAATACAATGAGTAGAACGGACATAGAAACTCGGTCTCTGACCATGGAAATTTGACTGGTAAACTCACGGGGACACTCAATGACACCAGTCCACCCACAATGGCATAACTGACCTGAATATCATTTCAGGTCATTATTTTTTTTAATTGAACCCTTATTTTACCAGGTAAGTTCTATGGGTCAGTTTCCTAATCCTGGTCCTGGGGACCAAAAAGGGTGCACATTTTAGTTTTTTCTCTAGCACTAGTCCACCTGATTAAACTAAAGGCTTGATGAGTTGGTTAGTTGAATCAAGAATAAAGTGCTAGAACAAAAAACAAAATGTGCACCCCTTTGGGTCCCCAGGAATAGGATTGGGAAAAACTACTATGGGTGATACAATACTGTAGTAGGCTACTCACATGCGATGTGGACCGTGGCCTTGCGGCTCTTGGAGGTGCCTAGGTGGCTCCAGGCCACACATAGACACCAGTAGTCCTCTGGGCCGTGGAAGTCCTCCACCTGTTGACGGGACACGTTGATCAACACCTCACGCACCTTCAGCCCTGCATGGGGGAAAGAAACAGCCAGTAAGTGATGTTACTGTCTGGATCAAGTGTTATTTAAATAAAGAAACAGCCAGTAAGTGATGTTACTGTCTGGATCGACTGTTATTTAAATAAAGAAACAACCAGTAAGTAGTTTTACTGTCTGGATCAAGTGTTATTTAAATAATGAAACAGCCAGTAAGTGATTTTACTGTCTGGTTCAAATGTTCTTTGCAGAAAGAAACAGCTAGTAAGTGATGTTACTGTCTGAATCAAGTATTGTTAAACAAAAACACAGCCAGTAAGTGAAGTTACTATCTGGATTAAGTGTTATTTAAATAAAGAAACAGCCACGAAGTGATGTTACTGTCTGGATCAAGTGTTTTTTTTTAAATAAAGAAACAGCCAGTAAGTGATGTTACTTTCTGGATCAAATGTTCTTTGGAGAAAGAAACAATGTACCGAGAACATATACAGGACCTCTGGCACTCAGTCCTTGGAGTCCTTAGAGTGCTTAGAGTGTCCTAACTGTTGTTGAGAGATCTTTAAGGGAGAGTGGGATGGGACTGGATCAAATATTTACTATACACATAGCTGTCTGGTAGTTCTAATCAATAGTGTGGTAAAAATACATTCGGCTTTTTGGAGGCCTGACACTTTGCCCCAATCAGTGAGTGCCTAATGTGATTCTGTTCTCCCTGTCCTCTGGCTCTCTGCTTGGATATTGAAAGTGCATCACAGATGAAATAGGCAGCCTTCCAAGACTCTCTATGTTCTGTGTAATGCCTAATACTGCTAACAAAATAGTTGGTTAGAGCAGGGTTTCCCAACCCTCTCCTCTGCCCCCCCAACACATTTAATATTTTAGTTTTTAACCTAGACTGGCACACCTGATTAAATTAGTCAAAGGCTTGTGGAAAAGTTGACTAATTAAATCAGGTGTGCCAGTTAATCAGGTGTTCCCTGAGGAGAGGGTTGGGAGACCCTCGGCTTGAGCATCATCATCCCCACTAACAAGCTTCACATCAGACCTGCTTCAAAAAGAATACAATATCTACAGCAGTATTTCCCAACTACGGTCCTCTACCCGCAACAGCACACATTTTTGTTGTAGTCCCGGACAAAAATACCCAATTCAACTTGTCAAGGGTTTGATGATTAGTTGACAATTAGATTCGGGTGCGTTTGTCTGGGGCCACAACACAAATATGTACTGTTGGGGGTACTGGAGGACTGGAGTTGGAAAACTCTGATGTAGCAGTTACAATGCCAGCCTCCTGAGTGGTGCAGCGATCTAAGGCACTGCATCACAGTGCTAGAGGCGTCACTACAGATCCGGGTTCGATCCGGGCTGTGTCGCAGCGGGCCGCGACCGGGAGACCCATGAGGCGGCACACAATTGGCCCAGCGTAGTCCGAGTTAGGGGAGGGTTTGACCGGCCGGGATGTCCTTATACCATCGCGCTCTAGCGACTCCTGTGGCGGGCCGGTGCGCATGCACACTGACTCGGACGCCATTTAGACGGTGTTTCCTCCGACACATTGGTGCGATTGGCTTCCGGGTTAAGCGAGCAGTGTGTCAAGAAGCAGTGCAGCTTAGTTGGGTTGTGTTTCAGAGGACGCATGGCTCTCGACCTTTGCTTCTCCAGAGTCCGTACAGCAGTTGCAGTGATTGGACAAGACTGTAACTACCAATTGGATATCACAAAAAAAGGGATAAATAAATAAAGGTTACCCTGACACAATAACACAGAGAATTAACCCCTCAAACTCAACTGGACCTCCAAGCTTGTTCCACTGCATTTTTTCATTGTTCACCTCTAATCAGGGACAGCATTAGACCTGGAACACCAGGTGGTTTCAATTTATTATCAGGTAGAACAGAAAACCAGCAGGCTCCGGATCTCGTAGGGTAAGAGTTGAGTACCCCTGGCATGAACCATAGTTACACAAGCATAGCAAGCACAATTCAAACCCAGCACATTTTTAGAACAAGCACATTAAAGCATGTCCGTACCAATGGAGTCTCCCTATGAAATCCTCTTAGTGTCGCAACATAAACCTCCCCAGCTGAAATCTTTGCAGACCTGTTATATAGTTCTGTATTGATAAAGGCTTCCATTTTTAATCTGAGCCATGGGCTTAGGGACCTGTCATGTGTTTTCTTTCCTCCTTTTCAGAGCCTCCATAGCCTGCAGCCCTCCCAAACACAGGATTAGAGAAAAGATGTAACGTGTGAGGCTTGGGACAGAAAAATACCAATCTAGGCTGCGTGCCAAATGGCGCCCTATTTCCTACACAGTGCACTACTTTTGACGAGGGCGGTATGGGCTATTACCTGGTGAACTATACAGTGCACTAGGCAATAGGGTGCCATTTGGGACATAACCCTAGTCTCTCAGCACCCTGTCCTCTCCTCTGGGTTTCCTCTCCTGCACACAACAATAAATGCAGCCTAATCTAACATGCTCGTTGGCAGTCACACCAGCACACCATGTACTGCATTTCAGACTTTTGAATACATAATAATTAAATACCACACTGAATAGCAGCAGGAACATGTCCCTAGATTAATGCTGTTGCTTGAAGATACAGAACAAGATACATATTTAAAGGTCAGCTGTATGTATAGGAACAATCATGCCACTCAGAACTAAATCAGCTAGCCTGCATTATGTTGAGGCTGTGAGGAAAGTAGTGTATGGATGATGTTAACAAACAACCTCAGCTGCCTGTTAGTCTCCAAACAGATTTTACAGCAAAAATGTTGTTGGAACTCGGTCCCCTGCTATCCTCCAAACAAATTTGAATTCTACTGGAACACGTGGAGCATGCCACTCTGGAGATGAACAAAAAAAATCCACTACAGCCAACCAGCACTTCACTTAGTGAGACAAACATAATTCATAATTCCCCTGCAGAGATATGGCAATTGACAGAGTGGGGGTGAAGAGACAGGAGAGAAAATCATGACTAATGACTGCACATAATCCCCCCCCAAAAAAGAAACACTGTGAGCAATATGCTAATAGAAGCTGGCAGGTCCTGCACTCTCTGGCGTCTCTCTGAGGGGCACATTTCCTTGAGGACTAACCGTCCGGGACAGGTGGTGTGCCTGAGAGACAGACCCGAGTTTCGACACTCTGTCATCTGTCACCCCTATTTGTTTACAGGCGGAACACCATTGACAGGACTTATTAAACTAAACCTCTGATTCCTTCCACCCCAGTCTGCTTTATTCTTTATCCAAGTGGCTCTCCCAGTGACTAAGCCATCCAAAAGGCATAATTATTCAGAGAGAGAGAGAGAGAGAGAGAGAGAGAGAGAGAGAGAGAGAGAGAGAGAGAGAGAGAGAGAAAGAGAGAGAGACTTAAGCCATGGCTATTAGCTTTTTTTAAATGAGAATGGAGGTTAGGGTGGTGTGAGCCTAGTTGGAGGGGACAAAGCAAGGCTAATCTGCTCTCCCTATGGCCTTGCTCTGTTGCCTTGCCATGGCTCAGCTTATTGAGTTGGACAACAGGAATGGCATAGGAAGAGGCTGGATCCCACTTCAATTTCAGAGGGCTTGGATCATCGTGAAAAAACAGGTGAGATTTGGAACAAGGATATATCTGTATACTGGCACATGGCTTGCATTGGCTCAAACCTGATTATTCTTCATAATATGTTCTACATAGACAATTATCTGTAGTGTTTCAAACCACTACAATTCCCATCAATGCCTGCCTCCTACTCTCCTGCAGGTCTGGGTCTTCCCTGGGTCTCCCTGTGGTGCAGTTGGAAAGAAGCCCTGACCTACACTTCCCTTCCAGAATCCCCTGGAAGGCTCTTTGTTGGTGGTTAGTACAAAGTCAAAGGTCCTCTGGAGTGCACTAGCCATCACTACTTCACCTGCACAGTGTGCTAGCGTGTCTCCAATGAGCATTCCCTTTTAACACATCCTCCCACCCTCAGAGCCTGTTACTGGCCTCTGTCAACACCATGCTTTCTGTCTCCTGCTCAAGTTGTTCACAAGGGAGGGTTGGCTTTAAAAACGGGTGTGTGGAAATGTTGTTGCTTTCAATAAGTGTTGATCACACAAATCAGAGAGAAGTATGGTGATGTATTTGACCATATCTTACCACAATCATTTGAACCTTCATCAATATCTGCCACATTAAAGAGGGGCTCGACTTACCGATTCCACCTGCGCTTTTCCGGTGCTCATTAACAAGAACTAGATGTGTCTTGGGGGTGTGGCTTGATATGGGTGTGTTATGTTTTCTATATCGTATCCAGGCAGTAATGTTTTTTTGTCCCTCTTGACAGTGTGAACGTGATTGGTCAGGGAATCCCATGCTTCGCTCGTAATGCATTTCCTGCTTTCTAAATGTAGCCATCTTTGAATGAAAGTTGTGTGTGTCATGCCAAGGTTAGCTCACGTGCATGAGGATGTTTTAGTTGGAGAAAAACCAAGCAGTTTAGAAAAAACTCTTATTCTTTCAACATAACATTTGCGACAATGTCTTGTATCTATTGTTTTCTAAGGCGCTCCAGACTGTCTCTAAATAAATGGGCGGGTTGTAGGTTGATTCTGGTGAGCAATTGGATAGCTTTCACTGCAGCACACCGGGCAGCTGTGATCAGGATGATTTGATTACTGCCAGCCATGATTAGACTGTGCCAGGCAGTGGTCCCGTGTGGGCAGGATTTGAATCAAAACCTAACCCTCATTTAAGTCACCTCAGTTAAAGAAATCTCACAAAACTCTGTTTTAGAATATACTGACTTTATGACACAAATGATCTTACTTAGACTTTTTATTTCATTTTGGCACTTGAATAAATGTTTTAGTAATATCAATACCACAGAGTCTATATTTTTTGCATTCAGTTGCACTTTAAGGAGCTCTGACTTACTGCAGTGGGGTTGATTGTGTGTGTGTAGGTGGGTGGGTGGATGTGTGAGGTGCGTGCAAGTGAGTATCCCAGTCTACCAAGGCAGCTATGGTACATGTGAACACTGAGTGCAATTAAGGACAAAACACCTCTCAGCTGAGGAGAGAAACAGCATTAGCACAGTCATGTCACCACAAATAAATGATGATCATAAAAGGCAGGTACTGCTCTAAAAAAGGCCCATCTAAAACAATGACAGGCACTTATCGCATAATTAATACAGAACATCTATTACGAAATCATATACCCTTTATTCTCAGCCCACAGACACGAACACACACACACTAACGAACATATCTACTAGACAAAATATTTAATTACAGAATGTTCACCTGCATTTGGGGACATATTTACTTGACAATGCACCACTTTTATTATCCGCTGCAGAGAGAGGCAGCTACAGTATATCCAGACGAGGCCTTTGTCTGCTACATCAAATAGGCCCAATGTTCACTGTTTAACTCTTTAATAATACAGCCAACTACACTGACAGAGCCAAGTCTCTTCTATACATCTTCAACAAAATAATATCCCATTTAAATGAAATCAAAAGTCTGGAAAAATAAACACAGACCACTAACGGCATTATAAGCAGAAATAATTAGTAAGTAAACCTATAAAAAAAGGCATTGTACTGCAACAGGGGAAAGATAACTAAAACCTCACCCACCCATACAGGAAATATTGGAAGAGAAGTTTGCATATTGGGTTTTGTCTCCATCTGTGCGTAGATAAGGAAAGCGATACGCAATGTCATACTGTTGTCTGTTGGCGATGGAAGAAGGGTTTTATAGGTGTGTGTGGTGAAGAGCTCTATTTTCAAGTCGTCCAACAAATGCATGAAGTTTGAGTTGGCACTTGGATTGGAACCGGTGCTTTGGTCCAAATGACATGAAAATAGAACTCTGACCATGCACATCAGTAGTGGATAGCGCACTATTTTAATTATAATATATCTCAGTATTTGAATTATTTCTTTTATACAGTCATTTTTGCTCATCTTTATAAAGGGTGTCAATAATTTCAGACCTCTCCATATAACACAGACCCCAATACACCCAGTATTGCCTGACATGGAAGTCAAAACAGAATAGTAATCCAAACAAAAAAGGTATAGCTCCTTTTTCTGTGATAAAAAAAGTAGACATTTACAACACAACCCATCGGCACCGGACTAACTGAAACCTGAGGTAAGACCAAATAAAATGTATTTCCCCCCTCTAAGGAGCCTTTGATATACAGGTACAGTATGTGTGTGAGGTGTATTGTATTGTCTGGGCACATTCAGTTAACAACCCCATTAACAGAGTCACGAAGGAACCATTGGACAAAGATAACATTAATCCTCGCTTTAGTGGACATTACAGAGTGGCAAAAGCATTCATGATATAGGAGGGTTGAGTGTGTGGTGAGGCTAAGGCCCCTGCTGAGGGGGAAGCATAGTGTCACTGAATGTTTGCAGCGTGTATGCTGCCTGTTTGCTGCCTGTATGCTGCCTGTATGCTGTTGTTCCCCTGGACTCTCCTGTGTCTCATTCAAGAAATTTGCTCCCTTCCATCTGCCCTCATTTACACTCTTTCACTGATCTGACAAGACTGGATATTATGTGAAACTAATATGGTGTAAAACTAGGTGCTAGCCGAGCTATTGCTTACACCAAACCAGTTGTCTCAGTGAGTTCCATGAAGGGAAGTGAACAAGGACAGAGGGAAGGTAACATGGTCAGGGAATTAGACACAGCCGGGTTTCCTGGCAGGTGTGTGTGTCTGTGTGACCACCGGGGTTGTTTATCTGCTATTCTCAGGCCTCTCTTCCCCCATCGTGCCCAGGCCAGCCAGGACCTGCCACTCTCCATGTGCCTCCAATCTATGTAGGAGACAGCAACGACTTTGTCTGTTCACTGCTCACCAACGATAACATTCACTATGCACAGACTCAACAAGAAAGGTCAGTGATTTTTCTCCAATCCGTGGGCATTGAATCCTAATGGAATATATGGGTCTATATGGGGCCCATTTGTGTGTGATTCCCTTCAGCATATCGACTATTTACACCTGATAAGGAAGGACATTTAAACTAGGTTAAAGCTAGAATCTTTCATTTAAACAATAACAAAGCAGACACCCTGCCTCTGTTTTGGTAAAATGTAACCATTCATAGACAGAACTATGGATGCAAGGACTGACCATCCATGATATCAAAATTATAGTTTTAACCATGTGCAGGCCATAAAGTGTTTGTTTAGATTTACATTGTTTACAAACATTGGAGTAAAACAAGGTTATATTTAGGGTTTTGATGGCGGTATGACAGTTAATAAGTTATATTCTTCAAGAATCAATGGGTATAATTAATTTATAAGTAAAATAATTAATGTAGCAACTAAGGTTTCTAGCTTAATTAAAAACAAAAAAGATGGTAGTGGGAAGCATAGATCTTAACAGCATCATGGAACTCTATTCCACATCAGGTAACTGATACAAGCAGTAGAATCGGTAAAAGAAAACTGATACAAATACATATTATGGAACAGAGGGGACTGTTAAGAGACACACACAGACACAGCCACACACATGATAAGATACGCACTCTATACACACATACACATGGATGTTGTATTGTAGATATGTGATTGTAGAGTAGTGGCCTGAGGGAACACACTTATTGTGTTGTGAAAAGTGTTATGAAATGTAATGTCATGTAATATTTTAAATTGTATGCCTTAATGTTGCTGGACCCTAGGAAGAGTAGCTGCTGCCTTGGCAACAGCTAACAGGGATACTTAATAAATACAAATACAAAAGAGCAGTCCATCCATAACATCATAAATACTTACAGTGCCATCAGAAAGTATTCATACCCCTTGACTTATTCCACATTTTGTTGTATTACAGCTGGAATTAAAATGTGATCACACACAATGCCCCATAATGACAAAGTGAAAACATGTTTTAGAAAGAACATTTATTGGCAATGAAATACAGAAATATCTCATTTACACAAATACTCACACCCCTGAGTCAATACATGTATGAATCACCTTTTACAGCAATTACAGCTGTGTGTCTTTCTCCGTAAGTCTCTAAGAGCTTAACAGACCTGGATTGTACAACATTTGCACATTATTATTTTAACAATTCTCTTTTTTTTAACAAAGCTCTGTAAAGTTGGTTGTAGATCATTGCTAGACAGACATTTTAAGGTTTTGCCATAAACTTAAGTAAATTTAAGTCAAATTTAACTAGGCCACTCTGGAACATTCAATGTCATCTTGGTAAGCAATGTCAGTGTAGATTTGGCCTTGTGTTTTAGGTTATTGTCCTGCTGAAAGGTGAATTCATCTCCCAGTGTCTGTTGGAAAGCAGAATGAACCAGGTTTATCTCCAGGATTTTGCCTGTGCGTAGCTCTATTCCGTTTCTTTCTATCAACAACAAAAGCTCCCTAATCCTTGCCAATGACAAGCATACCTATAACATGATGCAGCCACCACCATACTTGAAAATATGAAGAGTGGTAGGTACAATACTCATTGATGTGTTGGATTTGCCCCAAACATAACACTTTGTATTCAGGACATAAAGTTAATTTATTTTCCAAATGTTTTGAAGTTTTACTCCAGTACCTTATTGCAAACAGGAATATTTTTATTCTGTACAGGCTTCCTTCTTTTCACTCTGTCATTTAGGTAAGTATTGCGGAGTAACTACAATGTTGTTGATCCATCCTCAGTTTTCTTCTATCACAGCCATTAAACTCTGTAACTGTTTTAAAGTCACCATTGGCTTCATGGTGAAATCGCTGAGCAGTTTCCTTCCTCTCCGGCAACCGAGTTAGGAAGGACGCCTGTATATTTGTAGTGACTGGGTGTATTGATACACCATCCAAAGCCTAATAATAACTTCACCATGCTCAAAGGGATATTCAATGGTTGCTTTTTTGTTTTTACCCATCTACCAATAGGTGCCCTTCTTTGCGAGGCATTGGAAAACCTCCCTGGTCTTTGTGGTTTAATCTTTGTTTGAAATGAATTTCTCGACCGAGGGACCTCACAGATAATTGTATGTGCGGAGTACAGCGAAGAGGTAGTCATTCAAAAATCATGTTAAACACTAGTATTGCACACAGAGTGAGTCCATGCATCTTATCATGTGACTTGATAAGCAAATGTTCACTTATTGACTCAAGACATTTCAGCTTTTCATTTGTAATGAATTTGTATACATAGCTACACAGGCTGCTTTAACTAATCAGTATTGAGGATATGTCCTTCTTGTAGATCCCTCCCTCTTCCAGTACAAAGTGCCTGTGACGGTGTCCCAAATATTTATGTTTTATTTAACCTTTATTTAACTAGGCAAGTCAGTTAAGAACAAATTCTTATTTACAATGACAGCCTACCCCAGCCAAACCCGGACGACGCTGGGCCAATTGTGCGTCGCCCTATGGGACTCCCAATCACAGCCGGATGTGATACAGCCTGGATTCAAACCAGGGACTGTAGTGACACCTCTTGCACTGAGATGCAGTGCCTTAGAAAGCTGCGCCACTCAGGAGCACCCTATTGTCTATATAGTGCACTACTTTTGAGCAGGGTGCCATTTGGGAATATGTGAGACAAGTAACTCTGTGAGACAAGTGATGATTCGCTAGTCTCAGACATATGGGAGGGAGTGGACCAGTTTCCACCAAACAAACACCCTGGGGACCAATATTTCCCTGACACGGAACCCGGTGCGCATTTCCCCAATTCATTGAGGCAGTAAGGTCTTCAAGACGACAATGTTCTCCACTCTTAGTGGTAAGCCATTGACAAAAATAGGGAATTAATATAGGGAACTAAGCAAAAGGCTCATGTAAATATGGAGAGAGCACGCCAATCCAATCATTTATCCATTTTAAACCTATAAGAACACGTTATCGCTTGCAGCACTCGATGTAAATCGGAGGCCACTGTGACATGCTTTTCCCAGTAATCTCTCCGCTGTTCAATTATATATAGGCATGTTGACCCTATCAAAAAATCAATTACTGACAGGTTGACAATACCCTGCCTCATCCCAGAGGCCTCAGCACAGCTGTCTGTGGTTATCTCTAGTCAACACACTCCATACCATGGTTTAAAACACCAGTGCAGTCTGAACTGAATTCTCATTGCTGCTGATATTACCATAGACATTTAATCATGGACAAATTGTGCCAGATAAGTTGATTTTCGTAAGAGGTAGGAAGGTTAATAGAAAGGAAAAGTTCCATGAGCAGCACTTAGTGACAGTACATTCTCAGCTTACTACTTCAACTCACTGGCTGTCTTTAGTCTGTGACCAAATCTGAGCTTCTCCCCTCCACTGTCCTCACCCCTCCCCTGCCCTCTCCGCTCTCCACTCCCCCATTCCTCTCTCCTCTCTCCATTCCGCTCCTTCTCCCCTCCTCCTCTCCTCTCCTCCTCTGAGCTCTCCTCTCTCCTCCCTCCTCCCTGTGCCTCAGTCTGGTTAACTCAAGGGCATTGTAGCGCCTCTTATCTGTGGCTGTGATTCATCAGCCTGTTTGGTAAATAAGAGATGTTATCATCATGGTGCTCTTGGTGGCATTGAAGGCCCATGTCCTAATCAATAACATCCAATTCATCATAGATCTGCTGCTTTGATTAGCTTGGCCTAATCCAATACACAATTTGGCTGTCCATTACCAAGGCAGGACAAAGCAATGTTGAGCATGTTGTTATCAATGGTAGTTATGAGTTTAGTGCTGATATAAAGCTAGCAGGCTATGCAGCATGCCGGGCGAGAGGTGAGGACAGGACAATCTCAGCCAGGCTCTTTTAATTGCAAATCCACTCGGGTCTCCTTCTGATGCAGAACCCGTTGGTTTTACAGCCTAGGCAAGGCAACACCGCAGGCGGTTAAGTGCAGGATATGGTAAAAAAGTTAATAATTGTTCCCCGGATATAGCTTAAAGGCAGAGCGAGGTAAAAAGGATGAACTTTTCTTTTTTAACACCGGGCGTTCTTGAATCAGAATCTGTGAAATTGCGTAGTGAGAGTGTAGATAATGTGTTAGGTTAAGTACCATGTGGGGAGGCGGTGGCTCCGTCTGGAGGGAGCTCAACGAGCAGACGGTTATCCACTTGAGAATGCAGATGAGCTGAACAAGTATGAACCGAGTTAATGAATACAAAACTGCTTTCAAATCCTACATCAGACCTGACCTACTCAGGGTTCAAAGACCATACTTCCTTTACAGTAGGAAAACAACACGTTGACACTATGAAATTAAAAGGATAATATCAAGTTTCTAACCTTATGAAATAAGCAATACGAGCCATTATGGTACTGTTAACATGACAACGAATTACCCCATGGGTTTAGCGAGGAACTTTATTGTAGAGTTAACAGACATTAATTGGTCAATAGGTTGTCAGACCCTCTACATATACAGATATTTAACCTCTCATTACAACAAGCTTTTTCCTCCAATCCCAGTGCAATGGGTGCCATTTGCATTCTTTTGGTAATTTACATACAATCATTAAAATACAGTGCTTGGTTTGGTGCTCATGGTATCCATTTAAAAAACGAAATAATTGAATTTGATGACAATAATTCCTCATTTAGCAACATACAGTTGAAGTCGGACGTTTACAAACACTGGAGTCAAACTCGTTTTTCAACCACTCCACAAATGTCTTGTTAACAAACTATTGTTTTGGCAAGTCGGTTAAGACATCTACTTTGTGCATGACACAATTATTTACAAACAGATTATTTCACTTATAATTCACTGTATCACAATTCCAGTGGGTCAGAAGTTTACATACACTAAGTTGACTGTGCCTTTAAACAGCATGGAAAATTCCAGAAAATGATGTCATGGCTTTAGAAGCTTCTGATAGGCATGTTTTACTGTAATTTGAGTCAATTGGAGGTGTACCTGTGGATGTATTTCAAGGCCTAACTTCAAACTTAGTGCCTCTTTGCTTGACATCATAGGAAAATCAACAGAAATCAGCCAAGACCTCAGAAAAAAATTGTAGACCTCCACAAGTTTGGTTCATCCTTGGGAGCAATTTCCAAACGCCTGAAGATACCACGTTCATCTGTGCAAACAATATTAAGCAAGTATAAACACCATGGGACCACGCAGCCGTCATACCGCTCAGGAAGGAGAAGCGTTCTGTCTCCTAGAGATGAATGTACTTTGGTGCAAAAAGTGCAAATCAATCCCAGAACAACAGCAAAGGACCTTGTGAAGATGCTGGAGGAAACAGGTACAAAAGTATCTACATCCACAGTAAAACGAGTCCTATAGCGACATAACCTGAAAGGCCGCTCAGAAAGGAAGAAGCCACTGCTCCAAAACCGCCATAAAAAAAGCCAGACTACGGTTTGCAACCTCACATGAAGACAAATATCGTACATTTTGGAGAAATGTCCTCTGGTCTGATGAAGCAAAAATAGAACTGTTTGGCCATAATGACCATTATTATGTTTGGCGAAAAAGGGTGAGGCTTGCAAGCCGAAGAACACCATCCCAACCGTGAAGCACGGGGGTGGCAGCATCATGTTGTGGGGGTGCTTTGCTGCAGGAGGGACTGGTGCACTTCACAAAATTGATGGCATCATGAGGACAAAAAAGGATGTGGATATATTGAAGCAACATCTCAAGGCATCAGTCAGGAAGTTAAAGCTTGGTTGCAAATGGGTCTTCCAAATGAACAATGACCCCAAGCATACTTCCAAAGTTGTGGCAAAATGGCTTAAGGACAACAAAGTCAAGGTATTGGAGTGGCCATCACAAAGCCCTGACCTCAATCCTATAGAACATTTGAGGGCAGAACTGAAAAAGCATGTGTGAGCAAGGAGACCTACAAACCTGACTCAGTAAAACCAGCTCTGTCAGGAGGAATGGGCCAAAATTCACCCAACTTATTGTGGGAAGCTTGTGGAAGGCTACCCGAAACGTTTGACCCAAGTTAAACAATTTAAAGGCAATGCTACAAAATACTAATTGAGTGTATGTGAACTTCTGACCCACTGGGAATGTGATGAAAGAAATACAATCTGAAATAAATAATTCTCTCTACTATTATTCTGACATTTTACATTCTTAAAATAATGTGGTGATCCTAACTGACCTAAGACAGGGCATTTTTACTAGGATTAAATGTCAGGATTTGTGAAAAACTGAGTTGAAATGTATTTGGCTAAGGTGTATGTAAACTTCCGACTTCAACTGTATTTTTGGCTCACAGCCCTCCTACCACTTAGAACAGAATATCAGGCACTTCACTTGTTGTTGTTGTTGTTAGATAATGCTCCATTCTGATCTCTGAAATAAATGAATTAGCTCGCCTCTTGTTAACAACCATTGGACGTAGCATAAAACCAGAACAGTGAACTTTTCCCTAATACTTTTCCCATGTACTTCCTGACTCACACAGAGCAAAAATAATCAAAGTTCTGACTTTCATTTCCCCCATTATCAGTCACACAACAATTTCACAGAACAGCAATCACACAATAATGAACTCCCAGAAGCAATTAAACAGGCTTTCCTGCAGAGGGACCTTCATGAATACCAGAAAGATTCCTTCCGCTTTTGAGAAGCCACTAATCAGAGCACATTCCAGACGAGGTGTCACATCAGTTGTGTTCTCCCAGAAAGCCCTTCAGGAAACAGAACTAAAGTGAAGGCTTCTAATCAACACAACCTGCTCTATAGGGTGCATCCAAAATTGCACCCTATTCCCTACATAGTGCACTATGGGCCCTGGTCAAAAGTAGTGCACTATATAGGAAATAGGGTGCCATTTGTGACACATACCTAGTCTGTTCTGCACGTCCCTCTCTGACATCAGCCTGATGGGGTTTAATTGGGCTGAATATACCATCTCCTTTATATCACACTACATGATAACTTCAACACAACTTCACAAATTACCTGTTGACATTATGAGGGCAAGTTGGAGTGTTTTTTTTTCCGATTTCGGGTGACGGATAGAATTATGTAGTAAAAAATATATTCAAATGTTTTCGGATATCAGCCTAATTGTTGCTTAACTTTAACTGTCTTTGGAAACTTTAAAAAAGACAACTGCCTATAGACTGAAAAGTATCTGTAGTAACAATATGTTAGCTAAATGTACCTTACTGTATCAAGTTGAAGATTATCTTAAATCACAAAATGTCAGAACTTATTTTCCCCAAACAAATATGCGGTGCTGTTTGCAAGCCCATGATCCCACACATGGTCACAGTGAATCCAGATGCCCTCTCACTATGCAGTAGTTAGACTGGGAGGTGATAGAAATGATGCATCTTACACAGAGTAAATATTACATTACATAGAACTACAGAAAATAGCATATCTATGGGATTATAGCCCTCAAATTCAAGTCTGGACCTAGAAGCCAGTTCCACTGCTTTTTTTCATTCTTCCCCTCTAATCAGGGACCAATTTAGACCTGGGACACAATATAGGTGCAATTAATTATCAGGTAACAGAAAACCAGCAGTACTCCAGTCCAGACCTCCAGGGTAGGATTTGAATACCCTTGGATTATAGGATCTCTATGGATTCTTACCAGTGTTCTGATCCATGTACTCCCGGGACACATGTTCATTCTGGTGCACCCATTCTCCATTACACTTGAAGAAGATCTGCAGGGCGGGCACAGCCCGACAGAGCAGCTTGATCGGGTTGCTCTTGATGATGTAGGCATCTTCTGGCTCCTTCATGAAGTGAGGCAGGGTACCTGGGACTGACGGTAGGGAGTCTGGCAGGATGTCACCTGTGGCTCCTGCAAAGAGAATGACAGATTGATTGATGGAACTAACCAATCAAATACATTTATTTAACTAAGCCTTTTTCAGATCAGCAGTTGTCACAAGGTGCTTTATTGATATGCAGCCTAAATCTTCAAAAAGAGCAACCAATGCAGTGTTCTGGGTGACCATGACTGATATTCAAAACAAAACCCAGCGCTGATAGATATGTTAAGCTTTTTGCTAACATTTTGAGCTAAAGGAAAGTAATTCAAACTACTCTTCTATTATGTGTCCTAGAATTAAATGATGCCTGGAAAAATAGTTTCTCAAAGAGGCAAAAAAGTGTCACTGTTAACTATAGGAACAATTGATCTTTCACATACAGAGGCAATACTTTGGATTCACTATTCTCCCCATGTTCATATTGAAAATCTGTAATTCTCTGCGCAGTGACAACGTTTCTCATTCTTCACAAGTTAACATGGTCAGAAAAGAAGAATACAAGGAGAACAATTTAAGCAATTCTCTTCCACTCTAGCCCGAAATCAGTCTTTTCAGAGCAATTTGCCGATGAATGTAATCAGAATAGACCACCAAGCAGAGGCATTGGGAGAGGACTGATTACCCGTACTGTGACTGTTGAGCCTGACTGCATCTTATCTCCGCCGCAAACCCTCCTCTTTGTGCAAAGAATGTCTTTGTGAAGATGCCAAAATGCCCAATATGTCCCTACTTTAGCACAATTCATATCAGGTTATTCCTTCAAGTCAGTTCAGAAAGCAGCTGGCACAGGTTTGACAGTCATTCTACCATAGAGTACCTCATTGATTTAATAGAGAGGGAGGGAAACATTGATCTAACAACAAGGCTACACAATATTAGATGGGATTTTAGTTCAAGACAGATCTTGGATGCATTCCCAAATGGCTCCATACTGTATCCCCTTCACAGTATTCCCTTTATAGTGCAGTACTCTTGACCAGGGTCCTATGGACTATAAAGGGAATAGGGTGTCATTTTGGGTTAAGTTCTGGACTCTTCATGTGAAGCCTCTAGTTCAGGACAGCCCTCTACTCCTGGGCCAAGAACAATAAGGAGGAACAGGACGTCATCGCTGAGAAAATCCCAGAATGAAACCTCAATCCCATCAAGGACAATATGGTTAAACCATTCAGAGCTGTACTGTAAAAGCCCATGAAAGCTATTATGTCCCACCATCAAATCCAATTTTGTCCACTGAAATCTAATCACCCAGCCCCACTTTCTACCACCACCTCCCACAAATGTGGTCATGTCTAACAGACAAATCAATGAATGCTAAGGTGCACTCACCAAAAAAACAGATTATAGTGTAAACATACACCCAAACTTTGGAGTACAGGACTCAATACATAAGGCCAGATTGGGGTTCATACTTTCAGAAATTACCCTGGACATTTGGAGATTTTGCAAGGTCTTTTTGACAACATTCTCACGATTTGTCACGCACAGTTTGGCGAGACAATTCTGTCGTTATTGACTGCAGTCATAAAGGCCTTGAGCACTAAATAGGTCTTTTATAAATGGAAAAATACAAATGTATAGGTTGCCTTAGTTTTGACAAAGAAATGAATGCATTGAAGTATAAGAGTAAACTCTCAGCAAAACAAGTATGTAACTATTCTGTTCTATTCCATTCTGTCGTGTTCAAAAAGCTTGAAAAAAAAAAAATTCTTCCACTGCTGTTTTTTTTTACTGTTCATATTTTTCAGTCTTCTTTCACATTGTTATGTTGTTGAGTACATGAATGAATCCAAGCATGTATTTTCGCAATGCATAAATAAATAATGCTTTTGACCATAGATTTCCTAAACAGACCTAGAAGAGGACCTTAAAAAACAAGTGACAATGTAGGTATGAAGGACGGACAGAGAAATAAAGAATCAGGTAAGCAGAAAAGAGACTAACTCGTAATCTTCCCAGATCATTGAGTGACAAATTGAAAATTGTTTCAAGCAGAAGAAGATTAAATTATGTTATTTCTGCTACGGGAGGTGGATTGGAGGGGGAAGGGGATATACAACCTGTATAATTAATTCCTTACTCCAAACCTGAAAGGCAGGGGGGCCAATAATGACACATTCTCTGTAAAATAGATTCCAGACAGATTGTTCATTTCTATGTTACTGATGCCTTTGCTTGTCTCCTTTTCAGGCAGCCATTTTTTTCTAGCATCCGAAAAGAGAACACAATGTGACGAAATCATTAACTATTATTATACAGCACATGAGTGGAAGATCCCAAAATTCACTCTTATGATATCCCCCCACAGCCTTTTATCTCTTTATCCTACCACAACAAGTTGGGAAGTAAGTACATGTTGTGTCTATGGATACTGCAAGCTGTGTCCTCATAGAGGGTAGTCTTCCTCAGTTAAACTCTTTCTAGTATGAATGAACTACTCGGTCTGTGGTTGTGTCAAACGAAGCCTACCTTCACTCCTCAGCTTAGTTTGCAGGTCATTTTTTGGAATGGTGAGTTATGGCAAAACGATCATAATCCTTTTCATCCACCATTGACAAGTGTATAGAGAATCCCCCTTTTACAGATATGTGGACTCAAATGTTGCCACTCAACTTCGAATTTAGCATCTATGACTTGTGACCTAACTTGGACTTGAGCTGTATGACTCGAAAGACCCGGGAGACTTGTTTAGATTCCCCATCCCGAAAGGGCATTACACTCCTCTCATTCTCTAACCTCCTCTACCATCACCTTCTGATATTAGACAACCAAGCTCCACAGACCTCTCTACGAGCACCCAGTGGGTGGGAGTGGGCAAACACTCGACTCTAATCTGACATTTCTCGATGTCACTCAAACTATCTGTCAACGTTAGCAGAGAAAAAGAGACGAAGCGAGAGGGTCCACACCCGTCAAAATCTGTCCACGCGTGACTACAGCGACATGCAGAACGATAAGCAGACCGCCTGCCTTCCCGCCTTCGGGACAACAACTCCCAATGTCAAGGGAGGAGACCATCTCATCATTATATATAGTATCTCTGACGCTAGTTCGTCAATTGAAAGAGACGTTGACTGAGTCTGTAATCATCATGGCATCATCTGGATCGGTTCCCAAAAATCGTTGCATTCGGTTTCAAAGACTATGTGGTGGTGAGGAAAAAAATGGCTTCAGTTTGTAAAATATGTGGGTCCAAAATTACTGATGAAATTGCAAAAACCTCAAACTTTGTCAGACATATGAAGTCCCATAAAGAGAGATAAGAATTTAATTATTGCTGTGTGAGCTAGCTAGCTAACGTGAGGTAATGTTCTGGAACTTACTATTGTTAGCTAGATAGCTTGCAATGGCACCCCTTACCATGTGTCCAAAGTGGACAGCACATTTATATTGTTGTTTTGTTTAACATCCCTATGTAGGCCTACTACTACAACATAAAAAAGATTGTAAATTCAGACAATTACCTACTGAATTATATCAATTTCCTAAACGTTATGTTCATTCATGAATTCAACAAACAATTATGGTGATGGTCATATAAAGCAATTGACTAAATAGTATTTTATAGCTTTGATGAATACCAGAAGAGGAAGAAGATCAGTTGTGACCCTCAGCAGCCACACATCTCCCAATTCATAGAGACATGCTCTGTGCAACTGTACAACACAAACCATCCACAGTAAAAAGCTATCACTAATTCCATAATGTCACATCTTATTGTGGATTGCAACATACCCCTGTTCATCGTTGAACACAAGAGCTTTCGTCACTTTTTGGAAAAAATATCTTGGGTATTGTGTAGACTGATACCCCATTTAATTGATCCCCAGGCTTTAGGTAAAGCTGTACAGTGCCATATGAATGTCAATACACACAATAGGCTGACTGGGGAGGTGATTTCACACAGTCACAGTCCCGTGATAAGAGCTACAATGCTAATATAGAGCTACAATGCTAATATTTGCATAAACTCTTCACAGTTGTGATTTGTGGGTGTCACCGAGTAGACTGATACCCCATTTCATTGCTTCACATTCCAACCTTGTTTAACATGATCTAGTCTAAATATGGCATGATTCCACCAATTGTAACCTTCTGCATCCCTTTCACAGAGGTACTTTTATTTTGAAGGCAAACCGCAAATTCCACTATTGTGACTAATCCTTATTGTGGCTAGCTTCACAACACATTACCCGGTCCGGTCGAGCCTCACTAGCCAGATGAAGCTAGCTGGCTGCTTATAACGTTAGCTTTTGGAAACAGGGTTAAGTAGCTGTCTAGCTATTTCTTTTCATGAACTGAAGTTCAATTTCAATAGGTGAACAACAAGTGGCTACCTAGCTAATACTTACTCACAAGGATTCCTAAATCATTGCTAAGAATAATGAAAATGACTGCAGTTTCTACTGGTCATTGTTTTCAGGCTGGTTGTATTGGTGCTACCGTTGATCATTACTGGAGGCTTCATACGGGGAGCTGGAACCGGTCTCACCAGACTGGGGAGATGCACAGGAGACTGGGTGCGCAGAGCAGGCACAAGGTACACTGGGCCGTGGAGGCGCACCGGAGGTCTGGAGCTCAGGGCTGGCACACCCCGTCCTGCCTGGATGGTCACTGTAGCCTGGCACGGGCGGAGCGCTGGCACAGGGCAAACTGGGCTGTGCTGGGGAATGAGGGCTGCCGTGCGTAGAGCAGGCGCAGGATAAACTGGGACGAGGAGACGCACTGGCGGCCAGATGCGTTGAGCCGGCGCACTTCTTCATGGCTGACGGCCAACTCTCGCCTGGCAACGCTGCGGAGCCCGTACCGACCGCACCGGACTGTGCGTGCGGATGGGCGAGATAGTGCACATCACCCCGTAATGCATTTCTCGCCCCTCTGCACGCCCGCTCCGCAGTGCCCTCTCCGCCAATACCATTTCCCGGAATCTCGCGTCGAACTCAGCGCTTGACTCCTTTCTTGGCTCCGGTTTGCTCCACGGCTCTCTCCTGTACGCCCGGGAAGTTAGGTCAGGGCTCCCCCCTGACCTAGCCAAACTACCCGTATGCCCCCCCCCCCCATTTTTGGGGGGCTGCCTCTCAGCCTCCTCTTGCCGTTCCAGCCGTTCCTCCCAGTATTGCCGTTCTGCCTTCCCTGCCTCTATCTCCCATTTCGGACGGCGATACTCCCCCGGCCTTGTCCAGGGTCCTGCCCCATCTAGAATGTCCTCCCAGGTCCATGACTCTGAGCCATAGTGCTCGGTCCCGCTCTTCCTCCCACGCTGCTTGGTCTTCTTGTGGTGGGTGGTTCTGTCACAAGCATCGTATTGAAGAGACCAAGGCGCAGCATGTATAGTGCTCATCTTAGATTTGAATGAATGCACTTCAAACAACAAAATAACAAACGCTCAACAGTTCCGTCAGGTACAACAACTAAACGGAAAGTAACCACCCACAAAACCCAAAGGAAAACAGGCTGCCTAAGTATGGCTCCAATCAGAGACAACAATAGACACCTGCCTCTGATTGGAAACCATACTCGGCCAAACATGGAAAATGAAACATAGAAATATAAAACTAGAACAAATTCCCCTAGAACCAAAAACCCCAAAACACACAAAACAACCCCCCTGCCACGCCCTGACCATTCTACTATGGCAAAATTACCCTTTTCACTGGTCAGAACGTGACACACAGGTATTACCCAAAGAGAGAAAGTTGCCACAATCAGTGCAGTGGTTCATTGCATTCTTTCCCTACACAATCATCTGGAGACACAGAAACCTCAAGGAAGCTACCTTACTGGCCTGGTCCGAAGTCTCTAAGCATCACTGAAGAGGAGATTAATTGGAATCTTCATCAATGTCAAGATGGCCACCCCATCTGGAGATTGCGCCCTTCTCAGGCCATATCTATCTTAAAGCAGTTGTGCTAGATCCATCCTTTTCCCTGATGTGGCTGCAACATCATGTTCTGGTGGATGATGCGATGGACGAGGTGATAAATGATGAAAGGTGTGTATCTTTTTATTATAAAAAGTTTACCAATAGAGTTAATACTTAGCCTAATTAATTTAAGTTAAACAGCATTTTAATTTAAATAGTACACTACTAATAGCAAGATTAACCTTTTGTTTCTGTCTATATTTGTTCTGTCTATATAGATGTAATTCTGCGAGAGACTGGGCAACATGTGGATCCAACCACCACTGAGGACTGTTCTCTGGGAGAGGAGTCAGGGCTGTTTGCAGCATATTGCAAAAGACAACAAAAGAGAAGTATATGGCACTCCAGCATCTCAGCCACTGCCTTGACATTTGCAAAGGACAGAACAACCTTTGGTTCAGGGCTATGAACAGAAACACTTTTCCTTCACTATTCTGAGTGGAAATGAGGGTCTTGGCAGTGCCTGCATCAAGTGCTCCTGTGGAGCGTGTGTTCAGCCATGGGGGAATCATACTGCAGCCCCATCGCTCACAAATGGGTGATAACTCTTGGCTAATTTTATATTTTGTAAATGCAATGCATTGTAAACCTAAGAGCCCACCATTATTGTCATTGGTGCCATTTGTATGGCCTTTCTACAGTATGTTGTGTCTTTGGCTATGCCGGATTAAGTGATATGACATGCTATTCTATAAAATAATTTCTCTGTAATTAATATTACCTGATTAAGCTAATCAGGTAAATGTAATTAACTAGCAAGTCGGGGCACCACGAAATAATGTTTATAGAGCTGTTATCTTCCGAATAAACTCTTAAAGACCTAGTAATCTTTTACATCAGTAGCAGTCAATATTTAATCGTCACCTTATTTAGTCTCATCTGAAAGTTGTAAATTCTTCACGAACCCTGGCTAACAATCAGCAATACAAAATTTGGTTTAATTATTTATTTACTAAATACCTAAATAATCACACAGAATTACATCTACACAGAATGGATCAAACATTGATTACAAATTATGTCATAAAGGAAAAGGTCCCTAGCGGACGGAACAGATATTACGGCTGCTTACACAAAGAAAGACTGAGGAACAAGAATATTTTGTGTCTCTATCGGGCCGTAGGCAGCTACTCTATCGTAAATACAGAATCTTATGCATTCTAAATAACCGCCCATTTGGAAAATGAAAATGCAATAAATATTTACTCAGAGCTGCGCTTCGATCGGTTGGTTGTAGATGGAAGGCAGGGTTGTCCTTTGAAGAATGTCTGGTGGTAAAACGGTTACTTGTTGGTATCGTCGTTGTGTGGTAGAAAAGATACCCTGTCTGTCCTCTCCTAGCCCATGTCCACAGTTGCTGCGCTAATGCAACGGCTAGGAAGTATCACTTCTTTAGAGAATAAGAGTTCAAAGTTCATACCAAGTTGCCATACTTTAAGCTCATGCTATATTCTGGCTGGTATAGTCGAAATTCATCCTTCCGGCATGTAGGTCGTCACCTTCACATTGAAATTCGATGCTAATTTCGTTAAGTTACTATCTGAGCCCTTTTAATGTAGGACCTTCGTCCTCACGTCCTTGGAACAGGAAGTTGAATTTTCATCAACGGGTTTATATGGTGGTGAAAGAACGGCGTGTTTCATAGTTTACAACCCATGTCTGTTCACTTGGGCGGGGCCTCTGAGTGAGCAGAGCGGTATTCTTATGACAAACCGTTCTCTCATTAAGAAGCTAAAATTACATTTCATCTTTTCACAAATAGTTTCATATTTAAACATTTAAATTGCACAACAATTCCATGTGAATCTGATAACTAGAATGTGTAGATTTTCCAAGATACAGTTTATGTCGTCCTATCATCAGTAATCATGTCTCAGACGCCAACTGATCTGACTTTAGTACCAACACATATTTTCAACTGGTTGGATTACCGAAATATGGTTCCGTTTCCCACCTTTTGATGTTCCCAGAATCTCTATGTTAACAAAGGGCTTTTCAAGAGTCAACTCTTATAGAGTAGAGAGAGACAAACGGGGGGGGGGGGGGGGGGGGGGGGTCATAAACCTCCCCCAACAGGCCAACATCATGACAAGTAATTAAAAACAACTTTCTAACATGATCTTTCACTCAAGTTCATTATGTAGTGTACTAGTAGTGTAATAAAAACAGGAAATAAAAAATTGCATTAAAATTGGCATTAAACACCATTGACTTGAGGACTCGAAACCCCAAATTAGGGACTTGTGACTTAACTCAACCTGAGCTGTGGAACTTTGGACTTTACTTGAGACTTGCCCATTATTACTTGGGACTTGACTCAAGACTCGAAGGTTAAGACTTGAGACTTGCTTAGGACTTAAAATGCAGAAAAATATGTCTAAATATGGTTTTTAATCAAACTATTATGTGGAATATAAATCCATGCAGACACTTAATGGCCAGGGTGTGATATAATGATGTAGCACTGACAAATTCTTCTTCTCCATGCAGTGTACTTCATCTGGTATAATTTAATTAACAGGAAGCCTTGACTCAAAAGGCCTGGTGAACCCTGTATATGCTTTTGGTTTGAGGGTTCACGTCCATTTCCCACTGCAAACAGCTAACTATGATCCTTGTCCTCTTCTTAATGCCTACACACTTACCGCAGTCAAAGGTAACAGATAAATGGAACGAGGTGACAATGCACGCTCCATAAAGCACCCAGAGTCTCACTTCCTCTCGCTCTCATGATAGATGGTCATTAATATGTGGCTTAATGAAGGCAATGAGTGTGCCGCCAATAAGTCACTTATTTCCTCATTAGGCCTGTACATTTTTACACTGCCTCTTAAAGGGTCCTCGCTCTCCTCCTATCGGCTTCCAGTCATTGGGCGGAGGGCAGGCGGCAGGCAAATGCTTTCACCCTGAGCAAAGAGTAGACCCACTGGGCACAGACGTCAATTCATTGTCTATTCCATGTTGGTTCAACCTCATTTCATTGAAACGTTGATTCAACTAGTTGGTGCCGGGTGAGGAGCTTCCTGGATCGTGGATGGACGTTAAGGCAGGTAGTGCAGATTAATGCCATGGTGGTTAACTGCATATGGGGAGGTCTGCGGTGTCTGTCGTGGCACAGATGCTGTGCCCATGGACGAGGGGAACAATGGCCATGAGCCAGGGGACCTTGTCAATCATAAAGATTTAAATCAACCAACTCTGACACATACCAATGGCATGACAATCACAACTGCATAATGTCTGCCTTAGTAAGTTCTGTTCACTTTTCTTTCCGATGCTGTGGGGTGCAGTGAGCGGACTGAGCTTGTACAGGGGGATAAATATGGACGGGGCTATGCCAAGATGGATCATTTACTGAACAGCCAACTGATGTAAAAAGAAAAAAAGGAATCAAACTAGCACTTCTGCTTCTCTGTGAGACCCTTTTGTGTTTGACAGCTTGCCTCTCTCCTGTCAGCAATAAGCGTCCCACAATCAAATGGACAGCAGCAGAAGTGGGCTATCTGTAGATACAACTGTCACCGCAGCACCACTCATTCACTACTCTCCTGGCTGCCTGTCTCCCTTTACTCAGTTGTACATTACTATTTCACAGCTGCCTCCGGACCCAAAGTCTTTTAAACCGCACACTTTTATTCTCACACCCTGAAAACACTGGGGACTTTCTCATGGATTTTTTTACAGGGGTGGAGACAGGGAGAGGGCAAGGAAGAATACTGTTAGGCTGTGTGAGTGTAGGTTTTACATGGTGAGCACCTTTTATGGGACTTCGGCAGGAATCCTACTCATTAGAAAGCCGGGACTGCCAGTCTATTCTGACCGCAAGGCTGTCAGAGGGGAGGGGACGAGACGAGAGGAGCACAGGAAGGAGAGGAAGGAGTCTGGCTGTTCTGTTCTCTGAGCCCCATGTGTGAACTTCAGAGGGTAGAGAGAAGGAAGAGGCACAAGCAAGTACAACCCCCCCCAGAATTATCCTACAGAATAACAGCAGAGAAATACTGTAGTCCTGTAGTCATGCTGTCCTTATACTTAAATGAAGGCGTATCAAGGGGCCCAACAATATCTAGCAGTCTTATGGCCTGTCCTGGAGGATCAGATCCACTGCATGCATAAAGACCTTTTTACATCAGTAGTTGTCACAAAGTGCTTTACAGATCGCCTTTACAGATCGTCTTAAAATGTGCATGGTCCGATTAGCGCAGTAACACTTCTGTAAATGAGATGGTGTAATTATTTTCAAACACAGCTTTACTGTAAGACTTTGAAAAGCATTAGATGTATTGTTACTCGTTTAAAAAGGTGAGTAACAGCTGTGTGTGCCACACTCAACAAACCCATAAATCTGCTCGGTGAAAGTTTGACTCAAAGTAATTTTAGTTCATAGATCTGGAGCCCCGTCAGTTATGGGGGTGCTGTTGAGTCCTCTCCATGCACCAGAGGCTATGAGCCCCTGGGTATGCTGATTGACTGAGACAGACTGTCAGTTATTGACACACTACCTCTGTGCACACATCCCCTGAAAGGCTGGCAGAGAATAAAGAATATAAATACTTCCACCAGAGGCCTGTCTGCGGTTGCACCATCTACTTCTTGTCTCTTAAAGTGATCCTTCTCTTAAGCCTGCATAACCCACCCATG
The DNA here is from genome assembly GCF_901001165.1 of Salmo trutta. NCBI lineage: Eukaryota > Metazoa > Chordata > Actinopteri > Salmoniformes > Salmonidae > Salmo > Salmo trutta. The sequence continues at coordinate 30,475,109 of NC_042965.1, forward strand.
CTTAGTTAGCCCCCACTCATTTTCACCTCTCAAGTCCTCACAGAGAGAGGGCTGTATCAACAGTTCCATCAAATTAGCATGTTTCAGAATCCCTAGGGAGGGAGGTAGAATGTTCACATAGCTTGGTGAGTCTGCCTAGGAGACTGGTACCAGTCTATTATAGTGGTAGTGTTCACATACGAGTCACCAGACCAGATCACAGTGAGGGTTAACTATAGAGGTCCTATCGATCACCACATAATTAGGTCAAATTTGTGCTCGTGTATAGAATGATCTGCAGAGCTCTCTGCACCTTTGATGCTCTGATGCCTCTAGGCTAGGGAAGTTTAAATTCTTATTGGAGGACTGCATTGTTGAGTAACGTGTTTGCTTCTTAAATTGCTTGTAGTATTGCATGTTCTACATTTGATAAATTGTGTTCATGCAGGGCTCCCTTGACAAAGAGTCCTTGGTCTCAATGGGAGTCCCTGATAATGTTAAATAACAAAAATGGTTTGAGGTTCATTTTACCATAAAAAAAGGAGGGGACAACACCCTGATTGGATCAGACAATTATAACTGAAAATGAACACGGCTGTCTCTTCCATGGCTTGAAGTGAGAGGAGAAAAAGAATGCCTCAAGGCAAATATCAATTAAAGCTAAAGCTTCTTCATTTTCAATGTCACAAATAGATTCAATGTTATCGTTCACTGACACATGTAAAGAAATTTTGGCATCCAAGCCTGATTCTGACAAAACTTTGTTGGGAGGAAGCGGTGCAGGATGAAGACTTTCCCGTGCAAAAGGGATGCATTAATAACTTCCATGATTAGTTTAGCATATAGTTTCGCATATAAATTACCTAATGTTTATTCATGAAACATAGCCGTAGAAAACTAATTGAAAAGCTCAATTTCTGGTCAACTGCTACTCATTTTTGGGTGAAGTTGAGACATATCAATGACTGGCAAAAGCCAAGGGGTGGAAAATGGAGAAGAAAACATCAAAATTCCACTGAAAGTTCCTTTAATTAAAGTCAATCCTTGCTATTCAGTTACATTTTCAGTCTCATGTTACAAACATGAAGTGTCTTCACTCCTAATCCTCACAATACTGCCGAATCAATCTGGCCTTGTTAGACTTTCGCACACTAAATAGATTTTGGTGCTGGAAATTCTGATGAATTCGCATTGCATTTGCTTTGCATATTCAGAGGAAAGAAAACAATCTTTCAGCAGTATGGATCGTCTTGTTGCTGAATTGATCCAGCTTTAAAAAAGGGAGCATATCACAAGCTCCTTAGATATAAACATGGTCTCAAGTCTTTATATTGAATACAAAACGCATGTTTATGGAAGAGTAATATGATTGTATAGTAGTCACTACAGTATAACAATGACTTCAATGTTTTACCTTGTGGTGTCTTTGGATTCATGATTTGTCTCCAGATGTGAAAAGTAGGAATTGGCATACATTCCAAATTTCACACTATTCCCAATTTAGTGCACTACATAGGGCTCTGGTCAAAAGTAGTGCACTATATAGGTAGTAGGGTGCCATTTGGGAAGAAGACATTGGTATTTAAAGCCACACAGTTGCATAGCAATGACTGCCAATTAATGATGACTAATATGGCGAGTCATCGGCATTGTTCCTGACGTGATTATAAACTCAATGACTGGTGATGGCTTGAGCCGAAGAGAAAACTGGTCCTTGTTAATCCGAATGGTTGGTTGGAGTCTAGACCGGAGACTGAATGAGTTTGATCACTCTATCAACAATAGTAAAGGCATTACCACAGTTCCTTCCCAGGTACATTTATATTGAAGGACCAGAAACTAATTACAAACTGACTGCATGACAAAGCTCCATTTCTAACTAATTTCGTCTGTCAATCAGAAAAGGAAATGTACCAGTAACTTCAAATGGCTTATTTCTTTCCCTCCCTCCATCTTGCTCTCCCCCCACTATCTCTTTACCATTCAGCCCACTTTCTCTCAGACGGTCTGCCTTGTACTGTCCTGATGTGAAAATCGCCCGCATTGGCTCAGTGGTGGTGAGGTAAATTAAATCTCCAGAGAGGAAAGCCTTGTCGTCAGGCCTGATTTATTTACAAGGTGGCTGATGTCGGATCCAGGGAAATGGCCTATAAACCCTGAGTTGAGACCGACTCTGGCACATCTTATTTAATACCACATCACAGACTACTAAGCCAGCCTCAATGTTTTAAAAGTACTGGTTTAGTCACAGAATTACCAGACAAATCCTGGGCACTTACAAACCAAAGATGGATAAGCCTCATCTGATCATAGCCCTGAGATATATTACAGCCATTTCAACCAACCGTTCCCAACAACAGCGGTTTTATTTCATTATGTGTTAAGAATGCAGTGATAGTCTAAGACATTCCAGAAGGTTTACCCAAGAAGCAAACTGTAACATGGCAGTTATGGCTTTATATTCCATTCAATCTGTGTATGATCTCCTGTATGGTTCATCAGGCATTTTAACAATATCCAAAGCAAATGGTCTGGATTACTAGGCCTATGCAGTAAACACTAGCCACTGAATTATTGCTAAAACAATCCTACAAGAAACTCCAATATACAGTTTCTGATATTCCAATGTATGTCTCCAACACACAGACTCAGTACAGTATGTGAAATGCCAATGCACTGTAATGAGGCATTTGCCTTTCAGCTGTCAGATCCATAACATTGACTTATTAATATATCATTCAGTAATTGATAGAGTGATGTATTGGACCTCTCCTAATATTTCACTTGACCTCTCGCCAAACAGAAGCTGATAATTTAGATTGAGGATGTGAAGTCTGTGCTGTTTCTCCCACGTGGCAACAACACCACTGTATGTACCCGAGGCTAAACCTAATAAGAGGAAACTAATGTTAACTATATACACCACACCTGGGAGTTCTATCCATATAATTATTTTGTCCATTAAAATAACATCAAATTGATCAGAAATACAGTGTAGACATTGTTAATCTTGTAAATGACTATTGTAGCTGGAAAAGGCAGATTTTTAATGGAATATCTAAATAGGCGTACAGAGGCCCATTATCAGCAACCATCACTCCTGTGTTCCAAATGCACGTTGTGTTAGCTAATCCAAGTTTATCATTTTAAAATGCTAATTGATCATTAGAAAACACTTTTGCAATTATGTTAGCACAGCTGAAAACTGTTGTCCTGATTAAAGAAGCAATAAAACTGGCCTTCTTTAGACTAGTTGAGTATCTGGAGCATCAGCATTTGTGGGTTCGATTACAGTCTCAAAATGGCCAGAAACAAAGAACTTTCTTCTGAAATACATCAGTCTATTCTTGTTCAGAGAAATGAAGGCTAATCAATGCGAGAAATTGCAAATAAACTGAAGATCTCGTACAACGCTGTGTACTACTCCCTTCACAGAACAGCGCAAACTTACTCTAACCAGAATAGAAAGAGAAGTGGGAGGCCCCGGTGCACAACTGAGCAAGAGGACAAGTACATTAGAGTGCCTAGTTTGAGAAACAGACACCTCACAAGTCCTCAACTGGCAGCTTCATTAAATAGTGCCCGCAAAACACCATCTTCAACGTCAACGAAGCGACTCAATGATTTTGGCCTTCTAGGCAGAGTTCCTCTGTCCAGTGTCTGTGTTCTTTTGCCCATCTTAATATTTTATTTTTATTGGCCAGTCTGAGATATGGCTTTTTCTTTGCAACTCTGCCTTGAAGGCCAGCATCCCGGAGTCGCCAAACCAGGCAGTGATGCAACCAGTCAGGATGCTCTCGATGGTGCAGTTGAGGACCTGAGGACCCATGCAACATCTTTTCAGTGTCTTGAGGGGGAACAGGTTTTGTCGTGCCCTCTTCACGACTGTCTTGGTGTGGTTGGACCATGAGAGTTTGTTGGTGATGTGGACACCAAGGAACTTGAAGCTCTCAACCTGCTCCACCACAGCCCCATCGATGAGAATGGGGGTGTGGTTGGTCCTCCTTTTCCTGCAGTCCACAGTCATCTCCATTTTTCTGTCCTGGCACCACACGGCCAGGTCTCTGACCTCCTCCCTATAGGCTGTCTCATCATTGTCGGTGATCAGGCCTATAACTGTTGTGTCATCAGCAAACTTAATGATGGTTTTGGAGTCGTGCCTGGCCATGAAGTCATGAGTGAACAGGGAGTACAGGAGGGGACTGAGCACGCACCCGTAAGGGGCCCCCGTGTTGAGGATCAGCATGGCGGATGTGATGTTACCTACCCTTACCACCTAGAGGCGGCCCGTCAGGAAGTCCAGGATCAAGTTGCAGAGGGAGGTGTTTAGTCCCAGTGTCCTCAGCTTAGTGATGAGCTTTGAAGGCACTATGGTGTTGAACTCTTGAGCTGTAGTCATTGCATAGCTTTCTCACATAGGTGTCCCTTTTGTCCAGGTGGGAAAGGGCAGTGTGGAGTGCAATAGAGATTGCATCATCTGTGGATCTGTTGGGGCGGTATGCAAATTGGAGTGGGTCCAGGGTTTCTGGGATAATGGTGTTGATGTGGGCCATGACCAGCCTTTCAAAGCACTTCATGGCTACAGACGTGAGTGCTACGGGTTGGTAGTCATTTAGGCAGGTTACCTTAGTGTTCTTGGGCACAGGCACTATGGTGGTCTGCTTGAAACATGTTGGTATTACAGACTCAGACAGGGAGAGGTTGAACATTTCAGTGAAGACACTTGCCAGTTGGTCAGCGCATGCTCGAAGTTCACATTCTGGTAATCCATCTGGCCCTACGGCCTTGTGAATGTTGACTTGTTTAAAGGTCTTACTCACATTGGCTACAGAGAGCGTGATCACACAGTCGTCCGGAACAGCTGATGCTCTCATGCATGCTTCAGTGTTACTTGCCTTGAAGTGAGCATAGAAGTACTTTAGCTCGTCTGGTAGGCTTGTGTCATTGGGCAGCTCGTGGCTGTGCTTCCCTTGTAGTCTAATATTTTGCAAGCCCTGCCACATCCAACGAGCTTCGGAGCCGATGTAGTACGATTCGATCTTAGTTCTGTATTGACCATTTGCCTGTTTGATGGTTTGTCGGAGGGCATTGCAGGATTTCTTATAAGCTTCCGGGTTAGAGTTCCGCTCCTTGAAAGCCTCAGCTCTACCTCTTATCTCAGTGCCAATGTTGCCTGTAATCCATGGCTTCTGGTTGGGGTATTTACATACAGTCACTGTGGGGATTGTATGTAGTTTTGATATTCCCCCAACACTGTGCTATTGGCATTACCACCAACTATGATTTTCAGTGATGGAGGGGTCGATAGTTACATATTTTGGACGTTATTATAATCAATATTTGACTCCAAGATTTATAACATTAAAAAAATGCTACTGTAGCTTGCGGTAGTGGGCTGTACCTGCGCCAAAACTCTTGTATTTGTCATGCTATAGCTTGTTCTCCATCTTTTTAGATAGTGAGCCAACATGTTTTCAGCACCATCATTTCCCTGAATGATCAAAACTAGTAGTCTCATGCTTTCGTCTCTCTGCAGCAGACATATGTTGAGCAATATGTTTAGAACATCAAATCGCAATATCGAATCACATTACATATAGAATAGTGAGAATCACAATACATATTGTATTGGCACCTACAGTAAGTATCGTGAAAATATCGTATTGTGAGGTCCCTGGCAATTCCTAGCCCTAGTGATTTGTATGAAAAACTTCAACATAACACTATATACACTGAGTGTACAAAACATCTTTCCATGACAGACTTACTAGGTGAATCCAGGTGAAAGCTATGATCCCTTATTGATGTCACTTCAGTCAGTGTAGATGAAGGGGAGGAGGCAGTTTAAAGAAGGATTTTTAGGAATTCAGTTCAGACATGGATTGTGTATGTGTGCCATTCAGAGGGTGAATGGGCAAGTCAAAAGATTTAAGTGTCTTTTATTGGGGTATGGTAGTAGGTGCCAGGTGCACCGGTTTGAGTGTGTCAAGAACTGCAACGCGCTGGGTTTTTCACACTCAACAGTTTCCCGTGTGTATCAAGAATGGTCCACCACCCAAAGGACATCCAGCCAACTTCACACAACTGTGGGAAGCATTGGAGTCAACATGCTCCAGCATCCCTGTGGAATGCTTTCGACACCTTGTAGAATCCATGCCCCAATGAATTGAGGCTGTTCTGAGGGCAAAAGAGGGTACAAGTCAATATTAGGAAGGTGTAAAAAGGGGAAAAGGACATGGCTTATGGGAGATCTTGCAACAATGCAAGATTAAAGGGGAATGAGCAAAAGAGCAGGGAAGAGGATGGCACCTAGGTAGCTAACCATTGGAGAGATAAGATCTCCTCTGACACCCCACCACCACTACCAGCAGCAGCAGCGTGTGTAGAGCAGAGTAGGAAGAGGACTCCCTCCTCGTAGGCATAGAGCTGGGTTTCTATATAATGCATGTAAACTACTATGTCTGTTTTCTGTCTCTAAATGTTGACTATCACTGCAGCACCATATCACCAAGTATGTGTAAATGTTAAATGCCCATGCCCTGTAATGAGGCATTTGCCTTTCAGCTGTCAGATCCATAACACTTATTAATTATTATATAATTCAGTAATTGATAGGGTGGTATATTGGACCTCCTTGTTAATATTGTAAATGTGCTTGTGTAAATGCACTTGGCGAATAAAGGTGATTCTGATTCTGGAAGCATTGTTGAAATTGATTTACAGCTCCAATCTTTGGACACTTTGCTCCTATTGATTCCGACTTCAAATCAGAAATCCGAACAGAACTCAGTCAGGGATTTAATTAAACCTCTAAAGGAAGCGAATGACTGACATTACAGACAGGGTGGTGTGCGGAATCAATTGCAGAATGTAAATGAGTTTTAAATCCCCCCTTATCCCCTCTGGGGTATGGTGCGCTCTCTCTTTGTTCACTGCAGTCTTAACCAGATAAAAGGCGTTGCTCCATGGCTCCTCCTTAGCCAGCAGTTAAGATAGAGATAAGCAAATGTCTTAGAAGCCCATTACTAAGCATGTAGCTACCTTTATTATTGGACCCTGCAGGCCCATTGTCACAACTTATAGATGGGGTGAGGGCTAAGTGGTTATATTATTGCCAATAGGAACACTAGGGATCTAAATGTCACGTCCTGACCATAGAAAGCTGTTATTTTCTATGGTAGAGTAGGTCAAGGCGTGACAGTTTTTTTTCTAGTTTAGATTTTCTATGTTGTTATGTTCTAGTTTTGTATTTCTATGTTGGGGTTTTGTTTGGGATGATCTCCAATTACAGGCAGCTGGTCATCGTTGTCTCTAATTAGAGATCATACTTAAGTAGGTGTTTTTCCCACCTGTGTTTGTGGGAGATTGTTTTTGAGTACGTGTATGTTAACTCTTCGTCACAGTTTGTTGTTTTTGTTTATTTTGTATGTATTGCATAGTTTCACAGTTCAATAAATATGTGGAACGATAATCACGCTGCACTTTGGTCTGCTTCATCATACAACTGTGACAGAATCTCCCACCACCAAAGGACCAAGCAGTGTGGAATGGACCAGTGGACTTGGGAGGAGATACAAGACGGGAAAGGACCCTGGAGGCAGGCTGGGGAGTATCGGCGTCCTAAAGAGGAGATTGAGGCAGCAAAAGCGGGGCGGCGATATTACAAGGCGCTGAGGCAAGTGCGAGAGGCAGCCCCCCAAAATATTTTTTTTTTGGGGGGGCACACGGGGAGATTGGCAGAGTCAGGGTGGAGACCTGAGCCAACTCCTCGTGCTTACCGTGGGGAGCGAGTGGCGAGTGACGAAGCAAGCACCGTGTTATGCGGTGATGCGCACTGTGTCGCCAGTGCGCATTCACAGCCCGGTGCGATCTGTGCCCGCGCCCCGCATTTGTCGAGCTAGGTTGAGCATTCAGCCAGGAAGGGGGGTGCTAGCTCAGCGCTCCTGGTCTCCAGTTCGCCTTCTCGGTCCAGGATATCCCGCGCCGGCTCTGCGCACTGTGTCGCCAGCGCGTATTCACAGCCCAGTGCATCCTGTCCCAGCACCCCGCGTTTGCCGGGTGAAAGTAAGCATCCAGCCAGGACGGGTTGTGCCAGCTCTACGCTCGAGACCTCCAGTGCGCCTCCACGGCCCAGTATATCCTGTGCCTGCCCCACGTACCCGGCCTCCAGTGAGTCTATCCAGCCTGGTATGCCCTGTGCCTGTTCCTCGCACTTGCCCTGAGGTGCGTGTCACCAGTCTGGCGCCACCTGTGCCAGCCCCACGCATCAGGGCTCCAGTGCGCCTTCCCAGTCCGGGGTGTCCTGTTCCTGCTCCCCGCACTCGCCCTGAGGTGTGTGTTACCAGTCTGGCGCCACCTGTGCCAGCCCCACGCATCAGGCCTCCAGTGCACATTCCCAGTCCGGAGCTTCCGGCGACAGTTCCCAGTCCGGAGCTTCCGGCGACAGTTCCCAGTCCGGAGCTTCCGGCGACGTTTTGCAGTCCGGAACCTCCTGAGATGGCCCGCAGCCCGGAACCTCCTCAGACGGCCCGCAGCCCGGAACCTCCTGAGACGGCCCGCAGTCCAGAGTCTTCAGCAACGGTCCACAGTCCAGAGTCTTCAGCGGCGGTCCGCAGTCCAGAACCTCCAGCGGCGGTCTGCAGTCCAGAACCTCCGGTGATGATCCACGGTCCGGGTCCTTTGGCGACGATCCAGGGTCCGGTGACACAAAAGCGGAGGGATCAGCGGGCAAAGCGGGGGTTACGCCCCGAACCGGAGCCGCCTCCTCTGCTGGAGGATCCGCGGGATGAGAAGGTTCTGCGTACTGCACCAGAGCCGCCCTAGACATTAGTCACCCTCCCTAACCCTCCCTTTTTTTCATCTTTTTTTTTTCATTGTTGTTTAGGTGCGTTCGGAGTCCGCACCTTTGGGGGGGGGGGTACGTCCTGACCATAGAAAGCTGTTATTTTCTATGGTAGAGTAGGTCACGGTGTGACAGGGTTTTTTAGTTGTGACAGGTCTAGATTAGATTTATGTTATGTTCTAGTTTTGTATTTCTATGTTGGGGTTTTGTTGTTTGAGATGATCTCCAATTAGAGCCAGCTGGTCATCGTTGTCTCTAATTGGAGATCATACTTAAGTAGGTGTTTTTCCCACCTGTGTTTGTGGGATATTGTTTTTGAGTACGTGTATGTTAACTCTTCGTCACGGTTTGTTGTTTTTGTTTATTTTGTATGTATTGCATAGTTTCACAGTTCAATAAATATGTGGAATGATAATCACGCTGCACTTTGGTCCGCTTCATCATACGACAACCGTGACACTAAACCCCTTGGATTCCAATAGCAGACACCCTCACTACCGTATACCCAACAATGGTATTAACAGCAAATGGTATTAACAGCAAATGGTATTAACAGTGCTGTGAGACATTTCTTGGATCTTAAATAGTAAATGTCTGTGGCTGCTGAAACCCATCTACAGTACATTTACAACTTGATAATTGTAGCTGATAGCAGGTGGCGGTGGGTTTTTCAAAAGGGTATTAGAATAAGTGTTGGGGAGGAGGCTTTATTTTCACAGCCATCACCAAGCATAATTTAGATTATTTTTACCACTGAATCCTGTTGAGTGAATGTTATGGTGAACAGCCAGCCTTGAACCCTGTCACCTACCCTGAAGCTAGTAGGGCATAATCATTGATAATTGGCAGCAGGCAGAATTTACAAGATGAGAAGTGATTAATGCTAATTAAGCCTGGACAGTGTGTGTGTGTGTGTGTGTGTGTGTTCATGTGCCCGACCTTGCCTGCTCTCTCTCTCTCTGTCTCTCTCTCTCTCCTCTTTGTACTTTCCCTGCCAGCCCAACCCGAGATAGTTTGCTTCTCCAATGGCAACCTATTCCCTTCTTAAAATGCACTATTTTTGACCAGGGCCAAAAGCAGGAGTGCACTATGTAGAGAATAGGGTGCCATTGGGGATGCACACAGACACGTGTGAGAAGCTCACCCCCCAACCTCCCTTGAGCCAGATTTACTGATGTAATCAAATATGCTCTTTCAAAGCAGGCATGGCTGGCTGCAAGCTACCTACTAAACGCTCATCCTGTACAGACAGACAGAGACACCGAGAGACACACAGAGAGCCAAAGAGAGAGACACAGACAGAGAGACACAGACACACAGAGAGAGACACACAGCGAGAGAGAGAGAGAGACACACAGAGAGAGAGAGAGAGAGACACACAGAGAGAGACACACAGAGAGAGAGACACAGAGAGAGAGAGAGAGAGAGAGAGAGAGACACATGAAAGAGAGAGAGAGACACAAGAGAGAGACACACACACAGAGAGCGAGACACAGACCGAGAGAGAGACCGAGAGAGAGAGAGATAAAAGGAGAGCATATTTGATTACATCAGTAAAAGAAAAGCTGACACCAAGTGTGAGCACAGTGGTCCGTTCCCCTGATCTCTTCACATTATGTTGATGTCTATGCTTGCAGCAGCAGGGATGTGTGGAGTCAGCAGTCAGCACAGGCATGAGATGAAGAGTTGGGAGTCAAGTTAGGTGTGAGGCAATGTTTGGGAATACCAACTCATTTTCAACACTATATCTGTGTCCCAAATGGCAACCTATTCCCTATAGTGCACTACTTTCGATCAGGACCCACAGGGCTCTGGTCAATAGTAGTGCACTATAAATGGAATAGGGTGCCATTTGGCACAAAGACTAAATTACTATGAGTAGCTAATATGTTCCCTTGTGATCTGCGACCTTATCCATGACCAGCCACCACGGCATGCTTTTGTGAAGAATGCAAAAACATGTGAAATGAATGTGGGCATTATCATGCGAGGCAGGGACTACGGACTAAGACTGGGGCGGTCATTGCAGACTTGATTGTTGATCGTGTATTGTTAGATGAAGTATGCCACGCAAAACTGATTTGAGAATGAGTGGATGTGATTAACGACATACATTTATTTACACAGCAGGTGTAATACAAAAGGAGGAGAAACACTGTATGCAACCATGTCGTGATAACAATCAAGAGCACACAGCTTTTTATACAGTGCATTACATCACTGTATGCATACATAATCAACATGAATGAAATCACTCAATGGCTATTGAGAAAGTAGACAATAGGAGCAGAGAGCAATCACAGTCCCATCATAACACTCATGCTGGATGGGTAAGGCTAAAGCCTGTCAATAAATATTTTTTTGCGTCAACTGTCAAAAGATTTATTCTTGTGGCGAGTCCTCTATACAGTACCTTACAGCAGAAGATAAACATTGAGCTTCATTCCACTATAGAACTTTAGAGTCATCGAGCCTGAAGATGTTGTTTCTGACCTTCATGCCAATTCAGCTTATACTACACGTCACGGCAACTTGCTGTGATGATCCATCTGCTTCTGAACTGAAACTGCCTTTTAAAACAGTTTTAGGCATGCTGGGATGCAGCAATTTCTAGCATGACAGACATTTCTCAGAGACAGAAGATGTGTCCCAAATGGAATCCTATTCCCTATATAGAGCACAACTTTTGTTCAGAGCCGGTAAATGTAGTGCACTAAATAGGGAATAGGCGGCCATTTGAGACACAGTCTTAACTTTAAAAGCCTGGGTTATAATGTGTGTGTAATCGCAGCGCTAGTGGCGTCACTACAGACCCGGGTTCGTTCCCGGGCTGTATCACAACCGGCCGTATTCGGGAGTCCCATAGGGCGGCGTACAATTGGCCCAGAGTCGTCCGGGTTAGGGGAGGGTTTGGCCAGGGTAGGCCGTCATTGTAAATAAGAATTTGTTATTAACTGACTTGCCAAGTTAAATGAAGGAAAAATAAAATAAACACAAATCAAATGTGGCTGCTGTCTCATGTACACTACTGTTCAAAAATGTAGGGTCAATTATAAATGTCCTTGTTTTTGAAAGAAAAGCACATTTTCAAATAATATCAAATTGATCAGAAATACAGTGTAGACAGGGGTAATGTTGTAAATGACTATTGTAACTGGAAACAGCAGATTCTTAATGGAATATCTACATAGGTGTACAGAGGCCCATTATCAGCAACCATCACTCCTGTGTTCCAATGGCACATTGTGTTAGCTAAACCAAGTTTATCATTTTAAAATGCTAATTGATCATTAGAAAACACTTTTGAAATTATGCTAGCACAGCTGAAAACTGTTGTCCTGATTAAAGAAGCAATAAACTGGCCTTCTTTAGGCTAGTTGAGTATCTGGAGCATCAGCATTTGTAGGTTCGATTACAGGCTCAAAATGGCAAGAAACATAGGACTTTCTTCTGAAACTCGTCAGTCTATTCTTGTTCTGAGAAATTAAAGCTATTCAATGCGAGAAATTGCCAAGAAACTGAAGATCTCGTACAACTCTGGGTGCTGCTCCCTTCACAGAACAGTGCAAACTGGCTCTAACCAGAATAGAAAGAGGAGTGGGAGGCCCTGGTGCACAACTGAGCAAGAGGACAAGTACATTAGAGTGTCTAGTTTGAGAAACAGACACCTCACAAGTCCTCAACTGGCAGCTTCATTAAATAGTACCCGCAAAACACCAGTCTCAATGTCAACAGTGAAGAGGCGACTCAATGATGTCGGCCTTTTAGGCAGAGTTCCTCTCTCCAGTGTCTGTGTTCTTTTGCCCATCTTAATCTTTTGTTTTTATTGGCCAGTCTGAGATATGGCTTTTTCTTTGCAACTCTGCCTTGAAGGCCAGCATCCCGGAGTCGCCTCTTCACTGTTGACGTTGAGTTAACATAAAAACAACCTAACCAGCTCTGATAGGGCGAGTAAAATGGTCAGAGTGAGCTGTTCTCTCATTAGCAAGCTAGCCAACGTTAGCCAGTTAGCTTGGGTGCTTGACTGCTGTTAGGTCAGAACCCTACTCCTCGGGCAGAGCGTCCAGTGTGCGCTCTGAACGCTCCGAGAGCGAAACACTAAATTTACGAAAGGACAATCTGACCACGCTCTGAGTTTACGAATGCCCAGAGTGCATTCTGGCACTCCAGATTGAACTGACGAACACACCTGTAGTATAAACCATCCTTCGGTCTTGAAATCTTTGGTTGTTTAGTACATGGCCTCACATGTTAATCCTTAAAGATATGGGTGGCGCTAAGGCTTAAGATGGTGTGAACGATGCTGAATGGGTGTAGACAAAGAAGAGGTCTCCAGTAGGTTTACCAAAACATTCAAGGGCCACTTTCTCTAAAGTGAGGTTACAAGTTTATTAACTTCCAAAGCATTTGTTCTTCAACTGTTGTGTATGATATACAATTTTCAAGCTCGTAGTCTCTACTTTTATCCAATGTAAAAAACACAATTTGTACTCCCTAGTCTCATATTGAAAAAGGTGATAGTTGAGGTTCAGGCTCACATTAAATAATGTTTTATAGGCATACTGTATCGGTTCACATTATGGCTGTGCGATATATCAAGTTTTAGTGTGACATTCCAAATGCACATTTTCTGTTATTATGAGCGTTTAAATCTGCTTGTTGTCATGTTGTCTTTTCTCCTTCGCGACTTCTTCTGCGACTGTGCACCTCTCCATTTACATACCCCTCCCCCTGCCACACACAACAACAAAGATGAGAGCACTTCTTTCTCTCCGACAAGCGGTTTTAACTCACTATTTGCATTTGAGGTTTGGTATAACAGAATCAGGCATATGAACACTGAAATACATTATTTTACTGAAATATAGAAATGAACCTTTCTAATGATACTCTTTATGTCTCAACTCCTCAGATTGCACAAAGCAGACACTACTGAAACAGGAGTATCAATGAACATTGATTCTGGAAAATTAATGCTCAGTTTGTCGTGTGCGGCACCATGTACCGCTAGCAGCATTTTAGCCAAAGACTCTTACAGTATACTATACTAGTTGTCTAGTCTGTGATTTATAAATGTGCAATAGGCATAAAACTCATTCTCATTCTGAGAAATAATAGGTAGGCCACTTGATTTTAAAGTGGACACTAGATCTGAACAACGTGGACAGGCTAGCATGCTGTTTAAACAGTTGGAGATGGACAGAATGGTGTGTAATTTTCTATAGTGCCTGCTACAAGAACTTCGTCATTACTAGTGAACGTGCATTATGCATAGTTCTGGTTACATTTGTAAAAATGTTTTGCATTTTCAGACAGACTTGAAATCCATATCAGTGATTATTGCAAAAGAAAATGTAAGATAAAGTACACTGCTCAAAAAAATAAAGGGAACACTTAAACAACACAATGTAACTCAAAGTCAATCACACTTCTGTGAAATCAAACTGTCCACTTAGGACGCAACACTGATTGACAATAAATTTCACATCCTGTTGTGCAAATGGAATAGACAACAGGTGGAAATTATAGGCAATTAGCAAGACACCCCCAATAAAGGAGTGGTTCTGCAGGTGGGGACCACAGACCACTTCTCAGTTCCTATACTTCCTGGCTGATGTTTTGGTTACTTTTGAATGCTGGCGGTGCTTTCACTCTAGTGGTAGCATGAGACGGAGTCTACAACCCACACAAGTGGCTCAGGTAGTGCAGCTCATCCAGGATGGCACATCAATGCGAGCTGTGGCAAGAAGGTTTGCTGTGTCTGTCAGCGTAGTGTCCAGAGCATGGAGGCGCTACCAGGAGACAGGCCAGTACATCAGGAGACGTGGAGGAGGCCGTAGGAGGGCAACAATCCAGCAGCAGGACCGCTACCTCTGCCTTTGTGCAAGGAGGAGCAGGAGAAGCACTGCCAGAGCCCTGCAAAATGACCTCCAGCAGGCCACAAATGTGCATGTGTCTGCTCAAACGGTCAGAAACAGACTCCATGAGGGTGGTATGAGGGCCCGACGTCCACAGGTGGGGGTTGTGCTTACAGCCCAACACCGTGCAGGACGTTTGGCATTTGCCAGAGAACACCAAGATTGGCAAATTCGCCACTGGCGCCCTGTGCTCGTCACAGATGAAAGAAGGTTCACGCTGAGCACGTGACAGATGTGACAGAGTCTGGAGACGCCGTGGAGAACGTTCTGCTGCCTGCAACATCCTCCAGCATGACCGGTTTGGCTGTGGGTCAGTCATGGTGTGGGGTGGCATTTCTTTGGGGGGGCCGCACAGCCCTCCATGTGCTCGCCAGAGGTAGCCTGACTGCCATTAGGTACCGAGATGAGATCCTCAGACCCCTTGTGAGACCATATGCTGGTGCGGTTGGCCCTGGGTTCCTCCTAATGCAAGACAATGCTAGATCTCATGTGGTTGGAGTGTGTCAGCAGTTCCTGCAAGAGGAAGGCATTGATGCTATGGACTGGCCCGCCCGTTCCCTAGACCTGAATCCAATTGAGCACATCTGGGACATCATGTCTCGCTCCATCCACCAACGCCACGTTGCACCACAGACTGTCCAGGAGTTGGCGGATGCTTTAGTCCAGGTCTGGGAGGAGATCCCTCAGGAGACCATCCGCCACCTCATCAGGAGCATGCCCAGGCGTTGTAGGGAGGCCATACAGGCATGTGGAGGCCACACACACTACTGAGCCTCATTTTGACTCGTTTTAAGGACATTACATCAAAGTTGGATCAGCCTGTAGTGTGGTTTTCCACTTTAATTTTGAGTGTGACTCCAAATCCAGACCTCCATGGGTTGATAAATTGGATTTCCATTGATTATTTTTGTGTGATTTTGTTGTCAGCACATTCAACTATGTAAAGAAAAAAGTAATTAATAAGATTATTTCTTTCATTCAGATCTAGGATGTGTTGTTTAAGTGTTCCCTTTATTTTTTTGAGCAGTATATTTTGATAAAATAATTAAATTAGAAGGCTTACAGTGCCTTCAGAAAGTATTCACACTCCTTTACTTTTTCCACATTTTGTTGTTACAAAGTGAGATTAAAATGGATTTGTTATTTTTTTGTCAACGATGTACACAAAATACTCTAATGTCAAAGTGAAAGAAATATTCTAACGTTTGTAAAAAAAAAAAAATGAATAAAAAAAAAGAAATATATTTTTAATTTTTTTATTTTACCGTTATTTTACCAGGTAAGTTTACTGAGAACACGTTCTCATTTACAGCAATGATCTGGGGAATAGTTTCAGGGGATATGATTAGATGATTAGATAAGTAGTTTCAGGGGATATGATTAGATGATTAGATAAGTATTCAACCTCGAGTCAATACATGTTAAAATCACCTTTGACAGCAATTACAGCTGTGTGTCTTTCTGGGAAAGTCTCTACGATATTTGTATTCTGTACATGCTTCCTACTTTTCTCCTATAACAGCCATTAAACTCTGAAACTGTTTTAAAGTCACCATTGGCCTCATGGTAAAATCCCGGAGCAGTTTCCTTCCTCTCCGACAACTGAGTTAGGAAGGACGCCTGTATCTTTGTAGTGACTGGGTGAATTGATACACCATCCAAAGTGTAATTCATAACTTCACCATGCTCAAAGGGATATTCAATATCTGGTTTATTTTTAATTTTTAAATCCTGTACCAATAGATGCCCTTCATTGCGAGGCATTGGAAAACCACCCTGGTCTTTGTGGTTGAATCTGTGTTTGAAATTCCCTGCTTGACTGAGGGACCTTACAGATAATTGTATGTGTGGGGTACAGAGATGAGGTAGTCATAAAGAAAATGATGTGAAACGCTATTATTGATTCCATAGAAACTTATTATGTGACTTGTTAAGCACATTTTTACCCCTGAACTTATTTAGGCTTGCCATAAAGGGGTTGAATACTTATTGACTTGAGACATTTCAGCTTCATGTTTTACTTTGATATTATGGAGTATTGTGTAGGCCAGTGACACAAAATCTCAATTTCATATATTTTACATTCAGGCTACAGTGCCTTGCAAAAGTATTCATCCCCCTTGGCGTTTTTCCTATTTTGTTGCATTACAACCTGTAATTTAAATATATTTTTATTTGGATTTCATGTAATGGACATGCACAAAATAGTCCAAATTGGTGAAGGGAAATTTAAAAAATAACTTGTTTCAAAAAAGTATTACAAATAAAAAACGGAAAAGTGGTGCATGAATATGTATTCACCCCCTTTGCTATGAAACCCCTAAATAAGATCTGGTGCAACCAAGGGGCACCATCGAGCAAGCGGCACCATGAAGACCAAGGAGCTCTCCCACAGAGCACCATTAAATCCATTATTAAAAAATTGAAAGAATATGGCACCACAACAAACCTGCCAAGAGAGGCCCACCAAAACTCAGGGACCAGACAAGGAGGGAATTAATCAGAGAGGCAACAAAGAGACCAAAGATAACCATGAAGGAGCTGCAAAACTCCACAGCAGAGATTGGAGTATCTGTCCATAGGACCACTTTAAGCCGTACACTCCACAGAGCTGGGCTTTATGGAAGAGTGGCCAGAAAAAAGCCAATGCTTAAAGAAAAAAATAAGCAAACACGTTTGGTGTTCGCCAAAAGGCATGTGGGAGACTCCCCAAAAATATGTTAGAAGGTACTCTGGTCAGATGAGACTAAAATGTAGGTTTTTGGCCATCAAGGAAAACGCTATGTCTGGTGCAAACCCAACACCTTATCACCCCGAGAACACATCCCAACAGTGAAGCATGGTGGTGGCAGCATCATGCTGTGGGGATGTTTTTCATCGGCAGGGACTGGGAAACTAGTCAGAATTGAAGGAATGATGGATGGCACTAAATACAGCGAAATTCTTCAGGGAAACCTATTTCCGTCTTCCAGAGATTTGAGACTGGGACGGAAGTTCACCTTCCAGCAGGACAATGACCCTAAGCATATTGCTAAAGCAACACTCGAGTGGTTTAAGGGGAAACATTTAAATGTCTTGGAATGGCCTAGTCAAAGCCCAGACCTCAATCCAATTAAGAATCTGTGGTATGACTTAAAGATTGCTGTACAGCAGTGGAACCCATCCAACTAGAAGGAGCTGGAGCTGTTTTGCCTTGAAGAATGGGCAAAAATCCCAGTGGTTAGATGTGCCAAGCTTATAGAGACATATCCCAAGAGACTTGCAGCTGTAATTGCTGCAAAAGGTGGCTCTACAAAGTATTGCCTTTGGTGGGGTGAATAGTTATAGTTTTCAGTTTTTTGTCTTATTTCTTGTTTCTTTCACAATAAAAAAATATTTCGCATTTTCAAAGTGGTAGGCATGTTGTGTAAATCAAATGATAACAGCCCCCAAAAATCTATTTTAATTCCAGGTTGTAAGGCAACAAAATTGGAAAAATGCCAAGGGGTGAATACTTTCGCAAGCCACTGTATAACACAACAATATGTGGAAAAGGTCAAGAGGTACTTTCTCGTCTAGAAGAAAGGTGGTAGTTGAGGTTCCATCCACATTAAAATATTTTATAAGGATACTAAGGTATGTGTCATGAGCCATAGGTATCCTTAGCCCCACGCCGTCATACTTCCTAGACCTGGTGGTCTTGTAATGCGAGAACGTTGGCTATCAAGGTTCTCCCTAGAGTGCATACTGTACAGTACATTGCATACCGGCATATAGAAATGTGTCTTGCCAATTCTGCCTCTGCCCTGTGGACTGTGTTTGAAGTAGCTACTAATTTGAAAGTTAGAGTTCCAAAGTACACTGAGGGGCTAGCCTGGTCTCAGACCAATATGAAATATACTTTACGTATTTCTGAGCAGCTCCAAGACGTATGATACAAATGGTCTAGTTTAGTTACTTGTGACAGAAATGAAAGTTGCATTTTAACCTTCTCCTACCTGCCATAAGCCTTATTCTAAACTTAACCCAATGTCGTTTAAGTTTTCCTAACCTTTGATGTTAGTTCCCCAAACCGCCAATGTAAATGCTCCCGTAATTTTCCTTTTTTGTTGCTGTGCAACAAGCAACCTGGTCTCAGATAAAGATGTGCAATACTATACATCCCCCATGATCCCCCAAATGTGCCTAATTGGTTTATTGATACATTTTCAAGTACATAACTGTGCACTCTCCTCAAACAATAGCATGTAATTATTTCACTGTAATAGCTACTGTAAATTGGACAGTGTAGTTGGATTAACAAAACCTTTTCTGCCCATATCAGATATGTCTATGTCCTGGGAAATGTTCTTGTTCTTAAAATGTCATGATAATCCCATTAGCGCTCGTTAGCTCAACCGTCCCGCAGCGGGGACACTGATCCTGTAGAGGTTTTAATAGCACAATATCATGAGCTTTGCTCATTTCTGGAGAGCTTTTTACCCGGGGAACCCGGCACCCACAGAATGCAACTTCACACCACCATCGAGTCATACTTTCATACTTTCCTTTCTGTCAGCGTCTCTGTGGGGAGTCAGGGCAACAGGGGAATTAATTGCACACTCACAAGTTCAGATCTCTCACTGCAAACACAATCTCAATCTAACACTGGTCAGCGTCTGGCTACACACAATCAGATGAATAAACCAAACCATCATCTCTGGCTCTCCTCTTCTTTGTCTCCGCTGCTCCACTTTGCAGAGAAGAGAGAATCTGCTGACTGCCTGGGTTGTGCAGCAGCTCGATATTAGAAGCAAAAAGGCATTTGCTTTTCTCCCTGCATGTGATGAAACCTCCAACTGCAATTCTATACTCTATCATTAAATTAAAAATACAATAAAATGTTTCTCCCTCACTCACTAATGAAAACATAAATACTTTTAATACAGAACATTTACCTTTTAAATAGTACAGATTGAAATAAACTAGCATGAAATATTCTATGGATAAAACCATCTATGGAGAAATGCAGTCTCCCTTCCTTTCTAGATTTGACTTTACAACAAAATATACATCCATGATAATGGTTACAGCAGAGAAAAAAGTATAGTCATATTTACAGAAACACTACAAATCAGTTAATTACAGACTTTAACAATAGGCTGAAGCTTATACACATTATTTTCATTAAGGATCCAACAGATTTACTACAGAGAAAATGACTTCTTCATATTCATTAAAAAAGGCCAGCCCTCATTTTTCTTGATAACACATCTTGCTGATGTTATATGAATAACATTAAACCCATCCTTTGCTCGTTTTTGCTATGTTTCATGGGAAATGATCAGCAACCCCCTTACTTCCCTCCTATGACTGTAGAATGTGTCAAACCTCTGATGGATACATGTAAATGTTTGTACAGTACTGAGTTCAGACTAAAATCTATGTACTGTATGTCTCAATGATCACAAGGTAAATCACACGCAATGTGCAATTGTTTTCAAAAACTGAATACATGTTACCTGCAGGAAAGTTAAGGGAAGGTACACTCGTTGATAACTGTCACAAATAAAAAAACACAGCTTTGGTTACAATGCACCAAACTCCATGCCAGAAAAGCCAGAGTTTCAAACAATTCTGAAATTGTTGGCAGGGCACTATTAAGTCCACCTCTACCACACCCCCAAGAAAAACCTGGCAAAGGCAGAATAGGAGATGGAGGTCTCTTTTCACAGGGGTGGGACTCTGATCCTTGAGCTGAAGGAGCGTTGCTTTACCCAGACACGCTTCCTGCACACTCAGCATTACCAGCCAACTCAAGCCTGATTGGAAAGGATATGCTGGCGAACAGAGCCAGCCAAAAGAGAGGAGAGTAGCTCAAAACACAGTGGATGTACGCTGGGCTGGCATCCTTGCAGAGACACCAGTCTACAGGGCTCTGGCACCAGCAGCCCAGGTTACATCTGGACATGAAGACTTGGGGACTGGACTGGCAACAGAGACATTGACACCACGCCTGAGTTCTGAGACGCCAACACGGCAGCGAGTTCTGAGACGCCAACATGGCTGCGAGTTCTGAGACGCCAACACGGCAGCGAGTTCTGAGACGCTAACACGGCAGCGAGTTCTGAGACGCCAACGAGTTCTTAGACGCCAACACGGCTGCGAGTTCTGAGACGCCAACACGGCAGCGAGTTCTGAGACGCCAACGAGTTCTTAGACGCCAACACGGCTGCGAGTTCTGAGACGCCAACACGGCAGCGAGTTCTGAGACACCAACACAGCAGCGAGTTCTGAGACGCCAACACGGCAGCGAGTTCTGAGACGCCAACACGGCAGCGAGTTCTGAGACGCCAACACGACAGCGAGTTCTGAGACGCCAACACGACAGCGAGTTCTGAGACACCAACAAGACAGCGAGTTCTGAGACGCCAACAAGACAGCGAGTTCTACGACGCCAACACGGCAGTGAGTTCTGAGACGCCAACACGGCAGCGAGTTCTGAGACGCCAACACGGCAGCGAGTTCTGAGACACCAACACGGCAGCGAGTTCTGAGACGCCAACACGGCAGCGAGTTCTGAGACGCCAACACGGCAGCGAGTTCTGAGACGCCAACACGACAATGAGTTCTGAAACGCCAACAAGTTCTGAGACGCCAACACGGCAGCGAGTTCTGAGACGCCAACGAGTTCTTAGACGCCAACACGGCAGCGAGTTCTGAGACGCCAACACGGCTGCGAGTTCTGAGACGCCAACACGGCAGCGAGTTCTGAGACGCCAACGAGTTCTTAGACGCCAACACGGCTGCGAGTTCTGAGACGCCAACACGGCAGCGAGTTCTGAGACGCCAACACAGCAGCGAGTTCTGAGACGCCAACACGGCAGCGAGTTCTGAGACGCCAACACGGCAGTGAGTTCTGAGACGCCAACACGACAGCGAGTTCTGAGACGCCAACACGACAGCGAGTTCTGAGACACCAACAAGACAGCGAGTTCTGAGACGCCAAAACGGCAGCGAGTTCTAAGACGCCAACACGGCAGTGAGTTCTGAGACGCCAACACGGCAGCGAGTTCTGAGACGCCAACACGGCAGCGAGTTCTGAGACACCAACACGGCAGCGAGTTCTGAGACGCCAACACGGCAGCGAGTTCTGAGACGCCAACACGACAATGAGTTCTGAAACGCCAACAAGTTCTGAGACGCCAACACGGCAGCGAGTTCTGAGACGCCAACGAGTTCTTAGACGCCAACACGGCAGCGAGTTCTGAGACGCCAACACGGCAGTGAGTTCTGAGACGTCAACACGGCAGTGAGTTCTGAGACGTCAACATGGCAGTGAGTTCTGAGAATCAAAAGACACCTCTGAATATATTCCCGCTGCTCCAGCAGGTTAGCCATGTATCTGGGAAAGACCCCTGTCTCTCCCCAGTGAGGAGTGACAGACAGAAAGGCAGACAGACAGGCAGGGAGGCAGACAGCTATACCTGACTGCTGAACAGAGCCTGCTCTACCTGTAATCCTCCCTCCACTACAGAGCAGAGGAAACGGTTAAAAGGAGGGCTTGAAACATTGTTTCACCAGGCAGTTAGTTATACAGGACGGGTGGGAGGGAAGTGCATTAAGTGTAATGAATGTCAGCCAGCACATCCCAGTCGTCTGACACATCAGGTGCCAATTATATTGGCAGGCCCAGTCATCCACTCTGAGGAGAGCCTCCTTTGGCCTACCCGACATCTGCCTCATTAGCTGGGACAGACAAACAGACAGAAGGTGCAGGCTGGCTCCATGCCCCATGCCCGCCCCGGGCCTCCCTACCTGGGACTTCACAGGGGTGCAGGGACACCATCCACTTCCTTAAGCTCCTCTACTTAGCTCAACTATCTTACCTATTATTGATGAGGTGGATGGAGGATGTGGTGGAATATGAATAAGAGACAGACAGACGGAGTGGTGTGACATTCGAGGTAATTATACAGTTTCACCCCAAATGGCACACTATCCCCTATAGTTCACTACATATGACCAGGGCCCATAGGGCTCTGGTCAAACGTAGGGTACTATATAGAGAATAGGGTGCCATTTGGGACGGTACGTGCTGTACCTGTAGTGGTCCAGTGGATTGGTATCACAAGCAGGGTAGGTTGGTCATTAGTCAACATCAGTGGTGTTTTCCTATTAAATATGCATAACCTGGTAAATCAAGCATTCATGGGTATCGTCGCCTCAGGCGTTTCGGAGCTAACACTATTGATTTTGTGAAGCTTTTGCAAAATAATGACCACAGATGTGTCAAGGCATTCATCAGATTGTCTCAATGAACTCAATCAATCCAATAGTGCAGTGCAAGACAAAAGTTGTTTTCTCTGATTGATAATGCACGGACTGATCTGAAAGGTAAACAAAAACAGGCTGTGACATTGATATTCTGGTAAATCCATTTGAATTCAATCACTTTTTAACAGCACCCATTTTGATTTGAACAAAACCTTCCATACATATTTGCCCATTGTAGAAGTGATTTATAAGCTTTGATTTGAAGTGCTCAGAAAGACCTGAATGCCAAAACATTCAAGAGATAAAGGTGCTCAAAGTTGACAAATGTAGCATACCACACCATACATCCATGTCTTCATTACTGGAAAAGATAAACGGTTGAGATGTATGTAATTTAAAGCTTACAAAACAGGGTTGTCAAACTGTTTTATAATTTCTAGGTAAAACATAAAAAAATACAAAAATGTTAGTCATCTAAAAACGCATATTTTTTTTCTCCATTTTCACATACACTACATGAACAAAAGTTTGTGAACACCTGCTCATCGAACATCTCATTCCAAAATCACGGGCATTAATATGAGATGGTTGCTGCTATAACAGCCTCCACTCTTCTGGGAAGGCTTTCCACAAGATGTTGGAACATTTCTGCAGGGACTTGCTTCCATTCAGCCACAAGAGCATTAGTGAGGTCAGGCACTGATGTTGGGCAATTAGACCTGGCTCGCTGTCGACGTTACAATTCATTCCAAAGGTGTTCGTTGGGGTTGAGGTCAGGGCTCTGTCCAGGCCAGTCAAGGTCTTCCACACCGATCTCGCCAAACCATTTCTGTATGGACCTCGCTTTTTGCACGGGGCATTGTCATGCTGAAACAGAAAAGGGCCTTCCCCAAACTGTTGCCACAAAGTTGGAAGCACAGAATTGTCTAGAATGTCATTGCATGCTGTAGCATTAAGATTTCCCTTTACTGGAAATAAGAGTTAGGCCGAACCATGAAAAAACAGCCCCAGACCATTATTCCTCCTCCACAGTTGGTGCTATGCATTTGGGCCGGTAGCGTTCTCCTGGCATCCGCCAAACCCAGATTTGCCCGTTGGACTGCCAGATGGTGAAGGGTGATTCATCACTCCAGAGAACGCGTTTACACTGCTCCAGAGTCCAAATGGTGGAGAGCTTATACCACTCCAGCCGAAGCTTGGCATTGCGCATGGTGATCTTAGGCTTGTGTGCTGCTGCTCGGCCATAGAAACCTATTTCATGAAGCTTCAGACGAACAGTTCTTGTGCTGAAGTTGCTTCCAGAGGCAGTTTGAAACTTGGTAATGAGTGTTGCAACCGAGGACAGACGATTTTTACGCGCTACGCGCTTCACCATTCTGTGAGCTTGTGCGACCTACAACTTCGCTAATGAGCCGTTGTTGCTCATAGATGTTTCCACTTCACAATAACAGCACTTACAGTTGACAGGGGCAGCTCTAGCAGGGCAGAAACTTGACGAACTGACTTGTTGGAAAGGTGGCATCCTATGACGGGTGCCACATTGAAAGTCAGTGAGCTCTTCAGTAAGGCCATTCTACTGCCAGTGTTTGTCTATGGAGATTGCATGGCGGTGTGCTCGATTTTATACACGTCAGCAACGGTTGTGGCTGAAATAGTCAAATCCACAAATTTGAATGGGTGTCCACATACTTTTGTTTATATATACTGTATGATTTAGCCTAGCCCCTAGGCTCGTTGCGAACCAAGCGTGACAACGTGATTTTGGGAGGTATGGCAACGAGAGACTACTTAGCCCCTATTTTACATCTGAGGTTTTTGTGTTGTGCCCGCCATCGATTGAGACACATGCTCTTGGATACAGGGTGGATGTCATGTTTTGGCTGATAAATTTACTAAAATGGGATGCAATTTAAATGTTCAACTTTGAAATGGTACCACAAAGATGGTTGGAGGTCCACACATCAGAGAATGTTGACTTGTATGGGAATATCTGTTTTAAATTATACTGTCAATCCTTCATCCTTCATGTCATCCTTCCCTCATTCCTTCAACGATAAACGTGACTCCGACCATCACCCCTGGTGTGACAAAACCACGACGCGTCAGTGAAGAGCACTTTTTAACAGTCCTGTCTGGTCCAGTGGGTTTGTGCCCATAGGCGACGTTGTTGCCGGTGATGTCTGGTGAGGACCTGCCTTACAACAGGCCTACAAGCCCTCAGTCCAGCCTCTTTCAGCCTATTGCGGACAGTCTGAGCACTGAAGGGATTGTGCGTTCCTGGTGTAACTCGGGCAGTTGTTGTTCCCATCCTGTGTCTGTCCCGCAGGTGTGATGTTCGGATGTACCGATCCTGTGCAGGTGTTGTTACACGTGGTATGCCACTGCAAGGACGATCATCTGTCCGTCCTGTCTCCCTGTAGTGCTGTCTTAGGCGTCTCACAGTACGGACATTGCAATTTATTGCCCTGGCCACATCTGCAGTCCTCATGCCTCCTTGCAGCATGCCTAAGGCACATTCACGCAGATGAGCAGGGACCCTGGAGATCTTTCTTTTCGTGTTTTTCAGAGTCAGTAGAAAGGCCTCTTTAGTGTCCTAAGTTTTCATAACTGTGACCTTAATTGCCTACCATCTGTAAGCTGTCAAGTGTCTTAATGACCGTTCCACAGGTGCATGTTCATTAATTGTTTATGGTTCATTGGTTCATTGAACAAGCATGTGTTTAAACCCTTTACTATGAAGATCTGTGAAGTTATTTGGATTTTTACTAATTATCTTTGAAAGACAGGATGCTGAAAAAGGGAAGTTTCTTTTTTTGCTGACTTTATTTTGATTTGTTTAACACTTTTTTGGTTACGACATGATTTCATATGTGTTAGTTCATAGTTTTGATGTCTTCACTATTATTTTACAATTTAGAGAAACTTTGAATGAGTAGGTGTGTCCAAACCTTTGACTGGTACTGTATATTTTTTCAAGAAATGTTAAAATAGTTTGACAACCCTGTTTGTAAGCTTTTAAATTATGTATATTTATCAGTTTATCTTTTCCAGTGATGAAGACATGGATGTCTCATGCTATGGTGGGGTATGCAAAATTAGTAAACTTTGAGCACATCTATCTCCTGAATGTTTTGGCATTCATGTCCAAAAAGTCACTCTGACCACTTCTTCCACGGGGAAACATGTATGGAAAGTGTTGTTTAAATCAAAAAGGGAAGCTGTCAAATGTTTGAATTCATATGGATTTACCCATTCACCTATTTTGTACAATATATGCATAACCACATCACACCATTCTTAAGTTCCTTTTGGCAACATCAAACTATCAACTCAATATACCATACTTTAAAATGACTAAAACCAAATCGAAACTATGTACAATAATTGATAATTGACCTAAATTCATACCGTTTCTTGTAGGGTTTCATATCGGTGGCCGGTATCCCGGGACTTCCCGACCAAGCTTCTTCCATTTCCCGAGAAAAATATTGACAGGTCCCGTGGATCAATAGCCTAATATTCAAATATTATGCAGCACTAATGCAAAAATATGTACATGCAAATAGCTGCATGCATGAACCGGACATGTCCAACTCTGGCTTCATTCATAGCCTACATTAGACAAGTCATCACAATGATAGCAGCCTACCACACAGCAAATTTGCAAGTGTTAAAATCTTGGTATTGACCAGAAAAAAAATCATGAAACTCCTGTCAATTTGGTGAAAGCCTATGTTCTGTCAGTGGATAAAATATAAACAATTCCCCATGATTAACTTCTAAGTAGTCCATCATAGCTACAGTACATGGTTCTCGTCACTTGTGATAGTGTTTTATCCCCTATCACATTTCATAACACTTTTAAAACAATTACCTGCCATCCAGATCACCAAATCAGCCAATAGATGGTATAGACACTGTCTAGAACTAGTGATGCACCGATATGACATTTTTGGCCGATACCGATATCCAATATTTTCCTTGCCACTATAACAATAACCAATATTTAACATTTTAGCGGCCTTTTAAGCATTCTAGTACAGTTAAACAGTTAACACACTCACATGGACACAGCGGTCTAAGGCACTGCATCTCAGTGCAAGAGACGTCACTACAGTCCCTGGTTCGAATCCAGCCTGTATCACATCCGGTCGTGATTGGGAGTCCCATAGGGCAGCGCACAATTGGCCCAGCGTCGTCCGTGTTTGGCCGGGGTAGGCCATCATTGTAAATAAGAATTTGTTCTTAACTGACTTGTGTAACCGATGTGAAATGGCTAGTTAGTTAGCGGTGATTCGCGCTAATAGCGTTTCAATTGGTGACGTCACTCTCTCTGAGACTTGAAGTAGGGTTTCCCCTTGCGTCGCAAGGGCCGTGGCTCTTGTGGCGCGATGGGTAACGTTGCTTCGGTGGGTGTCAGTTGTTGATGTGTGCAAGGGTCCCTGGTTCAAGCCCGGGTTGGGGCGAAGAGAGGGATGGAACCTACACTGTTACATTGATGCTGTTGACCCGGATCATTGGTTGCTGCGGAAAAGGAGGAGGTCAAAAGGGGGGTGAGTGTAACCGATGTGAAATGGCTAGTTAGTTAGCGGTGATTCGCGCTAATAGCGTTTCAATTGGTGACGTCACTCTCTCTGAGACTTGAAGTAGGGTTTCCCCTTGCGTCGCAAGGGCCGTGGCTCTTGTGGCGCGATGGGTAACGTTGCTTCGGTGGGTGTCAGTTGTTGATGTGTGCAAGGGTCCCTGGTTCGAGCCCGGGTTGGGGCGAAGAGAGGGACGGAACCTACACTGTTACACTTGCCTAGTTAAATAAAGGTTACACACACATTTACGTATGTCCCCATTACCAGTAAAACATAATCAAAACCTATTTCTTTCACTTACTTGCTGTGCTGTTTTGTTGTTCATTTGTTCAGTCGTTTCATTCTCAACCAGGATTGCATCATACATGTCAAGCAGTGAAGTTTCAGCTCTGTCTGTCTGTGGCCTCTTCCTCAGTGCGCACTGTCACTGTGTCCGTTTCTATCTTGTCCAACTGTGTATGTAACATTTCACGTAAACCCTGTTTCTTGACTGCATCAACGTAGCGGTCATTGTACATAGCATCAAGCATGGTGGCGACACAGTAAAGAGAGAACGCCATCGAATCGCTTGTTCACAGCCTGTGTGGGAAGTTTGTTGCCGGGAAAATCTGTTGTCAAGGGCAACTGTCATTCGCCAATGTGGGCCAGTAAAAACATCCACCTCGTCGGGAAAAGGGGCCATCTTCACTCCATAAAACTAGTCAGCATTAACGTTGCACACTAGCTGCTAGCTAACTGGTTAGCTTAGCATTGACAAAGTCAAAATGGGCATGCGCACTCCACTGTTTATGACTGAGTCGGTGGCATTAGAATTAGGAATTAGAATATGAATACTACACTGAACAAAAATATAAGCGCACCATGTAAAGTGTTTGTCCCATGTTTCATGAGCTGAAAGATCCCAGAAATGTTCCATAC
Source organism: Salmo trutta (assembly GCF_901001165.1). NCBI lineage: Eukaryota > Metazoa > Chordata > Actinopteri > Salmoniformes > Salmonidae > Salmo > Salmo trutta. The sequence continues at coordinate 30,503,584 of NC_042965.1, forward strand.
GCACATAAAGCTTATCTCAAATTTTGTGCACATTTGTTTACACCCGTCAGTTTTGTTGAGCATGCCATGACAGAGGGTATCACGTCTGCTGCAGGCGCAGTTGATGAGCTTATTTCTCAAGTCAGTTGTTCAAATGAAGCTAGCTAGTGTGTTCATGTTTCCAAGTTTCAAACATGTTCTCAAATGCCATTGAAATGGCAGCAGCGGTATGACAACCAGCACATTCATGAGCATGCAATACGATTATCCTCAGTACGAAATCCTTGACGACCCACTGTGCTGTCAGACTCAGCATGCTCATGGGGCTGATATCGCTGGTCCAAATGTCAGTTGTGAAGCTAATAGCAGTGACGCTATTACTGTGTAACTTCGGTTGGGCAACATCTGAAAAATAGTACCAAAAATAAATAATAAAGTATACCGGTGCTCGACCAGCCGGAGAAAGCCAACATCACCCACGACAGGGAATGGGTTGATTGTCAAGGGCAATGAATTCCATTATCTTGGCGTTAATGGATTTCGCCTTTGAGTTGTCTCACTGAAATTTCCTTACTCTTTCAAATGACTGCTCGACTTGTTGACTGCTCGATCCAGACAGCAGACATTATGGGCTAGGTTAGGAATGCTGTGTTGCACGTGTAGCGTACAATTTTATGTGGCGTCATTACGTCATGTGCCTAGGTTATATACAAAGATGTTCTCATCTATCTGTGTTATATAGGTATGCACGTCAGCTTTGACATCGGTTTTGCACATCGGTGTTAAACTAGACATCGGGCCGATACCGATGTTGGCATTTTTAGCTAATATCGTCCGATTCTAATATGTTCACCAATATATCGGTAATCCCTATCTAGAACACATCCATCTGTTTATATCCTCATGACAAAGTATATATTTCACTTAGATGTGCTCAATCTAAACAGTGGACCAAATTATTCAACTGTTTCTCCTTCAAGTACCATGGTACAAAGTTTCCTGTGTCTGTAGGAAACAGAGATACTGTACTACAGAAAGAAGGAGTTGATAAAAATCATTATGCAACGAATGGAGAAACACCCCCATCCAACTGACAGTCGACCCATTGCATTCATGATGTCATGCTGCGTCACGTGGTTGCTAAGCTAATCATCACGCAATCCCTTCTCAAGTGTGGGTATGAGTAAAAAAACCTGCCCATTATCCTTGAAAGTACGAAATGTTGCGATTCCAAAGCTATACAATATTACAGAGAACAAGTTAATGATCTCACATCTTGGAAAATATTTGCAATGTTGTACTTCTCGTTGACGAAATTCATGCTAATGTTCAGTTTCACTCCCATTCGCTCATTGAAGGAGAGCTCTCCTTGTCCCAGAATCATCCAGATTGAACTGCAGGGCCCATTGGCGACTTCTGGAAAAACAACGTGCACAATGGGCGTTAAAACAATTCTAATGGAGTTTCCCCATCTCCTCAAAAGCATCTCTGTGGGAAAGTAATGTTGTTCTGCTCTCGCTCAGTGGCAGCAAGTTGAACTCTGAAAGACTCTTAAATTGGCAGTGCAGTTTGTTAAGGCGATTTTACAGCTAGCTAACTACTTCACATGCTGATATTGACACTGTTAAATCATAGGAATTAGTGGTATGGGGTAGATTACTCCTTTAAGGTTAAAAGTGTTGTGAGTGTTATATCTGAGTGTTGATTCTAGTGGGGTTAACGCCAGTGGGATTGAAATTTGAATCACAGTAGAATCAACAATCGACTGTGGAGTTCATTTTCGTTAACTCTCTCAGAGTGAAAAGGATGTGGGCAGGGCCTCATTATCATTCTTCCCAGAATGCTTTGTTGCGGGTAGATTTTTTGAGAGTTTTGTTTTAATATCTATGTTTCTGCATGCACATTGATGGATTAATTGATTTTATACTATACAAAGATACACTACATATAAAAAGTATGTGGACATCCCTTCAAATTAGTGGATTAGGCTAGTTCAGCCACATCCGTTACTGACAGATGTATAAAATCGAGCAAACAGCCATGCAATCTCCATAGACAAACATTGGCAGTAAAATGGCCTTACTGAAGAGCTCAGTGACTTTCAACATGGCACCATCATAGGATGCCACCTTTCCAACAAGTCAGTTCGTAAAATGTCTGCCCTGCTTGAGCTGCCCTGGTCAACTAAGTGCTGTTATTGTGAACTGGAAACGTCAAGGAGCAACACCGGCTCAGCCGCTGAGTGGTAGGCCACAGAAGCTCATGGAACAGGACCGCGAGTGCTGAAGCGCATAAAAATTGTCTGTCCTTGGTTGCATCACTCACTACCGAGTTCCAAACTGCCTCTGGAAGTAACGTTCATCACGCTTCACCATCTGGCAGTCCGACAGAAAAATCTGGGTTTGACGGATCCCAAGAGAATGCTACCTGCCCCAATGCATAGTGCCAACTGTAAAGTTTGGTGGAGGAGGAATAATGTTATGGGGCTGTTTTTCATGGTTCAGGCTAGGCCCCTTATTTCCACTAAAGGGAAATCTTAACACTATAGCATAGAATTACATTCTAGACGATTCTGTGCTTCCAACTTTGTGGCAACAGTTTGCGAAGGCCCTTTTCTGTTTCAGCACGACAATGCCTTTGTGCACAAAGCGAGGTCCGTACAGAAATGGTTTGTTTTGATTGGTGTGGAAGAACTTGACTGGCCTGCACAGATCCCTGACCTCAACCCCAACGAACACCTTTGAGATGAATTGGAACACTGCGAGCCAGGCCTAATTACCCAACATCAGTGCCGACCTCACTAATGCTCTTGTGGCTGAATGGAAGCAAGTCCCCGCAGAAATGTTCCAACATCTAGTGGAAAGCCTTCCCAGAATAGTGGAGGCTGTTATAGCACCAAAGGGGGGACCAACTCCATATTAATGCCCATGATTTTGGAATTAGATGTTTGATGAGCAGGTGTCCACATGCGATCTATTTACTATGTCATGTAAATAACACAACATGTTTTTAACTAATCCAATCTGTAAGGGGTTGGACTCATTGCACCCGTTACAGAGATGCTTGTTCCAGTTTAGATGGTTTAGGTAGTCTTGTTTGTCAAGTCCTTCACCATAGCAGTCATTCTGAATGAAGGTTGTGGGTGATAAAATATACCAATTGTTGGATAGTCTCCCTCTGGCTAGATTCCAATAGGAATACTAATCACTTCACAAATCAGCTTATTATAACTTGCAGGTCTGATGTGGTCCATCAGCCAAGATTTTCAGACCACAATGTTGAGGAGAACTAGGCCATAACTTAAGGCCTTATGAAATGTATAATATGGTTCTAAAAGGGTTTACTTTTAATTCAAACACATTCACTTAGGCAGCGACTTGGTGAAGGCTTCAGGACTAGAAGTTATTGAATGTAACAACCATGACTGTCACTAACAAACACATTCACTTGAAAGGCACGGTGGGACATTTTTAAATAAAGCTTTACAACCTACAATGTTAACAATCCCCCCCCCCAAATATACTGTACATGTGTTATTCTCTAACACTAAAAAAGTGTAACAGCATCAACTCTATTAAAGTGTTAATTTATGTTGGAATTTGCAACACCCATGGTGTTAGGTTCCAACACTAGGGATGTTAGTTTAACACTATTTCGGTGGGTCACATATCATTTCTAAGAAAGTCTTACATTTTACACAGGGGGTGTTCAAATTCTGACCCCTATAGGCCTACTCAACGTAAAGTCCTTAATAGAAAACAACTTACTTGCAACACTTCTATAAATTGCATTGCTGACTATCATGTGTAGGCTACACGGGACCTCTCGATTCCGTTACTGAAGGCAATCTCCATCTCACATTCACAAATCTCCAAACTCTGCCAGTGCCACAAACACTGGCAGAGGCAATAGACATTTGCAAAATTATTCCATGATGTTAAGTAAAAAGCAAGTGCATAGGCTTGACTAGTCAGATTGGCAGGGATTTGATCAACCGCGGCACTATCCATGGTTCTGAATCTCCTCTACTAGGCCGATTTGCTTGTCTGTTTGTTTCGCGGAGAATCAGATATGTTCCCTGTGACCAAGTGTGACAAAGTCACCAGGTTAGCAGGTTATCATAAAGTAAAAAACAGCCACAACCTTCGAAATCCCCCTGGTAGACATGTGCAAGGGGAGAGAAAAGGGCCTGACATCTTTCAGTCAAAGATAAGCTAAATTCATGTAATTTTCACTAGGCTAATAACCTCATCTGTCTACATTTAAACTAGGCTACATCAACAAATTGTGTGGTGACTGACAGAACATTGAGTTGATTAAATTGTGACAAAAACAACATGAATCCCTAGATTCCTGTCTATATTTCTCAATTTACAGTGGTATAATTAAGTCAGATTATTTTTGCTTGTATTATATGCTTTTACATAGCATTTCTGGTTTGAACGGGAATACCGGGATGGTTGCAATTTTCTCCAGGAAGGAAAATGTGTACATTTTCTGAAAAACATTAAAACCTTGTTTCTTGACTGTGTTCAGCTCCCTAATAATCACCAAAATGAAAGCTAGACAATCACTGAGCATTGAAAATTCCAGAAAAAGACCACAATAGGTCCTCCAGACCTCATTGAAGACCAAATGCACCCCCCGGGGAAAAATGAGTTTGTACCCCTGATCTAAAGTGTAATTTATTGGACACTGCCTTTCTGCCTGCAACTAATTTATACTTCCTCCCCAGCCTCTTCCTCTTCTCAAACCAACAAGTATTTTAGAGTGCTTTACCCAAAGGTCCACGCTGTCTACTCTCCAGATAAACAGAATTAGCACCTCCCTGAAGCACTGCCGTCCCATAGTATATGCTTGCTTCACACAGTGGCACTCAACACCAACCCCACTATATTAGGACAATAGATCACTGTTAACGACAGCCCCCTAGCATGACTACGGGGACCTTTTATATCGGTCCTTTGTGAAGCTTTATTAGGAGAGATAAAACAGGTCAACTCCAACGTGACCAGGGCTATGTCCCACATGGCACCCTAATCCCTTTATGGTGCACTTAATGTACTACTTTTAGGCCTCTGGTCAACAATGGTGTACTATATAGAACATAGAGTGCCATTTGCGACGCATTCAGGATGATATGAACCCCAGTGGCCACCAGGGAAATAGGATACAGTACGTGTCAGATGGGGGGGATAAGAGAAAGTGATTGTCACCTCAAGCGTTTTGATGGAGTGTCTCTTTTATACATATGTGCTACTGTTGATTTACTTACTGGAGCACATCAGATACCACAAAGAGCTACTGAGTGGGACGAATGCGTTTCTACGTCTCGCTTTCTACAATTGGTTTAGTGTATTTTTCAAGCCATGCATTTTACATGGATTTTCATATGGCCAAGATTGTATTGCCTTCTGCACAACACATCTACACTGTCTTTTTGGTTCATGACAAACTTTTCACTGACAGAAGAGACATCAATGAACAAACAGGATAGAGAGTGGATGAAGATTCCGAGTGCACGTAAAATAATTATAGTCACATGCTATGTTACTCCTACTACTACCCTAACTAATCATGACCTTTAGTCTGACAGCTGGGGTTGTTGAGACTAGGTTGCAGCATGGCACCACAAATGACCACCTTGGAACAGGTGCAGTTAGTCAGTGCCTGGCCTGAGGTAATACAACACTGAGACCAGGGCTCAGTCTCCAGACTCAGAGGCAGTAGCAGCTTTATAGGAAATACAAAGAGGAATCCTTTGACAGGACCTTGTGACTTCGTTATTCCACTTGTGCTGTCCACACAACACCAGTGGATACAGGCCTTCAGCTACACGCACAGACACATACACACGCACAGACACATACAGACACGCACAGACACATACAGACACGCACAGACACATACAGACACGCACAGACACATACAGACACGCACAGACACATACACACACGCACAAACACATACACACACACACGCACAGACACATACACACACACACACGCACAGACACATACACACACGCACAGACACATACACACACGCACAGACACATACACACACGCACAGACACATACACACACGCACACGCACATACACACACGCACAGACAAATACACACACTCACAGACACATACACAAACACACAGACACATACACACACAGACACATACACACACGCACAGACACATATACAAACACACAGACACATATACACACACACATACACACACACAGACACATACACATACACGCACAGACACAGACACACACACAGACACATACACACACAGCTATAGAGGCAAGGCTCTGGAGGTCCATGGCTGTTTTCTCCCTCTGCTTCAGTAGTGTGGTGCTGCTGGTCCAATTAGCCAGCTTCACCTGCTCCTCTGGGGGTCTGACTACAGAGCCCCATCTGTCAGGCCCATGCTCTGCCACTGTCATGTCAGCTTCAACAAATGGCTAGTGGGAGACCTGTGTCAGTCCCTAAAAGCCTTACATTTCAATAACCATCACTGTTTTCCAATTGACGCCCTCCCAACTGGCAGCACTGAGATCACAGTCACACGCTATCCTAACAACATGTTATTTGCTTTACTCTGAACATCTTTAAAAATGGCAGTTTGGTGCAATGTTCTCTAGAACGTTGGCATAAAGAATAAGGGCAGAGTAGGTATACTCATCTGTATTTGATGTTTAAAAACGACTTAAGACACTCAGATACACATATACACAGTAAAACATCTGGTCATGCAGGAAACACAAGATGATATTCATGAAAGTTGTTTGGCTCTAGGCCTACATGACTTTAAAGTGATTCAAGGTAGGTCCTTTGGACTCGAACTATCAGTGCCCCCGCTCCCCCCGACGGTTGTTGGACAATCCTACCTGGTGACACATTGATGTATGAGTTCCAGTTTTGCTCCCTCTCCCCCTCAGCTCTGAGGAGCAGGTGTGATGATCAGTGCCACTTGATCTGTCAGTGGGATGGATAAAAATAGCCATAGAGATTGAGCAGGCAGTGGGACTTGACTCGCCCAACTCTTATGTGCATGTAAACTCAATTGACATTGAAAGGCTCTGGAAGGTTCTTGACCACGGTTGCCGGAGCCAATCTTTTCCAAGGTCAATAGTCCATAGAGTGCTTTTCAAATCTCTCTTTGTCAGGAACATGAAACTAATGTGTCAACATCAGATCAGAACAAAATAAAGTGTTATACTGATCCCTCTGTAATTATTGGGACAGTGAAGCATGTTTTCTTCTTTTGGCTCTATATGCCAAACGTTTGGATTTGAAATTAAACAATGACTGAGGTTAAAGGGCAGACTATCAGCTCTAATTTGAGGGTAATTTTATCCATATCGGGTGAACCCATAGTCCCCCCATTTTAGCGACCAAAATTATTGGGGCAAATTCACTCATATGTGCATTAAAGTAGTAAAAAGTATTTGGTCCCAAATTGATAGCACACAATGACTACATCAAGCATGTGACTCTATTTGTTGGATGCATTTGCTGTTTGTTTTGGTTGTTTCAGAAAACATTTTTCCCAATAGAAATTAATGGTAAAAAATGTATTTAGTCATGTTGGTGTCACTTTTCTTGTAAATAAGAACATATGTTTCTAAACACTTCTACATTAATGTGGATGCCACCATGATTATGGATATCCTGAATGATTAGAGAATAATGAAAGTTAGACTCACAAATATCATACCCACCCAAAAATTCTAACCTTCCCTGTTATTGTAATGGTGGGAGGTTGGCATGTCTTGGGGGCATGATATAAAATGCTAACCTCCCCTGTTATTGCCAGCTGCCCACTGCTCTGAGGCTAGGAAACCCTGTTACCACCGATTAATCCACTATAATTGAGAATTTCAATAAGCATTTCTCTACGGCTGGCCATGCTTTCCACCTGGCTACCCCTACCCCGGTAAACTGCCCGGCACCCTCCACAGCAACCCGCCAAAGCCCCCACCATTTCTCCTTCACCCAAATCCAGATAGCTGATGTTCTGAAAGAGCTGCAAAATCTGGACCCATACAAATCAGCCGGGCTAGACAATCTGGACCCTCTCTTTCTAAAATTATCTGCCGAAATGGTTGCAACCCCTATTACTAGCCTGTTCAACCTCTCTTTCGTATCGTCTGAGATTCCCAAAGATTGGAAAGCTGCCGCGGTCATCCCTCTTTAAAGGGGGTGACACTCTAGACCCAAACTGCTACAGAACTATATCTATCCTACCCTGTCTTTCTTAGGTCTTCGAAAGCCAAGTTAACAAACAGATTACCGACCATTTCGAATCCCACCGTACCTTCTCCGCTATGCAATCTGGTTTCAGAGCTGGTCATGGGTGCACCTCAGCCACACTCAAGGTCCTAAACGACATCATAACCGCCATCAATAAGAGACATTACTGTGCAGCCGTATTCATCGACCTGGCCAAGGCTTTCAACTCTGTCAATCACCACATTCTTATTGGCAGACTCGACAGCCTTGGTTTCTCAAATGATTGCCTCGCCTGGTTTACCAACTACTTCTCTGATAGAGTTCAGTGTGTCAAATCGGAGGGCCTGTTGTCCGGACCTCTGGCAGTCTCTATGGGTGTGCCACAGGGTTCAATTCTCAGGCTGACTCTCTTCTCTGTATTCATCAATGATGTTGCTCTTGCTGCTGGGGATTCTCTGATCCACCTCTATGCAGACGACACCATTCTGTATACTTATGGCCCCTCTTTGGACACTGTGTTAACTAACCTCCAGACGAGCTTCAATGCCATACAACTCTCCTTCTGTGGCCTCCAACTGCTCTTAAACGCAGGTAAAACTAAATGCATGCTATTCAATCGATCACTGCCCGCACCTGCTCGCCTGTCCAGCATCACTACTCTGGACAGCTCTGACTTAGAATACGTTGACAACTACAAATACCTGGGTGTCCGGTTAGACTGTAAACTCTCCTTCCAGACTCACATTAATGCATTTCCAATCCAAAATTAAATCTAGAATCGGCTTCCTATATCGCAACAAAGCATCCTTCACTCATGCTGCCAAACACACCCTCGTAAAACTGACCATCCTACCGATCCTCGACATCGATGACGTCATCTATAAAATAGCCTCCAACACGCTACTCAACAAATTGGATGCTGTCTATCACAGTGCCATCCGTTTTATCACCAAAGCCCAATACACTACCCACCATTGCGACCTGTACGCTCTCGTTGGTTGGCCCTCGCTTCATACTCGTCGCCAAACCCACTGGCTACAGGATATCTACAAGTCTCTGCTAGGTAAAGCCCCGCCTTATCTCAGCTCACTGGTCACCATAGCAGCACCCACTCGTAGCATGCGCTCCAGCAGGTATATCTCACTCCTTTGGCCGCCTTTCCTTCCAGTTCTCTGCTGCCAATGACTGGAACGAACTGCAAAAATCTCTGAAGCTGCAGACTCATATCTCCCTCACTAGCTTTAAGCACCAGCTGTCAGAGCAGCTCACAGATCACTGCACCTGTACATAGCCCATCTGTAAACAGCCCATCTATCTACCTACCTCATCCCCATATTGTATTTTTTTATTTATCTTGCTCCTTTGCACCCCAGTATCTCTACTTGCACATTCATCTTCTGCACATCTACCATTCCAGTGTTCAATTGCTATATTGTAATTACTTCGCCACCATGGCCTATTTATTGCCTTAACTTACCTCATTTGCACTCACTTTATATAGACTTTCTGTTTTATTTTGTTCTACTGTATTATTGACTGTATGTTTTGTTTATTCCATGTGTAAATCTGTGTTGTTGTATGTGTCGAATTTCTACGCTTTATCTTGGCCAGGTCGCAGTTGCAAATGAGAACTTGTTCTCAACTAGCTTAGATGGTTAAATAAAGGTGAAATATATATATATTTTTAAATTGTAATGGTGAGAGGTTGGCATGTCTTGGTGGTATGATAAAAAATGCTAACGTTCCCTGTTATTGTAATGGTGAGAGGTTAGCATGTCTTGGGGGTATGATATAAAATGCTAACCTCCCCTGTTATTGTAATGGTGAGAGGTTAGCATGTCTTGGGGGTATGATATAAAATGCTAACCTCCCCTGTTATTGTAATGGTGAGAGGTTGGCATGTCTTGGGGGTATGATATTGTGTGTCTAACTTTCTCACTCATCATCATTATTCACGATTCATTCAGGATTATCCATAATCATGGTAGCAAGTGTTTAGAAACATATTCTATTCTTATTTACAGAAAAAGTGACTCCAAAATGACAATACATTATTTACCATATATTTTTATTGGGTACAAAACAATCTGAGAAACAACCAAAACAAACAGCAAATGCATCCAACAAACTTGAAGAGACACAAGCTTGATGTGATCATTGCGTGCCATGAATACGGACCAAATATTTAACTTTTTACAACTTTAATACACATACGTGAATTTGTCACAATACTTTAGGTCCCCTAAATATGGGAGGATCATGTACCAAAAGTGCTGTAATTTCTAAAGGGTTCACCTGATATGTATGACAATACCCTGAAATTAAAGCTGACAGTCTGCACTGTCATTGTATGATTTCAAATCCAAACCTTTGGAGTATAGAGCCAAAAAAGGAAAAAAATGCTTTACTGTCCAAATAATTACAGAGGGCACTGTACATTGAGAACATAATGGAACACTGCTATCAATACTTTTTTAAAGAGTTGCCTCACCTACAATACAAGCAATCAACCCCACTTGGATGGCGAGAGCAGCCTCTCTGCCCGCCTAGTGAAATCTAACTCTTTCAAATATATATACCCTGGATTTTACCGTCAGGTTTGCTTGGTATATCCCATCTTTTTGTAGCTGTAGGCTCCTCAAAATGCATAACTTCGCAAGTTTTTTTGAAGTTCATGATCAAGTGGGATGGAGGGCAGGGACTATAACATGGGCTTGAGAACAGCAGAGTCAGCATGTTGCCTTGTGGTGAATCCAGAGAAGAACTCTGCCAGACATCTGAATAGTAACAGCTATTACACCACATGAGTTTCACTCTGTCTGCATCTAAAATTCAGCCATAGGGTTCTAGTCAATGCAGCCATAGGGTTCTAGTCAATGCAGCCATAGGGTTCTAGTCAAAACTAGTGAGGGGGCATGTATTGGTATACTGCTGTTCGTTCATCATAGTTTGTATTATAGTACATTCCATTTTCTTCTCTTAAATTGTTTCCCTCACAGTTGAAACTGAGCTGATAAAAGGCTTAAGGACTGCATCATTAAGTGCCCTATTAAACCCAGGTCAATTATTTATGTAGTTACAATATCATCTCATTCTCTGACTGAGTTCACTTTTAATGAGCAATTCTCTCATTTCAATTTTCACTCTACACAGTACGCATCTAACTTTGTCACAGGTGTGAAACGAGCTGCTAAAAAGAACCATGTTTCATTAGGTAACCACTTAGACCTGTGTCGGTTGGTCCCAAAGCTACTATTCCAAATATTGAGGCTATAATTTTGAGGCTATAATTATCATGGCTATCACCATTAACATTACAGCAGCCAGAGGCCATTCACCCTCTCTGGTAAACACCTGGGAAATAGGAGAGACAGAGAGAGGGAGCGACAGAGAGAGGGAGCGAAAGAGAGAGTGAGCGACAGAGAGAGGGAGCGAAAGAGAGAGTGAGCGACAGAGAGAGTGAGAGACAGACAGACAGAGAGAGGGAGAGACAGAGGGAGACAGAGATAGAGAGAGACACAGACGGACGGACGGACGGACGGACGGACGGACGGACGGACAGACAGACAGAGAAAGACCTATATCCCAATAGAATCTCCATACTTTAACGATGACAGCTTCGCCATCCTAGAGGTGGAGATCAACAATTTCCAGACCCAGGAACATGTACTAGTCTGTGGCAACCTAAATGCCAGAACTGGACAAGAACCTGACACCCTCAGCAAACAGGGGGAAAGCACCTACCTGGAGGTGACAACATCCCCTCCCCATATGCCCCCTAGACACAACTATGACAACATAACCAACAAAAACGGGTCACAACTCCTGCAGCTCTGTCGGACACTGGGTATGTACATAGTCAATGGTAGGCTTCGAGGGGACTCCTATGGCAGTAGTACTGTAGACTACTTTATCACTGACCTCAACCCAGAGTCTCTTAGAGCATTCAGTCAGTCCACTGACACCACTATCAGATCACAGCAAAATCACACTCAACTTGATTAGTGCTTTACTCAATTATGAGGCATCAAATCAAAACCAAAGGAGCTGAATACTATTAAGAAATGCTATAGATGGAAGGAGAAAAGTGTGGAAATCTACCAAAAAACAAGTTAGGTAACAACAAACTTCAATCCCTTCTAGACAATTTCCTGGACAAAATGTTTCACTGTAATAGTGAAGGTATAAACCTGGCAGTAGAAAACCTAAACAATATATTTGACCTCTCAGCTTCCATATTAAATCTAAAAATGTCAAGCACACCTAATAAAATTAACAACAATGACAAATGTTTTGATGAAGAATGCAAAAACCTAAGAAAGAAATTGAGAAACCTATCCAACCAAAAACATAGAGACCCAGAAAACCTGAGCCTACGGCTTCACTATGGTGAATCATTAAAACAATACAGAAATACACTACGGGAAAAAAGGAACAGCATGTCAGAAATCAGCTCAGTGTAATTGAAGAATCCATAGAATCTAACCGCTTCTGGGAAAATGTGAAAACTTGAAACAAACAACACGAAGAGTTATCTATCCAAAACGGAGATGTATGGATAAACCACTTCTCCAATCTTTTTGGCTCTATAACAAAGAACAAATAGCAAAAACATATACATGATAAAATACAAATCTTAGAATCAACTATTAAAGACTACCAGATCACACTGAATTCTCCAAATACATTGAGCGATAGAGAGCGAGAGTGAGAGAGAGCAATAGAGAGCGAGAGCGAGCGAGATAGAGAGCAAGAACGAGAGAGTGAGCGATATAGAGAGCGAGAGAGTGAGAGAGAGCAAGATAGAGAGCGCAAGTGCGAGAGTGGGTGCGAGAGTGAGGTAGAGAGCGAGGTAGAGAGTGAGAGCAAGGTAAAGAGCGAGATTGAGAGCGAGGTAGAGAGCAAGAGCGAGGTAGAGAGCAAGAGCGAGGTAGAGAGCGAGGTAGAGAGCGAGGTAGAGAGCGAGGCAGAGAGCGAGGTAGAGAGCGAGGTAGAGAGCGAGTGAGGTAGAGAGTGAGGTAGAGAGCAAGGTAGAGAGCGAGCGAGATAACAAGATAGAGAGCGCGATAGCGAATTAGAGAGCGATACAGAGTGAGAGCGAGGTAGAAAGTGAGAACGAGAGAGAGAGCGAGGTAGAGAGTGAGGTAGAGAGCAAGAGCGAGGTAGAGAGCGAGGTAGAGAGTGAGGTAGAGAGTGAGGTAGAGAGTGAGGTAGCGAGCGAGATCGAGAGCAAGAGAGAGTGCGAGAGCGAGGTATAGAGCGAGCGAGAGCAAGGTAGAAAGCAAGGTCGAGAGCAAAAGAGAGCAATAGAGAGCGAATTAGAGAGCGATAGAGAGTGAATTAGAGAGCGAGAGCGAGGTAGAAAGCGAGAACAAGCGAGAGAGAGTGAGAAAGAGCGAGATAGAGAGCAAGATAGAGAGAGCAAGTGCGAGAGCGGGTGTGAGAGCGAGGTAGAGAGCGAGGTAGAGAGTGAGAGCGAGGTAAAGAGCGAGATTGAGAGCGAGGTAGAGAACAAGAGCGAGGTAGAGAGCAAGAGCGAGGTAGAGAGCGAGGTAGAGAGCGAGAGCAAGGTAGAGAGCGAAGTAGAGAGCGAGTGAGGTAGAGAGTGAGGTAGCGAGCAAGGTAGAGAGCGAGCGAGATAGCAAGATAGAGAGCGCGAGAGCGAATTAGAGAGCGATAGAGAGCGAGAGCGAGGTAGAAAGTGAAAACGAGAGAGAGAGCGAGGTAGAGAGCAAGAGCGAGGTAGAGAATGAGGTAGAGAGTGAGTGAGGTAGAGAGTGAGGTAGAGAACGAGGTAGAGAGCGAGCGAGATAGCGAGCGAGATTGAGAGCGAGAGAGAGCGCGAGAGCGAGGTATAGAGCGAGCGAGAGCGAGGTAGAAAGCAAGGTTCGAGAGCGAGAGAGAGCAATAGAGAGTGAATTAGAGAGCGATAGAAAGTGAATTAGAGAGCGAGAGCAAGGTAGAAAGCAAGAATGAGAGAGAGAGCGAGGTAGAGAGCGAGGTAGAGAGCGACATTGAGATTGAGATAGAGAGTGAGAGATAAAGCGATATAGAGAGCGAGAGCGAGATAGAGAGCGAGATAGAGAGTGAGAGAGCGAGAGAGAGCGAGAGAGAGAACGAGAGCGAGGTAGAGAGCCAGAGCGAGGTAGAGAGCAAGAGATCGAGAGAGAGCGAGTGCGAGAGTGAGATAGAGAGCGAGGTAGAGAGTGAGAGCAAGATAGAGATCAAGGTAGAGAACAAGATAGAGAGCGAGATAGAGAGTGAGGTAGAGAGCGAGGTAGAGAGTGAGAGCGAGGTAGAGAGCAAGAGCGAGAGCGAGGTAGAGAGCAAGTGAGGTAGAGGGCGAGGTAGAGAGAGAGCGAGCGAGAGAGTGTGAGAGCGAGAGAGAACGAGCGCGAGGTAGAAAGCAAGAGTGAGAGAGAGAGTGAGGTAGAGAGTGAGGTAGAGGGCGAGAGAGAGCGATAGAGAGCGAGGTAGAGAACGATAGAGAGCGAGAGTGAGGTAGAAAGTGAGGTAGAGAGCGAGGTAGAGAGCGAGAGAGAGCGAGGTAGAGAGCGCGAGTGCGAGGTAGAAAACAAGAGCGAGGTAGAAAGCAAGAGCGAGAAAGAGAGCGATAGCGAGCGAGGTAGAGAGCGATAGAGAACGAGAGCGAGGTAGAAAGCGAGAACGAGAGAGCGAGGTAGAGGGCGACATTGAGATTGAGATAGAGAGTGAGAGATAGAGCGAGAGAGAGAACGAGAGCAAGAGATAGAGAGCGAGAGAGAGGTAGAGAGCGATAGCGAGCAAGATAGCAAGTTAGAGAGCGAGAGTGCAAGATAGAGAGTGAGAGAGATATAGATAGTGAGGTAGAGTGCGAGAGCAAGATCGAGAGCGAGAGTGAGCGAGATAGCGAGATAGATAGCGAGCGAGAGAGAATGATAGAGAGCGAGAGAAAGCGAGCGAGATAGATGTAGAGAGTGCGGTAGAGAGTGCGGTAGAGAGTGAGGCAGAGAGCGAGGCAGAGAGAGCAGGAGCGAGTTAGAGAGAGAGCGAGTTAGAGAGAGAGCGAGGTAGAAAGAGAGCGAGCGAGGTAGAGAGCGAGCGAGAGAGAAAGTAGCACAATCATCAGATTGCAGCAAAGTATTATGGGTTGCACCAGATAAAGAGAGGACAGAGGAAGAGAAGGGCGGTCATTATATGTACACCACAACACACTGCTGAGACTTACTTCTCTCCCTCAGCCATTGGTGTCAGACACAGACCAGATTACTGCAGGGACGTTCTGCTCCACCAGGCAATCTCAACACAATCATGCGGCCGGTAGTGACAGTGGTTCCCTGTAGCGCTTCATTAATAGCTGGCGTAAAGGGGGAAGTTATGATGAGCTACTGTAAAGTGGGTTTAGCAAACCATTGTATGCTTATCCCAAGTAGATCATGTTAAATTAATCACCTATTGTTTATTCTGAATAGACATCTGTCTGTCTGTCTGTCTGTCTGTCTGTCTGTCTGTCTGTCTGTCTGTCTGTCTGTCTGTCTGTCTGTCTGTCTGTCTACAGTATATATTACCTGCCCCACAGACACATTTACCCAAAGTGTATTCTCAGTCCATCTGAAGAGACGCTCAGTGGCCACTTCTGGGTGAGGAAGAAACAGATCGTTCTTCTTTGACACTCAGGTCACCTAACTGCATGTTAATTAAGTACAGTATTACAACGAAAAGGATGACTGTTGTTTGGGTTTCCTTCTCACCATTCATGTTGAGGTTCAGTTTTTCGACTGATACTCCATCTGAGAAGGATTGTCTGCATTAGTCAAAGCCCCCCCCAACACACCTGAGAGGATGAGGTGTGTTTGAAAGGATATATGGGGGAAAAGCCAATACCAGAATACTATTACAACTGAGTGAAAGGTATGGATTCAGAAAAGAAGTACTGTACCGTAGTTACACCATGAGCAATAGGCTCCATCGGAGGAGGGGCCTAAAGTTTAACTGTGTGCAGGAAGCAAAATAATCATTTAAGCATATTTTACAGAGCGGGAAAGAAAGACTAGCCAAGAAATGTCCTTTGAAATGGCTGACAGACGCTTACATGTTGCACTCCCCCTGTCCTTTCAAATGCACTGTAACACCATAGCTTTGGATTCATAGACAGTTCAATCATCTTGTCTATATCCATCAAACACCTAAACCCCTCAATGGTTTACGAGGAATAGGAATTCATTAGCAAGTCAGAAGTCTCGTATAGTCTGTTTGTAGCACCATGTCAGCAAATGTAAGGATAACATGCTGTGTGGGCTACATAAGCATAAGTCATGTAAATGATGCTGGCACTGACACAAACTGTAAACAGTTTCATAAAAGAAGGGATTAGAGCAAGCACAATAAAGACACCTGGAATAGTTTAACTCGTAAAACACCACACAGCAAGCACAGGAGACAGGAACTGCGCAGCATCAGAGGAAAGGAGCGAAGCGTTAAGATAAACCAGTATATTGGGAACGACACAGAAAAAGAGGACATTCAGCCTAATCTCAAGAGCTTTTTTTTCCCCTGAATTGAGCCAATTTTTTGTCATCAGAGGGTTTCCTGGCAACAAGTAGGGTAAATCATGACCAATAGCCCCCCTGTATCTCAACAGGTGTACTGACTATGCAGAATAAGTCAGCATGTTACTCCTGCTTGGCTGGGCCTGTTTGAGGGAGAATATTTTACACGCATCATCTAAATTACTGTCAGGGGAGACAGCACTACGGAGAGATAAAGCCTGTGTCCCAAATGGCACCCAATTCCCTATATCGTATACTAAATAGGGAATAGGGTGCCATTTGTGACACACCCAAGGCTGAAGTGAAGGACGGCTAGTGTAATCTTAGTAGAAAAAATAACATTTAATTGCCCACTCTTACTTGGCCTGTCCCTGGTCTCCAGGGAGGGAGAGGGAGACTAGGCATGCCGCAGAGGAGAACTGGATGGCCATCAGAGAGAAAGATGGCCTGGGGCAGGCTGGGCAGTGAGAGAGAGAGAGGCTTAGGTGATTCCCAAATGGCATCCTATTCGCATTTGGGCCCTGACCAAAAGTAGTGCACTACAGTATATAGGGAACAGGGTGCCATTAGGGACCCAGTTAAGGATTAAGCCTGGGTGAAAGAACCCTTGGACACAAGGTTGTGTGATTCATAGCTCTGAATTCTCCTCTATGGCCTTTACTCTCCACATCTGCAGGTTAGCGTTTTCTGTCATGAATCTTGTTCTGGAGGCAGCTCTGCAGTGGTCACTAGCTGACACAGCCACAAAGTCATACAATCTGATTTGAAACCTAACCCTAACCACACTGCTAACCTTAATGCATAACCTTAAATTAAAAACAAAAAGCAAATGTTTCATAACTTTTTACTGGCATCTGGCCCATCTAGCAGAAATCGCTCAGTTCTGCCTCAAGGAAAAGACTCATCCCAATAAACATCAACCTGCTCCAGATCTCTCTCTCTTTGTCCACACAGAAGTGTGCGTGTGGAGAACGATGGCCCTATCTCCTGGTTTAATAAGGGACTGACATTGCTGCTAACATTTGCCCTCTATTAAATCAAATTAGATTTTGATTTAATGATGATCACGTACCCACACAGATGAATAACAAATCATGTCACCTCCTTCAAATCACATCACCACTTTAGAACAATGACCTCATACACAGTGTTTGTGCTTCATGTGAATGATATCCACCGGATCAGGCCATGTACAGCAGGGATACTCCAAACATACTGGGTGTGTCCCAAATTATACCCTATCCTCTACTGTACATAGTGCAGTATGTTTGACCAGAGCCCTATGGGACCTGATCAAGACTAGTACACTATATAGGGAACAGGGTTCACACATGTCTTTGACGTCCATGTGTTAACTCAACGGACAAAGTAGAAAATATATTAAAGTAACCACAGGTGCATTGTTTTCCTTCATGTCACCCTGTGTTTTCCTTTTGATTTCCTCCATTAAAATCCCAGCGCAGCACCTCTCAGATCCTGCATCTCTCCCAGTTATAACGCAACAAGGTCTACTGTGTTTTTCATCCTCTCTCCCCAACCCCAAGGGCTAAAATAATTTACAAAATAATCAAAACAGACCCATTCCCTGAACAGAGAGCCACTAAGCCTATTCAGCAGCAGCATACTGTCATGACGTTACCCTGTTGGGGAGGTGTATGACCCTCATAAACACCTTTCCCCCTTTTCTCTCTCTACTCTACAGAATGGACTCTTGGAAAGCCCTTTGTTAACATAGAGAGAGTATGGTAACATCAAAAGGTTGGGGGAAAAGAACAATCTTTATGTAATCCAACCAGTTGAAAGCGTCCGTTGGGACTTAAAGAATATGATGTCAGATCAGTTGCCGTCTGAGACATTATTACTGATGATGGGGCGACAGGTAGCCAAGTGGTTAGAGCGCTGGACTAGTAACTAAAAGGTTTCAAGATCGAATCCCCGAGCTGAGAAGGTAAAAATCTGTCGTTCTGCCCCTGAACAAGGCAGTTAACCCACTGCTCCTAGGCCGTCATTGAAAATAAGAATTTGTTCTTAACTGACTTGCCTAGTTAAATAAAGGTAAAATAAATGATAAGACGACATAAACTGTATCTTGGAAAGTCTACATATTCTATTAGATTCACATGGAATTGTTGTGCAATTAAAATTTTTAAATATGAAACTATTTGTGAAAAGATTAAATGTCATTTTAGTTTTTAAAATGAGAGAATTGTTTTCATAAGTAAAATATGCTCAATCAGTGGCCACGCCCACGTGAATACCCATTGGTTGGAAATGGTGAACCAACCCCTTTTCTACACTTCTATAAGAGCCCCCGTGACCCAATTCATGGCGAACTAAGCCAACCTCAGCGTGACCTCTGGTTGTGAATGGTTGAACGACTACAACCTAATGAAATTAACAGTGTTCCCAATGACGTGAGGACTGATGTCCAGACGTTTAGAAGGTCGATTTTCAACGTGGAGGTGACGATCGCCACGCTGGAAGGACGACTATACCAGCCAGAATATAGCATGAGTTTATAGTATGGCAACTTGTTATGAACCTTGAACACTTATTCACTTAAAATGTGATACATCCTAGACGTCGAATTATCAGCAGCAGCTGTAAACGTGCGTGGCCTAGGAAAGGATGGATAATCTCTTCAGAACAACAGGGTACTACAACGTATTCATTCTACCACATGACAATGGTACTACAATGTATCTGTTCTACCACAAGACGACAAGCTACAACGTATCCACCCAGAAATATTATTCAAAGGACAAGGGAGCTCTCTGCTGGGCAACCCAGCCTTCCATCTTTGACCAATCTATCGAAGCGCAGCTTAGAGTAAATATATTTCTTGCATTTTCCTTTTCCGAATGGGCGGTTATTTAGAATGCATAAGATTCTGTATTTACGATAGCATAGCTTCATAAGGTCCGATAGAGACCCAATCCTTTTGTTCCTCAGTCTTCCCGCACTTTCATTAAAACCCAACCCCCTTTCTTTGTGTAACCAGCCGTCATATCGGTTTCGTCCGCTAGAGACGTTTTCTTTTATGACATAATTAGTAATCCATGTATGATCCATCCTGTGTAGATGTAATTCTGTGTGATTATTTAGTTATTTAGTCAATTTTGGATTGCTTATTCAACTTGTTAGCCAGGGTTCGTGAAGATAACCAAGAATTTTATGACGTTCAGATGAGACTGAATAAGGTGACGATTAATAATTGACTGCTATTGATATAAAAGATAACAAGGTCTTTAAGAGTTTATTCGGAAGACAACAGCTCTATAAACATTATTCCGTGGTGCCCCGACTTCCTAGTTAATTACATTTACATGATTCGTTTAATCAGGTAATATTAATTACAGAGAATTGATTTGATAAAATAGCATGTCATATATCACTTAATCCATAGTAAAGACACAACAATACCCACTTAACATTAGAACACAATGCCAGGTTTCTGCTGCTCATCCTGATATCTTGGTAAAACAAATATAGAACCTGAAGCATTTTATGTAACTGCCTTAATGTTGCTGGACCCCAGGAAGAGTAGCTGCTGCCTTAGCAGCAGCTAATGGGGATCCTTAATAAATACAAATGTTCCTGCTGTATGCCATTATTCCAGCTATACTAGTATATAACAGAATTTCCATTTTCTTTACCTTAACAAATCAAACAGATTTCTCAGAAATGAAACATCTAAGTCCGAGTTGAAGGCTATTGACATTCAGCAAGACAGGAACTGTCACGCCCTGATCTGTTTCACCGGTCTTGGTGATTGTCTCCACCCACCTCCAGGTGTCTCCTGTTTTCCCCATTAGTCCCCGGTGTATTTATCCCTGTGTTTCCTGTCTCTCTGTGTCAGTTCATCTTGCTTTGCCAAGTCAATCAGCGTTTCTTTTAGCTTCTATTTTCCTCAGTCTCTGTTTTTTCCTAGCCCTCCTGGTTTTGACCCTTGCATGTCCTGACGCTGAATCCGCCTGCCTGACCACTCTGCCTGTTTTGACCTCGAGCCTGCCTATCCCCTTGTACTGTTTGGACTCGGACCTGTTCACTGAACCCCTGCCTGTCCTGACCTCGAGCCTGCCTATCCCCAGGTACTGTTCGGACTCTGACCCGGTTTATGAACTGTCCTCGAACTGCCTTTTGCCTACCCCTTTTGGTGTAATAAATATCGGAGCTCAATCATCTGCCTCCTGTGTCTGTATTTGGGTCTCGCCTTGTGCCCTTAAAGGAAAATCACAAACAATAATCATATTGCAGAAAAACACACATTTTCTATTTTCAGAATGTGAGAGGCAGCCGATTCTCAGCCTCATTAGTTATTTATGGCCTCTGACGTCCGAACATCTGGTCATTCACTGCAAATAGTCCACGGATCACTGAAGCCGCCTGCATCACACCATAGAAAAGTGCCCCTGAGCTTTTTGGAAATCACATAGGCTACACAGCTACACATTTACTGCAGCTCTGCTCCACTGCACCCAACTGCTCCATTGATCAGCAGTCGTTCAAGGTGTTTGTGCTGTGGATTTTGCTACAGCTACACACCCCATACACTGGAAATGATGCAGTACAATGTCGATCTGTATGTTAATACTAATACACTCATCTTTTAAAGTAAATTCACATGCTGTCTGTTCTTTGACATTCTGGGTGTTTGGGAGGAAGGGATGGGTAAACAATACAAGCCTTGGTTTACTCACTAGTGTGGAACTTTCAGAATGTTGCAGATAGAGAGATAATGTAGCTCATGATCATATTAATTTCTGTATCTCTCTGAACATTTCACACCATATAAAAAGCCCCAGTTGGACTAACTCAGACCAAGCTGCTTAAAAATGAACACACCTTACAAGCGCTGCAAACATGTCCATTCTTGAAGAAATGGGGGAACTTGGAAGTTAAAACACAATGGTGTTAAGATGTAGCTCTCTGAGCAACTTCACTAGCCAAATCTCCCAAAAGCAAGAAATGATTTTATTTTTGGGGGGAGGATCACCTTTAATATTGCAAATAGACTGTGGTTTCTATCAATGTAATTCTCTGCATCATTTTCCAATCACCCATATATTTTAAATACATACAGAGACAGTAAAAAGTTTGGACACGCCTACTCATTCCAGGGTTTTTCTTTAATGGTACTATTTTCTACATTGTAGAATAATAGTGAAGACAAATCAAAATATATTTGCATTTGTTTAACACTTTTTTGGTTACTACATGATTCCATGTGTTATTTCATATTTTTGATGTCTTTACTATTATTCTACAATGTAGAAAATAGTACAAATAAAGAAACCCTTAAATGAGTCCAAACTTTTGACTGGTACTGTATATATAAAAACATCTTACATATCTTAATATCCACAATTAACAAATAATATGTGTAATGTAGGCACTTCATTTGGGAAACGATTATTATTCATCCTAGGAAGAGGCAGGTTAAAAGAGGTGCATGTTTCGACTGCAAGCTTACCCAGGTATGAATCAGCTTAGGAGGTCTAAGAAATCAAAACTGTTCTTAAAAAACAGACGAGCCTCTGGTTATGAAGGAGAATTCCTAACTAAGGAGAATTCCTAACTAAAATACAAAGGTTAACATAACTCAAAGCATTGAATAAATGAGGTCTTGTTATAAAATGAGGACGTGTTATAAATGAGGACTTGTTATAAAATGAGGACATGTTATTAAATGAGGACTTGTTATAAATTGAGGACTTGTTATAAAATGAGGACTAGTTATTAAATGAGGATGTGTTATAAAATGAGGACGTGTTATAAATGAGGACGTGTTATAAATGAGGACTTGTTATAAAATGAGGACGTGTTATAAATGAGGATGTGTTATAAATGAGGACGTGTTATAAATGAGGACGTGTTATAAATGAGGATGTGTTATAAATGAGGACGTGTTATAAATGAGGACGTGTTATAAAGGAGGACTTGTTAACCGTTATCATCAAAATGTATTAAAAAGGTAAAATAATTATTAAAGAATAATGAGAACCTGTAATTTAATAACGTATTAGGTGTCATGGCACACACATATTGGGGTAAGTGTAAAGAGTGGAAAATGTGTCCGCTATATTAGACAAGCAGAGCACTACACACGTTTCAGTGAATTTTTCAACGGGGGTTGCTTATATAATGATGAATCTCCACCATTGCCTTAAACTAACATTGAGAAAATGGGCTCACACCCAGTAAACAGTCTTTAATGCCACTGCTTTAGGCTACTGAAGATCAATACCTCAGAGATCTGGTTATAAAATAACCATATACCATGTACTTTCTTTTTTATTTGCAATACAACACAGTGAGTATGGATTTTATTCATGACTTTCATTATGTGGAGCACAGCACCCGCTTTTGTTTTACGTGCAACCATTCCTGTTATGAATGACCATGCAGAGCTTTATGTAACATACGTCTTCTACTTGAACGTTGGACATTCCCACTCTCTGCCATGTCCCATGCTTCATCATGTCAGGCAAAGCTACACAACCTTTTGACAGGTCATCATTGTAAATAAAAATTTGTTCTAAATTAATTTACCTGTATAAATACAAAATACACAGGTATAAACAGCATATTCACGCTCAGATTTTTGCAAACGTTTAAGTCTGTTATTAAGTAGGCTTATAGATCAACTGTTTAGCCTACATTTTCCACTTCATATTAACTAGGCAACTTTTAATTTAAAATGTTTCAACTCACTAGTCTCTCGAGCCTCTCCTGCTATACTGAACAATATGCATCTTCTAGCGATCTATTGATAGGATAGATACACACGGTGAGGCAGGGCTTAACGTGACCACACCCCCGAGTAGGGTAAACCGTAGGGTACTCCCATTACTCCTATGTTAAATTGCTTAATTTACTCATAACCTGACAATGGCTGTATTATCATTTTTTTATCATTCTATAAACATTTTGGATATGCTTGGTAGGTTGTTTTTAACATACTTCCATGTTGTCTTAAAATCAACTACAACATTTCCAAAAACACTCATTCTAAACGTAAAAATGTTAACATGAATAGATAGACTGTCTTATGGAATGTACGTCATGATTATCAGCCAAAGAGACGATTCCAACGGACATTCTTAACTAGCTATCTAACACTGCTTTTAAGATGCCAGTTGTGTACCATTTTGCAGTGGTGGAAAAAGTACTCAGTTGTCATACTTAAGTAAAAGTAAAGATAACTTAATAGAAAATGAGTCAAGTAAAAGTGAAAGTCACCCAGAAAAATACTACTTGAATAAAAGTGTAAAAGTATATACTAAAATATATCTAAGTATCAAAAGTAAATGTAATTGTAAAAATATACTTAAGTATCAAAAGTATAAATCATTTCTAATTGCTTATATTAAGCAAACCAGATGGCACAGTTTATATTTTTTTATGGATAGCCAGGTGCACTCTCCAACACTCAGACATAATTTACAAACAAAGCATTTGTGTTCAGTGAGTCCGCCAGATCAGAGTCAGTAGGGTAGACCAGGGATGTTCTCTTGATAAGTGCATAAATTGGACCATTTTCCTGTCCTGCTAAGCATTCAAAATGTAACGAGTACTTTTGGGTGTCAGGGAAAATGTACGGAGTAAAAACTACATTATTTTCTTTAGGAATGTAGTGAAGTAAAAGTTGTCAAAAATATCATTAGTAAAGTACAGATACCCCAAAAAACGACTTAAGTAGTACCTCTACTTAAGTACTTTACACCACTGCCATTTTGTTTGAACAAAAGTAGGAAAAAGGCCACCAAATTAAGTTATCAACTGCTCAAGGACCAGGTTAGAAGAACCTCACAGTTTCAGGCTACTACACTGTGATGATGGAAAGCTGTGGGCTCCGGTTACTCGATACAGTTGTGTGTGTTGGAAGCACTTCATCACCGGTAAGTTGCTAGCATTTGTTTGTATCTCACTACCTAGCTTGTAGTAAGGACTAGTGAGCGGTAGCCGTCCAAGTAACAGCTACAATATTCTTCTGCATTTGGACATTTATGAAAACCTGGAGACTCCTCCAAGTAGGTGTAGATATCACCATAGGCTACTTGGGCCATTTGGTAGGGTTGTTTCCCTAGCTGGTCTCCCGCAAGTTGAAAGGACATATAGGCAAGACTAGAAAAATCGACTTTTCTAAATACCTAGACCATTCAAAGGCAGGCAAAGACGAAGTAATTATGCGACATATGTAAAACAAGCGAATTAGATCGAGATTAACATCTCGCACTAGCCAACCAGATAACATAAGCAAACGGGCATAAAAGCTTGTGGCAAACAAATAATGACGTAAGTATATTGTGACAGCTTTACTGTGAGTGTTAGCATGTCGGATAACGAATTAGGGTGTCAGAATAAGAGTCGAAGAATAGGTATCATGCAAATCATATGTTGCTGTGACAGCCAAGTATGTTAATAAGAACACGGAAGGCTGCTGAAAAAGTTTATTGAAAGGACAAAAAGAAGTGGATACCACCAAAGTTTCGCTTATTGCATTGGAGTAATGGGAGTACCCTACTCAGTGGAGTGGTCACGTTAAGCCACGCTTTGCCGTGTGTATCTATAGCCATCTGTCAGTCACAAAGCGAGCGATGAAAGAGAAACGCATCAGAGAGGAAGAGGCGAAGCGAGAGGTTTAACTCTCGCCAAAATCTGTCCAAAATAAGCACAATGCGTTTCATTGGGATTATTTTGGACCTAAGATTGTCGCCCGCCTACCTACATTTGGGGACAATGACTCCCGTTGTTAGGGCGGAGACATGTGCATCTCGTCACACACACACACACACACACACACACACACACACACACACACACACACACACACAGTCAAAAGTTTGGAAACACCTACTCGTTCAATGGTTTTTCTCTATTTTTTATATTTTCTACATTGTAGAATAATAGTGAAGACATCAAAACTATGAAATAACACCTATAGAATCCTATAGTAACCAAAAAAAAGTGTTAAACAAATCAAAATATATTTTATATATTTGAGATTCTTCAAAGTAGCTACCCTTTGCCTTGATTACAGCTTTGCACACTCTTGGCATTTACTCAACCAGCTTCATGAGGTAGTCACCTGGAATGCATTTCAATTAACAGGTGCGCCTTGTTAAAAATTTATTTGTGGAATTTCTTTCCTTCTTAATGTGTTTGAGCCAATCAGTTGTGTTGTGACAAGGTATGGTGGTATACAGAAGATAGCCCTATTTGGTAAAATACCAAGTCCACGACGAGGCATATTGCATGTACAGTAACAAACAGTGACATGACCTACAGCAAGGTCAAGCAAGTTAATGTTTCCGACATTTTCGGACTACTAAACAACTATTGATTTAGAACCACGGAGAGAACCGTAAGTCGCAAAGAAAACAGGAGCTGCATCCACTATTTCAGCACCATTTCAAATTCAACATCATCAAATCACCTCTGCTTAGTCTAATACAGTGACAGCTAAAAGATACCAAAAAGTATTTAGTCCAATCAACATAAGCTAAATATGATGTGGCTGTCCATGGTTCTGATTTCTGTGTGTGTGTGTGTGTGTGTGTGTGTGTGTGTGTGTGTGTGTGCACCCATAGAAAAACATGTTGACACACCTGACTTGTAGAGAAACACCAATGCCATGATTGGCTATTATTTTAATATTTTTGTTTTTATCAATGGAGGCCAAATGCTCGCTGGCTTCACGTACATTCAATGCTATGGGCGGCAACAATATCATACTGTTTTTGACCAGACAGCATCAGATAGATGGGGTACACATACAGAGACAGAGGGGCGCTGTTTTGCTCGCTTGGATGCTTTCTCCGGTGAGATACATTCAGCCACCTGGGAATTGAAGGAAAATTATGAAACACAGAGACGAAATATATATAAAATCATTATTTATTTTCTTTGGTAGTTTTTTGGGGGGGAGCCGAGCTTCCCTTGGCAACCATGAATACACACCACTGCTGGCAGGCTTTTTGGTGATTATCTGCAGATAAATGATGGAAACATTCAATGAAGATGGTGAATCATCACTGCAGAAACAATAGGTAGTGGGGAGCCTCATGCTGTTCCAGATATCATCATTAGGGCCCTCACGGAATCCAGGCATTAAAACAGAATTCAACATTATAAAAAAATGTATTGACCTTAATAGGGAATCAACTAAATATATTGAATGTTTATTAATTTGCCCAAGTTCATCACAAGACGAATGGAATGCAATGCATCAGTAATTCATATTTCCTGCAACAAAACCTTTAATTAATTTATTTATAACCTTTAATTTATAGAACAAACAATTGTGGCAATTCAGATCTTGAAGGAAAACTGTAAATAATACTTTAATCTCAAGAGAAGACAGGTTAAATGTTAAGGTTTATGTTCTCTTACTTAGAAAATAGTCCTGATCATATAGGCCTAGACAGGATCCAAAACGACTAAAAATACATTACAAGTCATGTATCTACACAATGCCATAATTTCTATCTAATCTGGGAGGTAAACTCAATAAAGTACTCAATCATTTTGCTGTGCATTTCAGATGGAGTCAAAACACTAGAATGTACTAAAGGCACCAAAATAGATCTCTCCAGCCCGGGGATGCCTGGCTGTCACCTTTTTCTATTTGGTTGGCTACTCTATGTACTTGTGTAAAACACTTTAGTCTATCCTTCCAAGAGTCTGTTGATGTTTCATTAGAAATAATGTGATTACCAGTCAGAGGTGCTGTGTTGCTGTGTTTCAAGGTAAATACACTCATACAAGCTGGGCCAAGGTTCATGGTTTTGCTGTAAGTCTTAGCACAGAGGGAGCTCCGTGTACCATGATGAAAACGTATAAATAAAGCCTCAAACAGCCTTCTAATTGTTGTAAGAAGCTCTTCCCCTTAAGAGAAGAGACAGTTACATAAATGTGCACAGACCACAATTTCAAGCATCTAGTAGCCTAAACCAGGGTTTCCCAAACTCGGTCACCAGTATTGGTATACTGTATGGTTTAAGGTATTGGTGTACTGTATGGTTTAAGGTATTGGTGTACTGTATGGTTTAAGGTATTGGTGTACTGTATGGTTTAAGGTATTGGTGTACTGTATGGTTTAAGGTATTGGTGTACTGTATGGTTTAAGGTATTGGTGTACTGTATGGTTTAAGGTATTGGTGTACTGTATGGTTTAAGGTATTGGTGTACTGTATGGTTTAAGGTATTGGTGTACTGTATGTAGCACTACACAGCTGATTGAAATAATCAAAGCTTAATGAGTTGGTTATTTGAATCAGCTGTGTAGTGCTAGGGCAATAACAAAAACATCCAGGACAGGGTTTTGGAAGCCCTGGCCTAAACCATACAGTACACCAATACTGATGACATTTGTGATGAAAGAAGTGAATTGACTAGGCGGTTAGGGGATCAATGTTTTCTTTAAACTGATATCTCTGTGGCAGATGGCCATAAAAACAGTTATTTGAGGGGTGACGATGGCTGCTTCATGGCATTGCTGCTTGCTACTAACAGTTCTAATCATCCAAACCACCACAGAAATCCCTTCAACAAATAACAATTCAGGAAGAAAAAAATATACTTTGTTGCTGCTGAGCTGGATTGGCAGCTAAACCCCCTTCCCTGTTAAGAAAGAAATCTGGTTAACAAGTCCCGCCAACACGCTCTGGTCTCCCTACTACTACGTGTTATTAGCATCTCTCTGGGTTCCCCGCTTGGGTTCTGGAGATGATCAAACTACTGTACATGTGAAAGCCATATCCTGGAAGTTGCAAATGAAGGACATAGGAAGTGGACAGTAGACAGAATAACTTCTGAGGAGTGAGTTTTTCACTACTGTAGGTCTTCTGAAAAAGCTCATACGTCTAAAGAAAATCTCCTACTATGGATACAGTATAGTGCACAATCTGTGCTGTACAGGTCTATAGGAAAGTGATGAGACTCTGTTCATCCTAGCAGCATGCCTTTTCCCTATATGTCTCCAGCTCTCCCAAACAGCCGGGAGCTGTCAGTAAAACGGTAGCGAGAGAGGGAGCGAGAGAGAGGGGGCAAGAGAGAGAGAGGTGGGCGAGAGAGAGAGGTGGGCGAGAGAGAGAGAGATAGAGAGGTGGGCGAGAGAGAGAGAGAGAGGTGGGTGAAAGAGGGAGAGGGGGCGAGAGGGGGAGGGTGAGAGGGTGAGGGCGAGACAGAGAGGGCGAGACAGAGAGGGCGAGACAGAGAGGGCGAGACAGAGAGGGCGACACAGAGAGGGCGAGACAGAGAGGGCGAGAGAGAGGGCGAGACAGAGAGGGCGAGACAGAGAGGGGGGCGAGGGTGAGACAGAGAGGGGGGCGAGGGTGAGACAGAGAGGGGGGCGAGGGCGAGACAGAGGGGGTGAGGACGAGAGATGAGAGAGAGAGATGGGCGAGGGGGGGGGGCGAGAGATGGGCGAGAGAGAGGGGGGCGAGAGATGGGCGGCAGTGAGAGGGGGCGAGAGATGGTGAGAGGGGGCGAGAGATGGGTAGCAGTGAGAGGGGGCGAGAGATGGGGTGCGAGAGAGAGATGGGGCGGCAGTGAGAGGGGGACGAGAGGAGGCCGAGAGGAGGCAGAGAGAGAGGGGCAAGAAGATCGAGAGAGAGAGAGAGAGCGAGAGACGAGAGGAGGAGAGAGAGGGACGATGAGGAGAGAGACGAGAGAGAGAGAGAGAGAGAGAGAGAGAGAGAGGGGCGAGAGACAGAGAGAGGGCGAGAGAGAGTGGGGACGAGAGACAGAGGGGCGAGAGCGAGAGAAAGAGAGAGGCGGCGAGGGGGGGCGAGACGAGGAGAGGGGCGAGAGGGCGGAGGAGAGGAGAAGGAGGAAGTGCGAGTGAGAGACGGGGCGGACCCGGGGGCGAGAGAGAGAGAGAGAGGAAGTGAGAGAGAGACGGGGCGAGGGGGCGAGAGAGAGGGAGAGAGGGGGCGAGAGAGAGAGAGGGGGCGAGACAGAGAGGGGGCGAGAGAGAGGGGGCAAGAGAGAGAGTGGGGCGAGAGAGAGGAGGCAAGAGAGAGGGGGCAAGAGAGAGGGGGCAAGAGAGAGAGGGGGCGAGAGAGAGAGGGGGCAAGAGAGAGAGAGGGGGCGAGAGAGAGAGAGGGGGTGAGAGAGAGAGAGTGGCGAGAGAGAGTGGCGAGAGAGAGAGAGAGAGGGCGAGAGAGAGAGAGAGAGGGCGAGAGAGAGAGGGGGCGAGAGAGAGAGAGGGGCGAGAAAAGTAAAGAAAAGGAGAGGGTAAAGGAACGGGAGGGAGACAGAGGGGGGCGAGGGCAAGGGTGGCGAGGGAGACAAAGGGGGCGAGAGAGAGGGGGCGAGAGAGGGGACGGGCGAGCGAGGGCAGGCGAAAGAGGGAGTGCGAGAGAGAGAGGGTGAGAGAGAAGCCGAGAGAAGTAAAGAAAAGGAGAGGGAGAGGAGAGAGAAAAGGAGCGAGAGGGAGAAGCCGAGATAGGCAGGGAAGCGGAACACTACTCAACTCGATGTGCCACTCTGATAAGATCCAGGGAGACCTCCCTTCTCCTCTCCAGACTTGGACGAGGAGGACGGTGGTAACCTTTCCTGTCAATGACATCCCAGAACAGCAGGGGATTCGGGAGACATTATGTACAACTACTTTCAAATTAGTACCGTTCTTCCTATGGTCTCCACTGTCTTCCTAAGGTGCCACATCTGTGAGGATCAAGTTTGCTGTGTGACTAATTCTCACTGAGTTGATGGGCTGTTATAATACCTTTCCCCTGTAACTGGTGAGCTAGGAGATGTGCTCTATGTGAATATGTCTGGATCGTTTATCGTAGCAGAGAGTAAACAGAAATGTATATCTAAGTGGTTTTTGATGACAAGTCAACAGCTTAAATGAATGGAATAAATGCATTACAATGCAAATCACATATCGTCTGACTGATAGCAAGACGGTAGAACTAGCTGAGTCATATTGAAATTGCATTGAAGCTCTTGAGGGAGCATCCAAGACATTATTCATAAACAAACATTTAAAACTATTTGACACACCTTGCTGTTTGCAGACGGGCCTTGCTGGATCTCAAATGGCACAGGGTTAAAAGCAGTGAACTATAAAGGGAATAGGGTGTAATTTGGGAATCATCTCCTGTTCCAGTTTAAATGAAATCCACAAGGGTAAACCAGGTCCAACAGAGCCCACTATATTAGCTTGTTAATGAAATCCCAGTGCGATGCTTTTTAATGAAACCATCCAGGAGGCCAATTGCCCATAACTAATTATAATATGCTAATCAACCAAAGTGGTGGAGAGAGCAGAAGACTGATCTTACTGGTCTCTGGTTTTTCATTTCTTATTTCAGTCTGTGTGCAAATTGTTTCAAAAGTGATTAATGGTTGTAATTAAGGGCTAAGATATTACGTAATCTTTAATGTGGCTGCTACTGGAACCTTCATTAATAACGAGGAATTCTTTATATACTGAACTAAAATATAAACGCAACATATAAAGCGTTGGTCCCATGTTTCATGAGCTGAAATAAAAGATTCCAGAAATCTTCAATACGCACAAATAGCTTATTTCTCTCAAATGTTGTACACAAATCTGTTTACATCCCTGTTAGTGAGCATTTCTCCTTTTCCAAGATAATCCATCCACCTGACAGGTGTGGCATATCAAGAAGCTAATTAAACAGCATGATCATTACACAGGTGCACCTTGTGCTGGGGACAATAAAAGGCCACTCTAAAATGTGCAGTTTTGTCACACAACACAATGCCACAGATGTCTCAAGTTTTGGCTCGCAAGTGGGTAGGCCCATGCTCACCCATGGCTGCGCCCCTGCCCAGTCATGAGAAATCCATAGATTAGGGCCTAATGAATTTATTTCAATTGACTGATTTCCTTATATGAACTGTAACTGAAATTGTTGCATGTTGCGTTTATATTTTTGTTCAGTATACATTATATACATGAGCCTATACCTAGTCTCCTCATGTAAGAGCTAAACTATGAAGTAAATCTAATGTTTCTTTAAAGGGATACTTCAGCATTTTGGAAATGAGGCCATTTATTACTTCCCCAGAGTCAGATGAACTCGTGGATACCATTATGTCTCTGTGTCCAGTATGAGGGAAGTTAAAGGTAGTTTCGTGAGCCAATGCTAACGAGCGTTAGCGCAATGACTGGAAGTCTATGGATATCTGCTAGCATGCTCATTTATCTCATGCTCTCATTTATTTATGTTTGGAACATTAAATTGCAGTATCGAATCGCAATACATATAGAACCGTCAGAATTATCGTGACAATATCGTATCGTGAGATCCCTGGCAATTCCCAGCCCTGTGATATTGAAAAGTAAAAAATCCTTGAGATCCTCATTTTGAAAGTCTGCAGGAAATAGGAGGGAAAACATCAAAACATGTTGGTTCTGCCTCTATCTATCTCCCCCCTCTGCCTACAGAGACTTTGCAGTCCAGTCAATTTAGTGTGTAATTATCATTCCAATAGATAATTCTCACTCTGGTAAGTTTTGCTTCCATTGCTTCCTTACTTCCTACTATCGCGATACTGGTATCGTGACAACATTACTAAGTAGGGCTACAGCCGAGGCACGTTTCATTGGTTAATACATAGTCAATGACTGTCCTAAATAAAGCATGTGGCGATGCTACACTCCAGTGAGGAAATGGCACACCGAGATTGACCTCGTCATTGCAATGGTGTACGATTTACCTAATTGAGATTCAATCTGTGCCATGGAACTATTAACAGGCCTGGCCAGACAAACAGGCACGGCCCAACTCCCAATGGCACAAGGCTAGGCTGTGTGTTTAGTTGTTTGTAAGCCTCAATCTCCCAATTGCATACCATCCGCATAAGTGCCTTCCAAATCAACATATACACAAGTGTCCATATACTATTTTCCTAATTAAGCATGTTCATTAGACTAGTGACTATTAGCCATGGGCAATCAGCTTCTGAGGTAGTACAGGAGGTATCATGTTGCATCTCCATTCTCCCATTACTGTGTAAGGCCATTAGTTGGAGCGAGCTGTTTGGGGCCAGGGCTGATTGTTGCACTGCAATCAGGCATAGTCAGCCACTGTAGCACACAACAGGGATGGCACCCTGTTCCCTATATACTGTAGTGCACTACTTTTGACTAGGCCCCATTGGGAAGAGGGTGCCATTTGGAACGCAGCCAAGGACTGAAAACAGTCCTAGAGCCTGATAGGCACTTTACACTTGACAGTCACACTTCAGGATGGGGATACTTCAATGTTAACGATCATGAAAAACAGCATTTCCTTTTAGAAACAACCTAACTGTTCATGCAGAAAGCACATACTTTATTGCCTCAGAGCAAATTACAGCAGCTACAGATGAAGCATCTTCATTTGATCACCCTGTTGCATGATAACTTTCCTGCAATGCAAGACATAATAAACTGTATTTATTATGTATTGGATGTATTTGAGATTTAAAAAAAGCTATGACGTTTGTAATTTCCACTTTGAAATTTCAGACTTGATTTTCCCTTACGAAAAGGTTATCAACCCCTACAAAACAAAATAATTAACTCCTTCACTCACTAGTTCCCTAAAATATATCTGTATACAAATCCATCAATGCACATGTAAAATCCTTCAGCAGGGCTTTGGGTGACGTCTGTGTATCACAAACACACACAAACACACACACAATTTCACTTATTATTCACTTTATCACTATTCCAGTGGGTCATGAGTTTACATACACTAAGTTGACTGTGCCTTTAAACAGCTTGGAGAATTCCAGAAAATTATGTAATGGCTATAGAAGCTTCTGATAGGCTAATTGACATCATTCAAGTCAATTGGGGATGTATTTCAAGGCCTACCTTCAAACTAGGTGCCTCTTTGCTTGACATCATGGGAAAATCAAAAGAAATCATCCAAGACCTCAGAAAAAAAATTGTAGACCTCCACAAGTCTGGTTCATCCTTGGGAGCAATTTCCAAACGCCTGAAGGTACCACGTTCATCTGTACAAACAATAGTATGCAAGTATAAACACCATTGGACCACACAGCCGTCATACCGCTCAGGAAGGAGACGCGTTCTGTCTCCAAGAGATGAACGTACTTTGGTGCGAAAAGTGCAAATCAATCACAGAACAACAGCAAAGGACCTTGTGAAGATGCTGGAGGAAACAGGTACGAAAGTATCTATATCCACAGTAAAACTAATCCTATATCGACATAACCTGAAAGGCCGCTCAGCAAGGAAGAAGCCACTGCTCCAAAACCGTGGGTCTTCCAAATAGACAATGACCCCAAGCATACTTCCAAAGTTGTGGCAAAATGGCTTAAGGACAGCAAAGTCAAGGTATTGGAGTGGCCATCACAAATCCCTGACCTCAATAGACCTGTATATAGATGGATGTGAAACAAACATTTCACAACCGGCAGTTGATCCTTTTTCGTTGCTTATCAATTCAATTCTTATCAGTTTTTTCTCGTTTCCCAGTGTGATGTATCACAGATAGGATGTGGGGATAGCCTGGGGCTTAAACACCTCTGATGGACCATACATAATGAGATAGGACATATCCCTCTCAGAAGCAGCAGAAGTACAGTACAGTCCAGCCAGGCAACCTTGGGTGTTTCTCAAATGGCACCCTATTCCATTTAGAATGCATTACTTTTCACCAGAGCCCTATGGGCCCTGGTCAAAAGTAGTACACTATAAAGGAAATAGGGGGCCATTTAGGATGCAACCCTGATATACCAGCCCCAGTGGTTACTGGCTGAGCTGGGAGTAGTTTGCATTCCTCTTAGCCAACCCCCAACCTTTAACCCCCAGCCAGACCCCCTTCCTCATGTGGAGCATAGCTGGTCGTTTCTGGGAGCAGTATTGACTGATCAACCTGAAAAGGGAATTTCAAGCAGGTTCCTGGAAACCGAAGGCTAAAAACATCAATCACCCTGGGCTGGGCCTGCTTCAAATTCCAACATCAAAAAAGTAACCTTTTGGACTGATCTCTGATCATATAATGGATTTCACCACAGTGAGACTGACGTGTGTAATGGGTTTCTACTATACACTCTCCCTCCTCAGGCTTCCTTCCCGACGGAGTGTTCTATACGTTTGTCAAGGCTCCTAAAACCAAGACCTCAAAAGCCACTTCAGAGCTAAAATTGACTTTAGACTAACTCAACAAAAAAATAAGAAATATCTGAAATGATCCAAAATTGCTCATTAATATAATCTATTTCCTCAGTCATGCTGTTTTATCCAATCATCCTTGCTAAGATGTAGAAATGGATTTTGTTCAGGGCTCTGAAGTTCAACGCTAACGGGCACAGTCATATTGACATTTCTATTCACTGCATTCATTGGGTGTGGCCATCAGGAACAGCTGCAGAAATCATTCTACTTCTTTATTAACAGAAGATGATTCTAGGTTGTCGTAAAAGATAGGTTGCACATTGGAATAAAATTAACCCAAATGGAGTCCATGACGGTATTGTGAATATGCTTTAAAAATATATATTTATGGAACAATTTCTTCCTATTCATCCAGTTAAGTGAGTGTCTGGTAAATCTGTTAGGTTTCTAGACAGTGGCCATTCATTTGCAGCACTTAATCTAGCAGAGGACAGAGCACAGATTTCAATTAGCTCGTCAAATAAGCCAGATGACAAATCCATCATGTCCATGACACCGGCAGTCTGGCATTCTTCTCCTAAAATATTCAGATAGAAAATTATGTTTTACACTCTGTTTCAGTGCCATGTCTTGAGCTAGTAATAAAGTTATTCGAAATTAGAATTTGTAATTAATACAGATCAGATTCATATGCAATTTGAATACATTTATTCATCACACTTGCCAAACATGGTATATGGTCCCTCAGTGAAATAAAGTTTAATGTGAAGATACAGAGCTGACATTTGCTACAGATGAGGCAATTTAATTTGACCCTGCTTCTCACAGCAGGAAAATAATCATTATTATGTGGATTAAATTAATGGACATTTTTGTAGGGGTTGATACATTTTTCGTTAGGTCAAATCAAGTCTGAAATTTGAAATTGTAAATTCCAAACTTTCGCAGCCCTTTATAAAACCTTGAATTCACTCCAATTGTCATTTCCTGCAGCGCAGGAAACATTTCTGTGACAACAGAGTGATCAAATTAAGATTGTTTTCTATACAGATCTGGTAAGTATCAAAACATACAAAGAGCCCCTAGCAAGAGTGAGTAACATACATCTGTAAGCAGAGATAAGATTTGGCAAGGCTGAGATCAGATGTTTTTGTACGATGCCACTAATACTGCCCAAAGTATCAATAAACTTCAAACAACCAAATTAAGCATTCAAGTCCATTTTCAACCACAAAATTAAGATTGATTAGCTCAATTTATAAACATATTTGCATCTACTTCAACCTGATGATTCAATGAAGATGCTTGGAGTGCAGCTAAAGTACCCTTCTTGGAAATGAACAGAACTTTGCAATTTGATCAAGGAGATAATCATACAATATTTGCACAACAATGGAGGCATCTAAGTAAAAAAGGCAATGTAGTTATATGATATGAGGATAAAAAAAAAAGTCCAAGTGAAAGTTAGAAAAGTGCTGTATTAAAAATAACACCCACATACGATCACATAACACCCACATACGATCACACCTACACGTATAGAAATAGAAAACTACACACTTAAAACAATGAGAATCATAGCATAACTGCTTAATTATCACAGCCACATCATTGAGGCAGGCATACTTCAAGAAAATGACCCCATAGTTGAGACCCTGACTTGGGTGACTTAGGATCTGCTCTGGCCCATGTCAATCAGGAGGAGGTTGGGAGAAATTAGGACATGGAAATGGATTCCCCTTGGCGTAGCACAGCCTTGCTTGAGAGAACAAGCCATATTGCCGCTACAAGCTCGCTTGAAAATAAACTGAGTCACAAATGGCTCCCTGTACTACTTTTGACCAGGGCCCATAGACATAATGTCTGACTCCATCGATTGGTGGCAGGCTAAACAGAAGGGTCAGGACTTATGGCAGCCATAGCAGGTCCATGTCCACCATCACTCAGCATTCATTCACTCACTGTGACCTTGACGTTGCGACGTGGCAGCAGCAGAGCACCTCGCTCACCTTGAGATGAATGGTGTCCATCCACACACCTTAGACTCTAGAGGTGCTGCTCAGCACTCAGACAATCACTGCCTTATCAACAGCCCTGCCTTCGGTCGAAGTGTCAAGGCCACAACGTGGCTGCCACAGCCAACCACATCTCTAAATCACTGGGAGTTAGGGAGAGAGAGAAAAGGGCTGAATGCCAAATGCATTACTTATTTTTTACCAGAACCGTGTGGGCCCTGGTCAAATGTAGTGCACTCTATAAGAATAGGGTGCCATTTGGAACACAACCAAGGTATGCAATAAGGTCCTGGCCTGAGGAATATAATAAAGAATAAACTAAATAAATAAACAGAGGTAGTGGGATATTAATGTCCTGGGGTGTTGGGTATAAACTGGCTTTAGACACAGAGACAACACTACAGTAGTGCGCTGCGATTAAGTTCTCACCTGCTACAGTACACTAATTTCTGCAGACCTCAAAGCAACCTGCTGCTGGAACAGAGTAATTGCCTGCCATCTCTGCAATTTAACAACATGTCCAATATGTGTAGATAAGAATACTTTATTTGAACAAGTGCTCAAGCACACACATTTTCTATATAAAAATGTCCTTTTGTAGTTTCAAAAAGGCACTTAAGTCAACAATCTGCTGGGGCTGGACCCGAGGGCTGTACAAGTTTGACATCGCACATTAAAATGGGAGATCCCCCATGGCAGCAGGAGGTGATACACAAATCTTTTCCAGGTGATAATTTCCATGAATCGGCTTAGCCAGCTCTTACTAATAAAAGGGATTAGACTAAAAGGAGGATTATTTCGCTGTTATTGGTAGCAATAGTAGTACAGTAGGACTATCATTGCACAATGAACAGGACATTGTATCTGTCCCAAATGGCACTCTATTCCCTAGTGCAGGGGTACTCAACTCTTACCCTATGAGGTCCAGAGTCCGCTGGTTTTCTGTTTTACCTGATTAATTAATATACAGATAAATCAGTCCCTGATTTAGAGGGGAACAATGAAAAAATGCAGTGGAACTGGCTTTGAGGTCCAGAGTTGAGTTTGAGGGCCCTAGTGTATAATTAAGTGCAATACTTCTGCCCAGTGTTATGGGCCATGGTCAAAAGTAGTGCACTATATAGGGAATAGGGTGCCATTTGACTCGCATATCTTCTACTGTAGCCAAGCTACATGATCAAACCTTTTACAGTAGTTATTTATGGTACCTACTGTAGGGTTGCAAAGGGTCAGGAACATTCCTGTACATTTCCAGAAATTTTCCAGAAATGTTCCATGGGAAGTTATGCCTGGGAATTTTGCTTAAATTCATCAAAAAAGTTAGCTTATAACAGTGAACCTTTTTTGTGGGATACACAAGGCAATTCTGGGTCTTGTGGCATATTTTGATTAAACTATCCCCAATTCAATGGAATTGCAACCCTCTGCATACACAGTGCATTCTTCCATCACATGTACAGCTGATTCTCAAGATCTTGCACACTATTGAGATGCTATTGAGCCCACACTACTACACTGTCTGAGCCAAGGACTACATACTTTCTGGTAAGGTTTGATTACAATACTGGCTGGGATGAATATATTTTATATGACATACATCATTTTTTGTGATTTAATAAATAGTAGCCTACAGCAAAGTGTTTAAATCATTTCTAACTTGTTTACAATTTCAGCTAGTTTATTTTTGCTACCAATTGGGTTTTAGCTTGCTTGAGCCTGCTAACTGCAGTGTTAATTCACCTGTTTCCATACATGTTTCATTTAAAAAAATGTATCCTACAAAGGAGTTGCTGCTTAACTATTTATCTGTACATGGAATTGTATTTGTTGTTTTTTTTTACTCATTTTTTTCTAATCTTTACAGGAAAATGCCACGGGCACTATCTGATGTGTGGCGACATTTCACTGCAGATAATGTAGGAGGAAAAACTGTGTACATTTCCAAATACTGTGCCAAATCATATGTGAAGAATGCAACAAAGATGCAGAATCATCTGGCTAAGTGCAAAAGTTCCCTCAGTGCTCACAACTTCTGACAAAAGTCCCGCTGCTTCTATTCGAGGTGACAGTTATGAATTAGACACCTTTATCAGTAGCAAAAGCTCATGGTCCTCCTGGATTCAGAAGTTTTTTTGACTCAATGGAGGAACGTAGTCAGAGAAATGCTGATGAATGTCTTGCTCAAGATGCGTATGCAACTGGTTCACCTCTGATGCTCACAGGCAATGTGTATTGGAATAGATTTTTATTTAACCTTTAACTAGGCAAGTCAGTTAAAAACAAATTATTTTTTTCAATGACGGCCTAGGAACAGTGGGTTAACTGCCTTGTTCAGGGGCAGAACGACAGATTTTTACCTTGTCTGCTCAGGGATTCGATCTTGAAACCTTTCAGTTATTAGTCCAACACTCTAACCACTAGGCTACCTGCCGCCCCATTTCTGAATGTTCTTCGCCCAGAATACACCCCTCCAACCAGATATGCTTTATCTAATAATTTGCTGGATGCAGAGTTCAACACAGTCCAAGTGAAGGCCAAGCAAATCATAGAGAAAGCAGACTGTTTTGCAATCATCTCTGATGGGTGGTTGAATGTTCATGGGCAAGGAATAATTAACTACATCATCTCCACCACTCACCACTCAACCACTACAAGAGCACAGACACAAGGGACAACAGACACACAGGTCTCTACATTGCAGATGAACTGAAGGCAGTCATCAATGACCTTGGACCACAGAGGTATTTGCACTGGTGACAGACAATGCTGCGAACATGAAGGCTGCTTCGTCTAAAGTGGAGGAGTCCTACCCTCAACGTCACACCCATTGGCTGTGCCGCTCATGCATTGAATCCGCTCCTCAAGGACATCATGGCACTGAAAACAATGGATACACTCTACAAGTGAGCCAAGGAAATGGTTAGGTATGTAAAGGGTCATCAAGTTATAGCAGCAATCTACCTCACCAAGCAAAGTGAGAAGAATAAGAGCACCACATTGAAGCTGCCCAGCAACACCCGTTGGGGTGGTGTTGTCATCATGTTTGACAGTCTCCGGGAGGGGAAGGAGTCCCTCCAAGAAATGGCCATATCACAGTCTGCCGATATGGACAGCCCCATCAAGAGGATCCTCCTGGATGATGTATTTTTGGAGAGAGTGGTAAGCAGCCTGAAACTCCTGAAACCTATAGAAGTAGCCATTACACGGATTGAGGGAGACAATGCCATCCTCTGATGTTCAGACTCTGCTTGCAGATGTAAGAGAAGAAATCCGTACTGCCCTGCCCACTTCACTGTTTCTCCAAGCAGAGGAAACTACAGTTCTGAAATACATCAAAAAGTGTGAAGACTTCTGCCTGAAGCCCATACACGCCACAGCGTACATGTTGGACCCCAAGTATGCTGGTAAGAGCATCCTGTCTGGTGCAGAGATCAACAAGGCCTATGGTGTCATCACTACCGTGTCTCACAACCTTGGCCTGGATGAGGGCAAGGTTCTTGGCAGTCTGGTGAAGTACACTTCCAAGCAAGGGCCTTGGGATGGAGACGCAATATGGCAGTCGTAACAAACATATCTCATCAGCCACCTGGTGGAAGGGACTTTGTGGATCTGAGGCTCTTTTCCCTGTTGCCTCCATCATCCTCCAAATCCCACCAACATCAGCCGCTGACCAATACAAGGGTTGAAAAATTGGTGGCCATCCGGGCAAATTTGAGGCTTTTTGAGCCTGACAATGAGTCATCCTCAACAAGGTTGGAAAGTGACAGTGAAGATGAGGCCTCAGAGTCTGATGTTCAAGAGGTGAACATTGAGGAGGTCCAGGGATAAGACATGGAAGCCTGAGAGGAAGACAACCAAAGCTTTAGTTTCTAGACTATCATTTTACAGATGTATGTTGATATCAGGTTTCAGATAAGACCCAAGTGCAGACTGTGTTGAAGTAACAACGTTTACTGCAACAATAGGGACAGGTAAACAACAGGTCAAGGCAGGCATGGGTCGATAAACCAGAGTAGTGGGGCCAAGGTACAGGACGGCAGGCAGGCCCAGGTTCAGGTCAGGCAGAGGTCGGTAATCCAGAGTAGGGGTAAAGGCACAGGACGGCAGGCAGGCTCAGAGTCAGGACAGGCAAGGGTCAAAACCAAGAGGACGAGAAAAAGAGAGACTGGTGAAAAGCAGGAGCTGAGAAACCACTGGTTGACTTGAACGAACAAGACAAACTGTCAACATACAGAGAACACAGGTATAAGTACCCAGGGGATAATGGGGAAGATGGGCGACACCTGGAGGGGGGTGGAGACAAGCACAGGTGAAACAGATCAGGGCGTGACAGTTGGGGCGTCAGGACAGCCAGGGCGTGACGTGTTTAGGAGATGTGATGGATCATTGGGGTTCATTCAATATTCCCTTTATTTTGTTGTTCAGTAAATCCTCCCATGTGAAGGGTCAACTCATTTAATTAAAGTTCAATTCGTAACTAAATTTTTTTTTTTTTCTATTGGAAGGATTTAATCATTTTCAATTATGTCTACTTATGATAGGGTAAAATATTTGTTTCTGTCTTCATATGATATGGTAAATATATCCAATGCAAAAAACATCTACATTTAAATGGTATTAATATTAATTTGTATATATTCCCGTTAACTCCCATATATTCCCACGGAAAGTTTCCACCTCTGAATATTCCCCAAAATGTGCAACCCTATTGGTACCAACAGCAGTAGCTGTATCAGTGATAATATTGTTATGATTGCACAATGAACATGACCTTGTTTTTCTGCTTCCAGATTGGAACACATGATTGGTCAAACCTCTGGAGTGTTCTGGCTGCATCCCAAATAGCACCCCATTCCATATATAGTGCACTACTTTTGACCAGAGCCCTATAGGCCCTGGTCAAACGTAGTGCACTATACAGGGATTAGGGTGCCATTTGGCACATATCCCCTGTGTTCTATGGTACCACTTCCTCATCCTCATTAGGCCCTCTTCACCATGTTTCTGTGGTGGGGGTCCATGGGGTCTGCAAACTTCATGCTAAATTAGAAGACTGGGGATGAGTCCCAGCTACACCAGCTTTGATGTCCCATTTAAAAGGAGCCAATGAGGAAGTGAAGTGACACCCTAGTGGAGGAAATTATGCTAATCTGGAACACGTTAATTAAGCCTAAAGGGTTAATTTCTGTCTTGGAAGGCTTTAATCTGTCTCTGGTGGGCCTATGGTGGACCTATATGCAGCATGCCATGCCAGTGCTTTAAGATGCTTCGTGTTGTGCATTTAGAAACATGACTTTTCCTTAGTTGTAATTAAATGTTGTATTAATACTCCTACTTTGAAGTGTAATTGGTGAGAGAGAGAGAGGCAGCTTGAGTTTCACCCTCTTCAACATGTACAGTTGAAATCGGAAGTTTACATACACCTTAGCCAAATACATTTCAACTCAGTTTTTCACAATTCTTGACATTCAATCCTAGTAAAAATTCCCTGTTTTAGATCAGTTAGGATCACCACTTTATTTAAAGAATGTAAAATGTCAGAATAATAGAAAAGAGAATGTTTTCTTTCAGCTTTTATTTCTTTCATCACATTCCCAGTGGGTCAGAAGTTTACATACACTCAATTAGTATTTGGTAGCATTGCCATAGAATTGTTTAACTTGGGTCAAACGTTTTGGGTAGCCTTCCACAAGCTTCCCACAATAAGTTGGGTGAATTTTGGCCCATTCCTCCTGACAGAGCTGGTGTAACTGAGTCAGGTTTGTAGGCCTCCTTGCTCGTACACGCTTTTTCAGTTCTGCCCACACATTTTCTATAGGATTGAGGTCAGGGCTTTGTGATGGCCAGTCCAATACCATGCCTTTGTTGTCCTTAAGCCATTTTGCCACAACTTTGGAAGTATGCTTGGGGTCATTGTCCATTGGGAAGACCCATTTGCGACCAAGCTTTAACTTCCTGACTGATGTCTTGAGATGTTGCTTCAATATATCCACTTACTTTTCTGTCCTCATGATGCCATCTATTTTGTGAAGTGCACCAGTCCCTCTCGCAGCAAAGCACCCCCACAACATGATGCTGCCACCCTCATGCTTCACGGTTGGGATGGTGTTCTTCGGCTTGCAAGCCTCCCCCTTTTTCCTCCAAACATAACAATGGTCATTATGGCCAAACAGTTCTATTTTTGTGTCATCCGACAAGAGGACATTTCTCCAAAAGTACGATCTTTGTCTTCATGTGCAGTTGCAAACCATAGTCTGGCTTTTTTATGACGGTTTTTTTGAGCAGTGGCTTCTTCCTTGCTGAGCGGCCTTTCAGGTTATGTCGATATAGGACTCGTATTACTGTGGATATAGATACTTTTGTACCTGTTTCCTCCAGCATCTTCATAAGGTCCTTTGCTGTTGTTCTGGGATTGATTTGCACTTTCGC
Organism: Salmo trutta; assembly: GCF_901001165.1. Taxonomy (NCBI): domain Eukaryota; kingdom Metazoa; phylum Chordata; class Actinopteri; order Salmoniformes; family Salmonidae; genus Salmo; species Salmo trutta. Next base: position 30,546,889 of record NC_042965.1, read on the forward strand.
ACCAATGTACGTTCAAGGAGACAGAACGCGTCTCCTTCCTGAGCGGTATGACGGCTGCTTGGTCCCATGGTGTTTATACTTGCGTACTATTATTTGTAAAGATGAACGTGGTACCTTCAGGCGTGTAAATTGTTCCCAAGGATGAACCAGACTTGTGGAGGTCTACAATTTTTTTCTGAGGTCTTGGCTGATTTATTTTGATTTTCCCATGATGTCAAGCAAAGAGGCACTGCGTTTGAAGGTAGGGCTTGAAATATATCCCCAGGTAGACCTCCAATTGACTCAAATGATATCAATTAGCCTATCAGAAGCTTCTAAAGCCATGACATTATTTTCTGGAATTTTCCAAGCTGTTTAAAGGCACAGTCAACTTAGTGTATGTAAACTTCTGCCCCACTGGAATTGTGATACAGTGAATTATAAGTGAAATAATCTGTCTGTAAACAATTGTTTGAAAACTATAGTTTGTTAACAAGAAATTTGCGGAGTGGTTGAAAAAAGAGTTTTTTAATGACTCCAACCTAAGTGTAACTTCCGACTTCAACTGTACATGGGAGAGGAAATAAGAAAAAGGGACATGCTGCAATCATTCCTCTGTACTACCACAGCCATGTGTTTTAGAAATCACAAGAACCTTTTCAAATTAAGACCCAAGTAGGGTTGGGCGGTATCCCAGATTTTCATACAGTCATACCGTTTATGTACCATTCTGGGGTATACGGTATTACCAGAAGTGCACACAAGGGGCTCTGTTTTTTTTTTTTGGAAAGCACAAAACTATTTAGGCAACAGGGATCTTGATCCACGAGGGAATTGGAATATATCTGCAGTAACCAAGAAACTTGCTCTGGACATCTAGCCACTTGGCTAGCAAGTTAGCAAACCAAATGCATAGGTGCAGCCCTGAGCTGGATATAATTTATTTGACACATCTTAGATTTCTTGCTTATAGTTACACTTAACTTACACTGAGTGTACAAAACTTTAGGAATACCTACCTAATATTGAGTTGCACCCATTTTTGCCCTCAGAACAGCCTCAATTCTTTGCGCCATGGACTTCAAGGGTGTCGAAAGCATTGCATAGGGATGCTGGCTCATGTTGACTTCAACGCTTTCAACAGTTGTGTCAAGTTGGCTGGATATCCTTTGGGTGGTGATACATTCTTGATCCACACGGGAAACTGTTGAGCATGAAAAACCCAGCAGTGTTGCAGTTCTTGACACACCTGCTTCCATACCCCATTCAAAAGGCACTTAAATAATTTGTCTTGCCTATTCACCCTCTGAATGGCACACATCACAATCAATATATAAATTGTCTCAAGGCTTAAAAATCCTTCTTTAACCGGTCTTCTCCCCTTCATCTACACTGATTGAAGTGGTTTTAATAGGTGACATCAATAAGGGATCATAGCGTTCACCTGGATTCACCTGGTCAGTATGTCATGGAAAGAGCAGGTGTTCCTAATGTTTTGTACACTCAGTGTTAAAAGCAGTGGTGTAGCACGCACCCCCACAGCCCCCACGAGGCGGGGGTGCCCCCAACCCAAAAAACAGTATGCAGTATATTTCCCAAGCCTAGACCTAAAGCACAGTGCCATTCACTTGTTCTGTCATGTCACTCTATCTTATAATGTAGGCACCTGTGGCTATACATTCAGCATGGGCCCACATGAGTAATTATTGGAGTAATTATGGGCCCCTGTAATTTCATTAGGATTAATTCACATGCATGAATGATTTAAAACCTACAGAATCAGATACAGGCTGTGAAATGCAGGCAGAGGGTGTGTCCCAAATGGTACCCTATTCCATATAAAGTGTACTACTTTGACTAGCTGAGACTAGTGCACTTTAAAGGGAATAGGGTGCCATTTGAGGCGCAGGCAGAGTGAATGACTAGCCTGGGTCTCGCAGCTCAAACTGATTGATGAACAATGTTCTGACGTGGCAGATAACAGCAATGTATTGGATCCTCCTCCAGTATTTGACACATTGAAATGATGAATTGTACAGTGAATGGTACATGCAGAGTGTGTGGTGTGGTGTGTGTGTGTGTGTGGTGTGTGGTGTGTGGTGTGTGTGTGTGCGTGTGTGTGCGTGTGTGTGCGTGTGTGTGCGTGTGTGTGCGTGTGTGTCTGTGTGCGTGTGTGTCTGTGTGCGTGTGTGTGTGTGTGTGTGTGTGTGTGTGTGTGTGTGTGTGTGTGTGTGTGTGTGTGTGTGTGTGTGTGTGTGTGTGTGTGTAAAAGTAAGGTTAAATCTTTTACACAGTGAAAGGCTGTTATGTAGACAGAGGCAGTGTTTGTGAAAGTCATACCTGTGGTTGGTGACAGGTCACACGTGCACAAATGATCAGAACCACTGGTGATGGTTTGTGACACACACAAACACATGGCCTCTACTAACACACACATACAGATACTAAAATACTGACTTGGTAATACATATCATCCTAATGTATTTTAATATCAGGAGGACTGTGTGAGGGAAATCAAGAATAACAAGGGAATCAAACAGACAGCTTTGTGCTGCAATAAAAGAGAAGGTCAACTGCTCTATTATCTAATGAGTTTATATTGCCTATGGAAGAAAAAAACAGAGCACTCACACACAAATATGCTTACACACAAGCTCACAAAGGACAGACAAAGACATACAAGGAGAGAGGCAGCGAAAGGCAGAGAGAGGCAGAGAGAGACAGAGGCAGGGAGAGGGGAAGAGATAAGCAGAAAGAGAGCGAGAAAAAGAGAGGGTTTATTTGTGTTCTCACAGCCAATGTAATGCTTCCAAGGCATCTAGTAGGTTTCGTAGTGATGCCTCTAGAATGGGGATGCAGCGAAAACACTGCCAGGAACTAAAACTAACGGGGACATGGTGGTGGAGCACACTTCTAAATGCTGTTCTAAATAGGGACATGGTGGTGGAGCGCGAATCTAAATGCTGTTCTAAATAGGGACATGGTGGAGCGCGAATCTAAATGCTGTTCTAAATAGGGACATGGTGGTGGAGCACGCTTATAAATGCTGTTCTAAATAGGGACATGGTGGTGGAGCACGCTTCTAAATGCTGTTCTAAATAGGGACATGGTGGAGCACGCTTCTAAATGCTGTTCTAAATAGGGACATGGTGGAGCACGCTTCTAAATGCTGTTCTAAATAGGAACATGGTGGAGCACGCTTCTAAATGCTGTTCTAAATAGGGACATGGTGGTGGAGCACGCTTCTAAATGCTGTTCTAAATAGGGACATGGTGGTGGAGCACGCTTCTAAATGCTGTTCTAAAAAGGGACATGGTGGAGTACGCTTCTAAATGCTGTTCTAAATAGGAACATGGTGGAGCACGCTTCTAAATGCTGTTCTAAATAGGAACATGGTGGAGCACGCTTCTAAATGCTGTTCTAAAAAGGGACATGGTGGAGCACGCTTCTAAATGCTGTTCTAAATAGGGACATGGTGGAGCACGCTTCTAAATGCTGTTCTAAATAGGGACATGGTGGTGGAGCACGCTTCTAAATGCTGTTCTAAATAGGGACATGGTGGTGGAGCACGCTTCTAAATGCTGTTCTAAATAGGGACATGGTGGAGCACGCTTCTAAATGCTGTTCTAAATAGGGACATGGTGGAGCACGCTTCTAAATGCTGTTCTAAATAGGGACATGGTGGTGGAGCACGCTTCTAAATGCTGTTCTAAATAGGGACATGGTGGAGCACGCTTCTAAATGCTGTTCTAAATAGGGACATGGTGGAGCACGCTTCTAAATGCTGTTCTAAATAGGGACATGGTGGAGCACGCTTCTAAATGCTGTTCTAAATAGGGACATGGTGGTGGAGCATGCTTCTAAATGCTGTTCTAAATAGGGACATGGTGGTGGAGCACGCTTGTAAATGCTGTTCTAAATAGGGACATGGTGGAGCACGCTTCTAAATGCTGTTCTAAATGGAGACATGGTGGTGGAGCACGCTTCTAAATGCTTTTCTAAATAGGGACATGGTGGTGGAGCACGCTTATAAATGCTGTTCTAAATAGGGACATGGTGGTGGAGCACGCTTCTAAATGCTGTTCTAAATAGGGACATGGTGGTGGAGCACGCTTCTAAATGCTGTTCTAAATAGGGACATGGTGGAGCACGCTTCTAAATGCTGTTCTAAATAGGGACATGGTGGAGCACGCTTCTAAATGCTGTTCTAAATAGGGACATGGTGGTGGAGCACGCTTCTAAATGCTGTTCTAAATAGGGAAATGGTGGAGCACGCTTCTAAATGCTGTTCTAAATAGGGACATGGTGGAGCACGCTTCTAAATGCTGTTCTAAATAGGGACATGGTGGAGCACGCTTCTAAATGCTGTTCTAAATAGGGACATGGTGGTGGAGCATGCTTCTAAATGCTGTTCTAAATAGGGACATGGTGGTGGAGCACGCTTGTAAATGCTGTTCTAAATAGGGACATGGTGGAGCACGCTTCTAAATGCTGTTCTAAATGGAGACATGGTGGTGGAGCACGCTTCTAAATGCTTTTCTAAATAGGGACATGGTGGTGGAGCACGCTTATAAATGCTGTTCTAAATAGGGACATGGTGGAGCACGCTTCTAAATGCTGTTCTAAATAGGGACATGGTGGTGGAGCACGCTTCTAAATGCTGTTCTAAATAGGGACCTGGTGGTGGAGCACGCTTCTAAATGCTGTTCTAAATAGGGACATGGTGTTGGAGAATGCTTCTAAATGCTGTTCTAAATAGGGACATGGTGGAGAACGCTTCTAAATGCTGTTCTAAATAGGGACATGGTGGAGCACGCTTCTAAATGCTGTTCTAAATAGGGACATGGTGGTGGAGCACGCTTCTAAATGCTGTTCTAAATAGGGAAATGGTGGTGGAGCATGCTTCTAAATGCTGTTCTCAATAGGGACATGGTGGAGCACGCTTCTAAATGCTGTTCTAAATAGGGACATGGTGGAGCACGCTTCTAAATGCTGTTCTAAATAGGGACATGGTGGAGCACGCTTCTAAATGCTGTTCTAAATAGGGACATGGTGGTGGAGCATGCTTCTAAATGCTGTTCTAAATAGGGACATGGTGGTGGAGCACGCTTCTAAATGCTGTTCTAAATAGGGACATGGTGGAGCACGCTTCTAAATGCTGTTCTAAATAGGGACATGGTGGAGCACGCTTCTAAATGCTGTTCTAAATAGGGACATGGTGGAGCACGCTTCTAAATGCTGTTCTTAATGGAGACATGGTGGCGGAGCACGCTTCTAAGAGCTGTTATAAATGGAGACATGGTGGTGGAGCACGCTTCTAAATGCTGTTCTAAATAGGGACATGGTGGTGGAGCATGCTTCTAAATGCTGTTCTAAATAGGGACATGGTGGAGCACGCTTCTAAATGCTGTTCTAAATAGGGACATGGTGGTGGAGCACGCTTCTAAATGCTGTTCTAAATAGGGACATGGTGGTGGAGCACGCTTCTAAATGCTGTTCTAAATAGGGACATGGTGGAGCACGCTTCTAAATGCTGTTCTAAATAGGGACATGGTGGAGCACGCTTCTAAATGCTGTTCTAAATAGGGACATGGTGGTGGAGCACGCTTCTAAATGCTGTTCTAAATAGGGACATGGTGGTGGAGCATGCTTCTAATAGCTGTTCTAAATAGGGACATGGTGGAGGAGCATGCTTCTAAATGCTGTTCTAAATAGGGACATGGTGGTGGAGCACGCTTCTAAATGCTGTTCTAAATAGGGACATGGTGGAGCACGCTTCTAAATGCTGTTCTAAATAGGGACATGGTGGTGGAGCACGCTTCTAAATGCTGTTCTAAATAGGGACATGGTGGTGGAGCACGCTTCTAAATGCTGTTCTAAATAGGGACATGGTGGAGCACGCTTCTAAATGCTGTTCTAAATGGAGACATGGTGGTGGAGCACGCTTCTAAATGCTTTTCTAAATAGGGACATGGTGGTGGAGCACGCTTATAAATGCTGTTCTAAATAGGGACATGTTGGAGCACGCTTCTAAATGCTGTTCTAAATAGGGACATGGTGGAGCATGCTTCTAAATGCTGTTCTAAATAGGGACATGGTGGTGGAGCACGCTTCTAAATGCTGTTCTAAATAGGGACATGGTGTTGGAGAATGCTTCTAAATGCTGTTCTAAATAGGGACATGGTGGAAAACGCTTCTAAATGCTGTTCTAAATAGGGACATGGTGGAGCACGCTTCTAAATGCTGTTCTAAATAGGGAAATGGTGGTGGAGCACGCTTCTAAATGCTGTTCTAAATAGGGAAATGGTGGTGGAGCATGCTTCTAAATGCTGTTCTCAATAGGGACATGGTGGTGGAGCACGCTTCTAAATGCTGTTCTAAATAGGGACATGGTGGAGCACGCTTCTAAATGCTGTTCTAAATAGGGACATGGTGGAGCACGCTTCTAAATGCTGTTCTAAATAGGGACATGGTGGAGCACGCTTCTAAATGCTGTTCTAAATAGGGACATGGTGGTGGAGCATGCTTCTAAATGCTGTTCTAAATAGGGACATGGTGGTGGAGCACGCTTCTAAATGCTGTTCTAAATAGGGACATGGTGGAGCACGCTTCTAAATGCTGTTCTAAATAGGGACATGGTGGAGCACGCTTCTAAATGCTGTTCTAAATAGGGACATGGTGGAGCACGCTTCTAAATGCTGTGCTAAATAGGGACATGGTGGTGGAGCACGCTTCTAAATGCTGTTCTAAATAGGGACATGATGGTGGAGCACGCTTCTAAATCCTGTTCTAAATAGGGACATGGTGCTGGAGCACGCTTCTAAATTCTGTTCTAAATAGGGAGATGGTGGAGCACGCTTCTAAATGCTGTTCTAAATAGGGACATGGTGGTGGAGCACGCTTCTAAATGCTGTTCTAAATAGGGACATGGTGGTGGAGCACGCTTCTAAATCCTGTTCTAAATAGGGACATGGTGGAGCACGCTTCTAAATGCTGTTCTTAATGGAGACATGGTGGTGGAGCACGCTTCTAAGAGCTGTTCTAAATGGAGACATGGTGGTGGAGCACGCTTCTAAATACTGTTCTAAATAGGGACATGGTGGTGGAGCATGCTTCTAAATGCTGTTCTAAATAGGGACATGGTGGAGCACGCTTCTAAATGCTGTTCTAAATAGGGACATGGTGGTGGAGCACGCTTCTAAATGCTGTTCTAAATAGGGACATGGTGGTGGAGCACGCTTCTAAATGCTGTTCTAAATAGGGACATGGTGGAGCACGCTTCTAAATGCTGTTCTAAATAGGGACATGGTGGAGCACGCTTCTAAATGCTGTTCTAAATAGGGACATGGTGGTGGAGCACGCTTCTAAATGCTGTTCTAAATAGGGACATGGTGGTGGAGCATGCTTCTAATAGCTGTTCTAAATAGGGACATGGTGGAGGAGCATGCTTCTAAATGCTGTTCTAAATAGGGAAATGGTGGTGGAGCACACTTCTAAATGCTGTTCTAAATAGGGACATGGTGGAGCACGCTTCTAAATGCTGTTCTAAATAGGGACATGGTGGTGGAGCACGCTTCTAAATGCTGTTCTAAATAGGGACATGGTGGTGGAGCACTCTTCTAAATGCTGTTCTAAATAGGGACATGGTGGAGCACGCTTCTAAATGCTGTTCTAAATAGGGACATGGTGGAGCACGCTTCTAAATGCTGTTCTAAATAGGGACATGGTGGTGGAGCACGCTTCTAAATGCTGTTCTAAATAGGGACATGGTGGTGGAGCATGCTTCTAAATGCTGTTCTAAATAGGGACATGGTGGAGGAGCATGCTTCTAAACGCTGTTCTAAATAGGGACATGGTGGTGGAGCACGCTTCTAAATGCTGTTCTAAATAGGGACATGGTGGAGCACGCTTCTAAATGCTGTTCTAAATAGGGACATGGTGGTGGAGCACGCTTCTAAATGCTGTTCTAAATAGGGACATGGTGGAGCACGCTTCTAAATGCTGTTCTAAATAGGGACCTGGTGGTGGAGTACGCTTCTAAATTCTGTTCTAAATAGGGACATGGTGGAGCATGCTTCTAAATAGGGACATGGTGGAGCATGCTTCTAAATGCTGTTCTAAATAGGGACATGGTGGAGCACACATCTAAATTCTGTTCTAAATAAGGACATGGTGTTGGAGCACGCTTCTAAATGCTGTTCTAAATAGGGACATGGTGGTGGAGCACACTTCTAAATGCTGTTCTAAATAGGGACATGGTGGAGCACGCTTCTAAATTCTGTTCTAAATAGGGACATGGTGGTGGAGCACACTTCTAAATGCTGTTCTAAATAGGGACATGGTGGAGCACGCTTCTAAATTCTGTTCTAAATAGGGACATGGTGGTGGAGCATGCTTCTAAATGCTGTTCTAAATAGGGACATGGTGGTGGAGCACGCTTCTAAATGCTGTTCTAAATAGGGACATGGTGGAGCACGCTTCTAAATGCTGTTCTAAATAGGGACATGGTGGAGCACGCTTCTAAATGCTGTTCTAAATAGGGACATGGTGGAGCACGCTTCTAAATGCTGTTCTAAATAGGGACATGGTGGTGGAGCACGCTTCTAAATGCTGTTCTAAATAGGGACATGATGGTGGAGCACGCTTCTAAATCCTGTTCTAAATAGGGACATGGTGCTGGAGCACGCTTCTAAATTCTGTTCTAAATAGGGAGATGGTGGAGCACGCTTCTAAATGCTGTTCTAAATAGGGACATGGTGGTGGAGCACGCTTCTAAATGCTGTTCTAAATAGGGACATGGTGGAGCACGCTTCTAAATGCTGTTCTTAATGGAGACATGGTGGTGGAGCACGCTTCTAAGAGCTGTTCTAAATGGAGACATGGTGGTGGAGCACGCTTCTAAATACTGTTCTAAATAGGGACATGGTGGTGGAGCATGCTTCTAAATGCTGTTCTAAATAGGGACATGGTGGAGCACGCTTCTAAATGCTGTTCTAAATAGGGACATGGTGGTGGAGCACGCTTCTAAATGCTGTTCTAAATAGGGACATGGTGGTGGAGCACGCTTCTAAATGCTGTTCTAAATAGGGACATGGTGGAGCACGCTTCTAAATGCTGTTCTAAATAGGGACATGGTGGAGCACGCTTCTAAATGCTGTTCTAAATAGGGACATGGTGGTGGAGCACGCTTCTAAATGCTGTTCTAAATAGGGACATGGTGGTGGAGCATGCTTCTAATAGCTGTTCTAAATAGGGACATGGTGGAGGAGCATGCTTCTAAATGCTGTTCTAAATAGGGACATGGTGGTGGAGCACGCTTCTAAATGCTGTTCTAAATAGGGACATGGTGGAGCACGCTTCTAAATGCTGTTCTAAATAGGGACATGGTGGTGGAGCACGCTTCTAAATGCTGTTCTAAATAGGGACATGGTGGTGGAGCACTCTTCTAAATGCTGTTCTAAATAGGGACATGGTGGAGCACGCTTCTAAATGCTGTTCTAAATAGGGACATGTTGGAGCACGCTTCTAAATGCTGTTGTAAATAGGGACATGGTGGTGGAGCACGCTTCTAAATGCTGTTCTAAATAGGGACATGGTGGTGGAGCATGCTTCTAAATGCTGTTCTAAATAGGGACATGGTGGAGGAGCATGCTTCTAAACGCTGTTCTAAATAGGGACATGGTGGTGGAGCACGCTTCTAAATGCTGTTCTAAATAGGGACATGGTGGAGCACGCTTCTAAATGCTGTTTTAAATAGGGACATGGTGGTGGAGCACGCTTCTAAATGCTGTTCTAAATAGGGACATGGTGGAGCACGCTTCTAAATGCTGTTCTAAATAGGGACCTGGTGGTGGAGTACGCTTCTAAATTCTGTTCTAAATAGGGACATGGTGGAGCATGCTTCTAAATAGGGACATGGTGGAGCATGCTTCTAAATGCTGTTCTAAATAGGGACATGGTGGAGCACACATCTAAATTCTGTTCTAAATAAGGACATGGTGTTGGAGCACGCTTCTAAATGCTGTTCTAAATAGGGACATGGTGGTGGAGCACACTTCTAAATGCTGTTCTAAATAGGGACATGGTGGAGCACGCTTCTAAATTCTGTTCTAAATAGGGACATGGTGGTGGAGCACGCTTCTAAATGCTGTTCTAAATAGGGACATGGTGGTGGAGCACGCTTCTAAATGCTGTTCTAAAAAGGGACATGGTGGAGCACGCTTCTAAATTCTGGTCTAAATAGGGACATGGTGGAGAACGCTTCTAAATGCTGTTCTAAATAGGGACATGGTGGAGCACGCTTCTAAATGCTGTTCTAAATAGGGACATGGTGGAGCACGCTTCTAAATGCTGTTCCAAATAGGGACATGGTGGAGCACGCTTCTAAATGCTGTTCCAAATAGGGACATGGTGGAGCACGCTTCTAAATGCTGTTCTAAAAAGGGACATGACGGAGCACGCTTCTAAATGCCTTTCTAAATAGGGACATGGTGGTGGCGCACGCTTCTAAATGCTGTTCTAAATAGGGTTATGGTGGTGGAGCACGCTTCTAAATTCTGTTCTAAATAGGGACATGGTGGAGCACACTTCTAAATGCTGTTCTAAATAGGGACATGGTGGAGCACGCTTATAAATGCTGTTCTAAATAGGGACATGGTGGAGCAAGCACGCTTCTAAATGCCTTTCTAAATAGGGATATGGTGGAGCACGCTTCTAAATGCTGTTCTAAATAGGGACATGGTGGAGCACGCTTCTAAATGCTGTTCTAAATAGGAACATGGTGGAGCACGCTTCTAAATGCTGTTCTAAATAGGGACATGGTGGTGGAGCACGCTTTTAAATGCTGTTCTAAATAGGGACATGGTGGTGGAGTACGCTTCTAAATGCTGTTCTAAATAGGGACATGGTGGAGCACGCTTCTAAATGCTGTTCTAAATAGGGACATCGTGGAGCACGCTTCTAAATGCTGTTCTAAAAAGGGACATGGTGGAGCACGCTTCTAAATGCTGTTCTAAATAGGGACATGGTGGTGGAGTACGCTTCTAAATGCTGTTCTAAATAGGGACATGGTGGAGCACGCTTCTAAATGCTGTTCTAAATAGGGACATGGTGGTGGAGCACGCTTCTAAATGCTGTTCTAAATAGGGACATGGTGGTGGAGCACGCTTCTAAATGCTGTTCTAAATAGGGACATGGTGGAGCACGCTTCTAAATGCTGTTCTAAATACGGACATGGTGGAGCACGCTTCTAAATGCTGTTCTAAATACGGACATGGTGGAGCACGCTTCTAAATGCTGTTCTAAATAGGGACATGGTGGAGCAAGCTTCTAAATGCTGTTCTAAATAGGGACATGGTGGAGTACGCTTCTAAATGCTGTTCTAAATAGGGACATGGTGGAGCACGATTCTAAATGCTGTTCTAAATAGGGACATGGTGATGGAGCACACTTCTAAATGCTCTTCTAAATAGGGACATGGTGGAGCACGCTTCTAAATGCTGTTCTAAATAGGGACATGGTGGTGGAGCACGCTTCTAAATTCTGTTCTAAATAGGGACATGGTGGAGCATGCTTCTAAATAGGGACATGGTGGAGCATGCTTCTAAATGCTGTTCTAAATAGGGACATGGTGGAGCACGCTTCTAAATTCTGTTCTAAATAGGGACATGGTGTTGGAGCACGCTTCTAAATGCTGTTCTAAATAGGGACATGGTGGAGCACGCTTCTAAATGCTGTTCCAAATAGGGACATGGTGGAGCACGCTTCTAAATGCTGTTCCAAATAGGGACATGGTGGAGCACGCTTCTAAATGCTGTTCTAAAAAGGGACATGATGGAGCACGCTTCTAAATGCCTTTCTAAATAGGGACATGGTGGTGGCGCACGCTTCTAAATGCTGTTCTAAATAGGGACATGGTGTTGGAGCACGCTTCTAAATGCTGTTCTAAATAGGGACATGGTGGCGGCGCACGCTTCTAAATGCTGTTCTAAATAGGGACATGGTGTTGGAGCACGCTTCTAAATGCTGAACTAAATAGGGACATGGTGGAGCACGCTTCTAAATGCTGTTCTAAATAGGGACATGGTGGAGCACGCTTCTAAATGCTATTCCAAATAGGGACATGGTGGAGCACGCTTCTAAATGCTGTTCCAAATAGGGACATGGTGGAGCACGCTTCTAAATGCTGTTCTAAAAAGGGACATGATGGAGCACGCTTCTAAATGCCTTTCTAAATAGGGACATGGTGGTGGCGCACGCTTCTAAATGCTGTTCTAAATAGGGTTATGGTGGTGGAGCACGCTTCTAAAATCTGTTCTAAATAGGGACATGGTGGAGCACACTTCTAAATGCTGTTATAAATAGGGACATGGTGGAGCACGCTTATAAATGCTGTTCTAAATAGGGACATGGTGGAGCAAGCACGCTTCTAAATGCCTTTCTAAATAGGGATATGGTGGAGCACGCTTCTAAATGCTGTTCTAAATAGGGACATGGTGGAGCACGCTTCTAAATGCTGTTCTAAATAGGAACATGGTGGAGCACGCTTCTAAATGCTGTTGTAAATAGGGACATGGTGGTGGAGCACGCTTCTAAATGCTCTTCTAAATAGGGACATGGTGGTGGAGTACGCTTCTAAATGCTGTTCTAAATAGGGACATGGTGGAGCACGCTTCTAAATGCTGTTCTAAATAGGGACATGGTGGAGCACGCTTCTAAATGCTGTTCTAAAAAGGGACATGGTGGAGCACGCTTCTAAATGCTGTTCTAAATAGGGACATGGTGGTGGAGTACAATTCTAAATGCTGTTCTAAATAGGGACATGGTGGAGCACGCTTCTAAATGCTGTTCTAAATAGGGACATGGTGGTGGAGCACGCTTCTAAATGCTGTTCTAAATAGGGACATGGTGGTGGAGCACGCTTCTAAATGCTGTTCTAAATAGGGACATGGTGGAGCACGCTTCTAAATGCTGTTCTAAATACGGACATGGTGGAGCACGCTTCTAAATGCTGTTCTAAATACGGACATGGTGGAGCACGCTTCTAAATGCTGTTCTAAATAGGGACATGGTGGAGCACGCTTCTAAATGCTGTTCTACATAGGGACATGGTGGAGGACACTTCTAAATGCTGTTCTACATAGGGACATGTGATGGAGCACACTTCTAAATGCTCTTCTAAATAGGGACATGGTGGAGCACGCTTCTAAATGCTGTTCTAAATAGGGACATGGTGGTGGAGCACGCTTCTAAATGCTGTTCTAAATAGGGACATGGTGGTGGAGCACGCTTCTAAATGCTGTTCTAAAAAGGGACATGGTGGAGCACGCTTCTAAATTCTGGTCTAAATAGGGACATGGTGGAGAACGCTTCTAAATGCTGTTCTAAATAGGGACATGGTGGAGCACGCTTCTAAATGCTGTTCTAAATAGGGACATGGTGGAGCACGCTTCTAAATGCTGTTCCAAATAGGGACATGGTGGAGCACGCTTCTAAATGCTGTTCCAAATAGGGACATGGTGGAGCACGCTTCTAAATGCTGTTCTAAAAAGGGACATGATGGAGCACGCTTCTAAATGCCTTTCTAAATAGGGACATGGTGGTGGCGCACGCTTCTAAATGCTGTTCTAAATAGGGTTATGGTGGTGGAGCACGCTTCTATATTCTGTTCCAAATAGGGACATGGTGGAGCACACTTCTAAATGCTGTTCTAAATAGGGACATGGTGGAGCACGCTTCTAAATGCTGTTCTAAATAGGGACATGGTGGTGGAGCACGCTTCTAAATGCTGTTCTAAATAGGGACATGGTGGTGGAGCACGCTTCTAAATGCTGTTCTAAATAGGGACATGGTGGAGCACGCTTCTAAATGCTGTTCTAAATACGGACATGGTGGAGCACGCTTCTAAATGCTGTTCTAAATACGGACATGGTGGAGCACGCTTCTAAATGCTGTTCTAAATAGGGACATGGTGGAGCACGCTTCTAAATGCTGTTCTACATAGGGACATGGTGATGGAGCACACTTCTAAATGCTCTTCTAAATAGGGACATGGTGGAGCACGCTTCTAAATGCTGTTCTAAATAGGGACATGGTGGTGGAGCACGCTTCTAAATGCTGTTCTAAATAGGGACATGGTGGTGGAGCACGCTTCTAAATGCTGTTCTAAAAAGGGACATGGTGGAGCACGCTTCTAAATTCTGGTCTAAATAGGGACATGGTGGAGAACGCTTCTAATGCTGTTCTAAATAGGGACATGGTGGAGCACGCTTCTAAATGCTGTTCTAAATAGGGACATGGTGGAGCACGCTTCTAAATGCTGTTCCAAATAGGGACATGGTGGAGCACGCTTCTAAATGCTGTTCCAAATAGGGACATGGTGGAGCACGCTTCTAAATGCTGTTCTAAAAAGGGACATGATGGAGCACGCTTCTAAATGCCTTTCTAAATAGGGACATGGTGGTGGCGCACGCTTCTAAATGCTGTTCTAAATAGGGTTATGGTGGTGGAGCACGCTTCTATATTCTGTTCCAAATAGGGACATGGTGGAGCACACTTCTAAATGCTGTTCTAAATAGGGACATGGTGGAGCACGCTTATAAATGCTGTTCTAAATAGGGACATGGTGGAGCAAGCGCGCTTCTAAATGCCTTTCTAAATAGGGATATGGTGGAGCACGCTTCTAAATGCTGTTCTAAATAGGGACATGGTGGAGCACGCTTCTAAATGCTGTTCTAAATAGGAACATGGTGGAGCACGCTTCTAAATGCTGTTCTAAATAGGGACATGGTGGTGGAGCATGCTTTTAAATGCTGTTCTAAATAGGGACATGGTGGAGTACGCTTCTAAATGCTGTTCTAAATAGGGACATGGTGGAGCACGCTTCTAAATGCTGTTCTAAATAGGGACATGGTGGAGCACGCTTCTAAATGCTGTTCTAAAAAGGGACATGGTGGAGCACGCTTCTAAATGCTGTTCTAAATAGGGACATGGTGGTGGAGTACGCTTCTAAATGCTGTTCTAAATAGGGACATGGTGGAGCACGCTTCTAAATGCTGTTCTAAATAGGGACATGGTGGAGGAGCACGCTTCTAAATGCTGTTCTAAATAGGGACATGGTGGTGGAGCACGCTTCTAAATGCTGTTCTAAATAGGGACATGGTGGAGCACGCTTCTAAATGCTGTTCTAAATACGGACATGGTGGAGCACGCTTCTAAATGCTGTTCTAAATACGGACATGGTGGAGCACGCTTCTAAATGCTGTTCTAAATAGGGACATGGTGGAGCACGCTTCTAAATGCTGTTCTAAATAGGGACATGGTGGAGTACGCTTCTAAATGCTGTTCTAAATAGGGACATGGTGGAGCACGCTTCTAAATGCTGTTCTAAATAGGGACATGGTGATGGAGCACACTTCTAAATGCTCTTCTAAATAGGGACATGGTGGAGCACGCTTCTAAATGCTGTTCTAAATAGGGACATGGTGGTGGAGCACGCTTATAAATTCTGTTCTAAATAGGGACATGGTGGAGCATGCTTCTAAATAGGGACATGGTGGAGCATGCTTCTAAATGCTGTTCTAAATAGGGACATGGTGGAGCACGCTTCTAAATTCTGTTCTAAATAGGGACATGGTGTTGGAGCACGCTTCTAAATGCTGTTCTAAATAGGGACATGGTGGAGCACGCTTCTAAATGCTGTTCTAAATAGGGACATGGTGGAGCACGCTTCTAAATGCTGTTCCAAATAGGGACATGGTGGAGCACGCTTCTAAATGCTTCTAAATGCTGTTCTAAATAGGGACATGGTGGAGCACGCTTCTAAATTCTTTTCTAAATAGGGACATGGTGTTGGAGCACGCTTCTAAATGCTGTTCTAAATGGAGACATGGTGGTGGAGCACGCTTCTAAATGCTGTTCTAAATAGGGACATGGTGGTGGAGCACGCTTCTAAATGCTGTTCTAAATAGGGACATGGTGGAGCACGCTTCTAAATGCTGTTCTAAATAGGGACATGGTGGAGCACGCTTCTAAATTCTGGTCTAAATAGGGACATGGTGGAGAACGCTTCTAAATGCTGTTCTAAATAGGGACATGGTGGAGCACGCTTCTAAATGCTGTTCTAAATAGGGACATGGTGGAGCACGCTTCTAAATGCTGTTCTAAATAGGGACATGGTGGAGCACGCTTCTAAATTCTGGTCTAAATAGGGACATGGTGGAGAACGCTTCTAAATGCTGTTCTAAATAGGGACATGGTGGAGCACGCTTCTAAATGCTGTTCTAAATAGGGACATGGTGGAGCACGCTTCTAAATGCTGTTCCAAATAGGGACATGGTGGAGCACGCTTCTAAATGCTGTTCTAAAAAGGGACATGGTGGAGCACGCTTCTAAATTCTGGTCTAAATAGGGACATGGTGGAGAACGCTTCTAAATGCTGTTCTAAATAGGGACATGGTGGAGCACGCTTCTAAATGCTGTTCTAAATAGGGACATGGTGGAGCACGCTTCTAAATGCTGTTCCAAATAGGGACATGGTGGAGCACGCTTCTAAATGCTGTTCCAAATAGGGACATGGTGGAGCACGCTTCTAAATGCTGTTCTAAAAAGGGACATGATGGAGCACGCTTCTAAATGCCTTTCTAAATAGGGACATGGTGGTGGCGCACGCTTCTAAATGCTGTTCTAAATAGGGTTATGGTTGTGGAGCACGCTTCTATATTCGGTTCTAAATAGGGACATGGTGGAGCACACTTCTAAATGCTGTTCTAAATAGGGACATGGTGGAGCACGCTTATAAATGCTGTTCTAAATAGGGACATGGTGGAGCAAGCGCGCTTCTAAATGCCTTTCTAAATAGGGATATGGTGGAGCACGCTTCTAAATGCTGTTCTAAATAGGGACATGGTGGAGCACGCTTCTAAATGCTGTTCTAAATAGGAACATGGTGGAGCACGCTTCTAAATGCTGTTCTAAATAGGGACATGGTGGTGGAGCACGCTTCAAAATGCTGTTCCTAATAGGGACATGGTGGTGGAGTACGCTTCTAAATGATGTTCTAAATAGGGACATGGTGGAGCACGCTTCTAAATGCTGTTCTAAATAGGGACATGGTGGAGCACGCTTCTAAATGCTGTTCTAAATAAGGGACATGGTGGAGCACGCTTCTAAATGCTGTTCTAAATAGGGACATGGTGGTGGAGTACGCTTCTAAATGCTGTTCTAAATAGGGGACATGGTGGAGCACGCTTCTAAATGCTGTTCTAAATAGGGACATGGTGGAGCAAGCTTTCTAAATGCTGTTCTAAATAGGGACATGGTGGTGGAGCAGTTTCTAAATGCAGTTCTAACTAGGGATATGGTGGTGGAGCATGCTTCTAAATGCTGTTCTAAATAGGGACATGGTGGAGGCGCATGCTTCTAAATGCTGTTCTAAATAGGGACATGGTGGTGGAGCCGCTTCTAAATTGCTGTTCTAAATAGGGACATGGTGGAGCACGCTTCTAAATGCTGTTCTAAATACGGACATGGTGGAGCACGCTTCTAAATGCTGTTCTAAATACGGACATGGTGGAGCACGCTTCTAAATGCTGTTCTAAATAGGGACATGGTGGAGCCCGCTTCTAAATGCTGTTCTAAAAGGGACATGGTGGATACGCTTCTAATGCTGTTCTA